>NC_134373.1:6807580-7117016 GCF_035582795.1 Mycteria americana | reverse complement strand
AATAATTAAAATAACAACCCCAAACCATTTTTTTAATATAAATTAATTACCCCAGCCAGACCTCCATAATTAACAGAGACAAGAACTCATGTCAGGAAAATACTACTCTTCCGAAAGACTGAAGAGATGCTTCGTACTTCCTAAGTATACTTTTAACATCTCTCTCTAAAAATCCCATGAGATGATTAGTGGAGAAATAGCCATTGTTCACTTGCGCTTAATATTTGTTTTATTTTTTTCTGGGTTTTTTTTCTGTTTTATTTTATTTTGTTTTATTTGTTTTATTTTATTTTATTTATTGTATTTATTTTTAATAGCCCTTTCCTATTGTTTCAAACTTACTTTCATCCAGAAGTGTAAAATTCACAAGTGATTAGATTTATCTTTTTATGTAGAAAAGTTTGAAAGTAGTGCTGGTGGAAGTATTTAGATGCTACAAAGATTCTCTCTGTACAATCTTTTCTGCAGTCTGGGAAGAAGTAAGGCTATGATACAGCTGAATGATTACATGATTGCTTCTTGAAGGGATACCATTTTAATTTATTTTAAAAAACAGCAGACTTCTCTTGTTAAGAGATGCTGTGACAATCTTCTCATGCAAGATGAGCTCCTCCTCAATATCAGGAAAGGCTTGAATGCAAGCCTGGGTTGCCTGTAGATCTTTTCGGCATGTCCGATATCAAGAGAAGTTCTTTTTGAAAAATGCAGTGTGGTGTCAGCGAGGACTGGTTTGACTGGTAATCTGTGCCGACATCTGGCTACAAAACCCCCCGGCAATAGTCAAGCGTGCGTGCGTGACATCGCCGTGCAGAGACGTCTGGCGCAGCGTGGAGCAGAGCGTGTGCGGTGGGAGGCTGTGTGTTGGGGTCGGGCTGGTGCCAACACTCATGGGCAGGGAGCGTGGGCTTCCCCAGAGCTCCGCTGCGCCGACCAGCTGAGCAGTGCCTGGGGCAAGCCCCCGTCTCCCGCGCCTGTACGTGTGTGCGAGTGTGAAGCTTTCCCTGATGCCGTCCATCTCCCACTTGGTCCTCTAAATAAATGTCCGCTTGCTGTGTCATGTTGTCTCGTGATCCTCTTTCGAGGGGAAAAAGCTCACCGCAAAAGCAGTGCAAATTTCGTGGGAAAGACTAGCAAAATTGTGCTTAACCGTTCTTTACGACGATGATTTATTCAGCAGGAGAGCAATACTTAAATCGTTGGAATCGGGAGGCAGGCTGGAATCTGTACCAAAATTTTAACAATAATGAATCTAGCTTGTTTGCTTTCTTTTCCAAGGTAAGTGGTGAGTACACTACATAATCCTTTCATGATGTGCGTATGTATACATATATGCATATATAAATGCACATATAAGTTTGTCTACAGGGAGCGATAGGAATATAAACCAGTAGATAGATGCATTGACATCTTCAGCACACTGTTAATATAAAATGATTTTTGAAGTGTAGCAACATCCGTTTTAATAAGATACAAGCTGGTGTGCTACTTTGACCAGATACAGCTTTCTAACGTACAGGAAGAACAGGCATTTGTATATCGTGGTCTTAATCTGTAGCTAAATACTTGTTAACTCAAAGACAAAACATAAATACATTAAACAGTATGAAGAAAGAGAAATAAGTATATTTTATTGTTGGTTTAACATGGGTAGCGTAAACGGAGAGAGATACAATATATGTCCCAATCTGCTCAGTTGAAAATTAGAAACATAGACCAACTAAGGTCATAAACCTAACCAGTTAGCTATCCTCTTATATTTAATGCATAATATGTTTGAGATTATAAACTTAGACTGAGTGATGGCAGAGGTATAGATACAGAGATATGACCTTTTTTTGTTTACCTGATTATACTGCTAAGCCTTTTCTCTGTGTTGGTAGCGTTTTTCTTTGCTTGTTTTTATTTATTCCTAGTTATACTTCAATGGCCTACTAAATGTGTTATTTTCAACAATATTTATCTTTCCTTGCTGTTTAATTCTTCTAAATATTTATAGATGGCTATATTCTCACTCAGTAGGCACTTGGCTAATCTATACAAATTTACCTCCTTTATAAATTATTCCTTCTGGCCCCTTGCCAGATTACATGTAACTGAATGCAAATTAAACATGCTTCAAACCTTATCAATCAGCAAACCAAGAGCAACAACTCATCTTATTAAGTGCGGCGGCTTAAGCCGAAAGAATGGAAACTTTAGTTTTTCAAGAGATATCACGAGAGGATTTGGCAAACCAAGCAAGTGCCCGTTCCTGCGCTGATCAGCCACCCGGCGACGTGCCGGAGGTCACTGCTGCTTGTTTGGCCGCGTTTCAGTTCTGGTTGAGACCTGACCGCTAACTTGAGCCTGCTTCACACAGATGGGCTGCCCTGTGGTGACCAGGAGCGTTTTAGGCAGAAGACGCCCCTGCGCCCACAGAACAGTAGATGGGGCCCCGAAAGCCCTATGTAGAAGCAAATCTCTAATACAGAGATGCATCAAACGTTCGTTGGTTATTTGAATATTAGAGAGTTGGTGTGGTACTCTTCTGCCTGAGGGCGACCTGGAAGCTTTCTGATGATTGAGAGCCTTTGGATTGAAACAAAACAAAACAAAACTCACTGCAACATGAACACAATTACAGAATTCAAAAGCTTTTCAGAAGATTTTATTTTTACTCTTAGTTATTTTGATCCTTTATCAGCAGCAGCAGCAGCAAAATGTAACTGTGAAAGGTGTTTGAGCTTTATGAAGGGTTTTTGGTTTCTTTTTTTTTTTTTTTCTTTTTAGTAGAAAGCTTTAACATATACACATGGATTTTTAAAGTTTGGAGGTTTTTCTGATTAAACAGATTTCCTGGAGGGGGAAAAAAAAAAAAGAAATCCCTGATTTTTGCTGGCAAATATCCACTGCAGGGGAAGATATGTAACAGTACGATTCATGCTTAATTATGTAGTGACTATCAAGCTTACTTCTTGAGATTATCCCTTCTTTAGAGTATTTGGGTTTGCTTTGACTCAGTATCAGTTTAACTGTGCTGTAAGTAAAAGAAAAGTTAAGCTGCCTCTTGATATTTAGGAGCAATGGAGTAATGTCAATGGCGTGGAATAACATCTGTGGGCAAAATCCCTGAAATCAACAGGAATGTTCCAAAAAGCTTTTGTGGCTTTGGATCAAACCTGTCTCTGTAAATTTGGGAGGAAATTTGCATGCACATCCATTTGCCCATGCAGATGTCTGTTCTGTATTCAGAATAAACAATTACGCACATCAGCAACTGTTTTCACTTGCAAATATGGGTTACTGTGCATATGGATTTTATAGGAGCTTTATGGAAACAGTCCCTGTAATAACATAGCCAATAGCACCTCCTATTTCAGTGGTGTTATTCTGGAACGATCATTGTGGCCACAGTTGCCTAACAGTTGTGAAATTTTATTTCTGAAATTGCACGTTTGTAGATTACCTAAAGTCAGCTTTGCAATAGACAAATAGTGGTTCAGTGATGAACATGACGTAGGAGTTTAAAAGCTTAATGTTTCCTTAGGTTTAATAACTGTCAAGTTTAGCCATCTAAAAAGGGTGAGGTGAAACCTCTAACCTCAGTCACCTAGACTCTCAAGTCGAATGAATATGTAAGGTATCACCAGAAGGACTTTATGGACACTGCTGTAAGATAGGTCTGTAAGACATCTAGTGGGTCATAATTGCCTTTAAGAGCTGCTTATCTTCCTCTAATTATCTAGAGGACTGAAGGGACATAAATTCTACCTTTCGTCTGGGGCTGAGCCTAATAATATTAATTTCCTCTGGTATATTTATTTGTATAAAATGTTTTTCTAACATCAGCATATGTGTGTTTCTATAGAAGCCTGGAATTTTTCTCTGCTAGAATGTGGGAAGTAGAAGGGAATAGACCAAGTAGGAAGGAGTGCAAGAGAGACCTTACTTTGGCGTGGCCTTTTGTTTTCCTTCATTGCAATTTAGGACACTGAGCCTTGCAAAAATTATAATCGTACAGTTTTTTGGCGTTGTCACTTGGAAGGCAAATTTTGCCTTTTGGACATAGCGATAGGGAGGTCCTACGCCACTGGAAGATCATTAGAAAGAAAGAGCAATCCTCCTGAACCAGCCTCCTCCCAGTTTCCCCCTGTTGCTCCAGGGAATTTGCACTTTGCTGCTGGCAGCAAACAGTTCGGATGCCTTTGTTCACCCTCCGCCGCTGATTCAGCTGTGCGAGGAGGGGAATCGCTGCTACTGTGAGGCTCGAGAGCTTACGGCACCGGCGTGCCCAGACTGAGTGGCCGTATTGCTTGCGGTAGTGGATGGAGGCCAAGCGACAACGGAGCCCCAGTCGTTTACAAATACATTTAGCTTGGATTCAAATCCGTAAATATAAAATAAAACTATGTTTTTTCTAAATCAGCTCACAGCTGCAGTGGTTGAATATCCCCGATCAGCATGCAGACATTACATTTTTCTTTGTCTGTGTAATGCCTTCTCTCCATGAATCAGAACAAAGAGGGCCTTTATATATCATTTACTCTCTCTGTTTGCTGGAAGCACAAAGACTGTGCTGCATTTGTCATAGAGGCTGACAGAAAGCATATGGATATAGGTATTCCTTGTTGCAGGCAGATGTGTGCTGCTGACAGAAGCTGAGAAAAATCTCCAGGCTGCTCCAATTTTTCATACTAGCTGCGCTGGGCGTTCAATGACACAATTGTAGCAATTTGGTTTTATTATGCAGAATAGAGGAGGGTATTTAATTTCATAATGTTTGGAATGGCTGCCTATTTATATTTAACATCTTGGGGACAGACTGGAATCCCTTTTACTCATCAGGTCTAGCCTAAAATTTGCAGAAAATGAGTAGGTGCTCTACAATGCAAAAGCAGTCCAAGCAATCGCTTGGTCCCTTTTAGACACAGGGCTCTAAAATGGCATGGCCTGTCCTAAAAAGACCTTGATATTTGCTGCTGTGAGTTAGCTGAATATATGCAGGCTTCTGCCCCACACGTAAAGCAGCTTAATTCTCCTGTGAAAAGGAGGCAGATAAGACAGATAGGGAGATAACCTCAAATAATATTATAACTGCCACAAGATACATGCCTGTACAGCAGAAGAGAGCTTTAGATGCTCCTGAGGGAAAGAAAAGATCTTGGCTTGCAGCTCCCATCTCTGCTCCATAAAGGCTGCAGGGGCAGGGCACAGCATCGGCGCCCGGATTCGAGGGGTGCGATATGTGTGGGAACATGGGAAGTACAGGGCTGATGGCCTGTTTTGGCTACAAGGCAGACTGGTCTGCTCTGTTAGCAGAGCCTGTAATGGGGGGAAAGTTAGGAACCTCTGCTGCCCTCCGTTGTCAGTTACTGCAATGGGTCCTGCCGTTATTTTTGGTTTTGAAAAAATGGGCAGCTGTTGGTAGAAAGGTGTTGGGTTTTTTTATTCCGTTATCTGATGACACCTATGATTTCATGAAAAAATGAAAGTTGATTAAAAAAAAACCACCAGGGGGACTGGATGTAGAAATTGCCACAAACAGCAACGCTGAGTCTCAGATGGGTTTGGACTGAGGGTTTGCTGCGATGCTGGCTGAAAATGGACAGGCATCACTAGGCTGGTGTTCTTACTGTCTTCAGTAAATGCTCGGTTAATCTTCCTGTCTTTGGGGAATTTTTATATTTCGGCTTTTTTTTTTTTTTCAAACACACTTAGAACTCGGATCAAATTTCCACAGTCAAATTGCCTACTCAGTTCAAATACATGGATTGTCCCCTTATCAGTGTTTTCTACCTCTGTAATACTTTTTCATTCTCAAATGTATCAATAACTAAGTCTGAAATATATGTCGCTATAGTCTTACTCAAAATACTTTACAAGACCACCTATAGTTCTCATCTCTTTGCTATAGATGTTGATAATGGAAGCGCTAAGGGGTAAAATATTTAAGAATGCAAAAACGCCTTGGCAATTCCATTTTGACATTAATTCAAAATTGCCAGTAGCTGGATGGATACAGGGGTAAGAGGAACCTGGATCTCCAAGATACATCCCTCTGTAAGACTAAGAGGCATACTCTGAGCTATTCTAGACTGATCTTAATTACATTCTGAACCCTTCCTAGTAGAAATTTGACCAAACTCTTTTTTTCCCCCCTAGAAAATACTGTCTGATCTTACCTGCAAACATCCTGTACCAGATGGGAAGCCAACAGCAAGAAGCGAGGACCACTTTTCCTGCATACCCTGTACATTATCTGTCCCTTTAGTAGAACTGAAAAGAACAGGTAATGAACTCTAGCAATGAAAACTGCAAAACAAACCTTGGAAATACTTACTCATGTTAGTGATTGCTATTGATGTACGAAATCACGGTAAGGACTGGCAGAAACAGTATCAAGAAAAAAAAAAACTGCCATTCTTCTACATCTTTTACATTTCATTGCATTTTATAATGTTTGGGTGGGGCTTTTTTCCCTCCAGTTTTCTGTACTTTTCCATTGTGGAAATTTTTTGCAATCTGAATGAAGAAATAAATTATAGGAAGCTACTGAGGTAATGTTGAGTGCCTTGTAACGTGACAATTTCTAACACAGAACAAAAGTCTCCAGTATGATCTAAAAGCCCCAAGTATGTTATGCCATCTGCATCGTACTTGCAGACATTTACCTTATTTGTCTTTGACTTTCAAAATCATCCTAGAATTAAGCTGAAAGCCTGCTTTGTCTGTCTTTCCCTCTTGTTTTCCATTGAATAGGGACATTTTTCAGTATTTCGTCAACTGGATAGTTGACATTATGTAAGTTCTGGAAATCTAGAGGTAACGATCTTTCCTTTTAGTCCTTCCATGTTATATCTAGAATGGTTACTATACTCTAGATAATACAGTAATTAACTTGTGTGGGATGTAAGGTACGATGACAGTAAGAATTTTGATAGTATCAACAATTTCACATTGGGAAGCTCAAGTGTCTGAAGTTGTTTCGCCTGTGGACTTTAATAGACAGTCTGCGAGAGAATCCTTCAAACATGTTAGCACCATCTGTGATAGAAAAAAAACCAATAAAAACATTTTATACTCAGCAGCACATTAATATTTTGAGTGTAATTGAGAAGATCTCACCAAGAGATACTATGAGAAATAAAAAGGATGGCAGCATCCAAGCCTGTCCATTTTTATTTGCATGGTAGGGATTTTCTAGAATGCAGTGAGGACACTACACAAGCTTAGCATTTCAGCTTGTGATAATTTTTCCCTCTTGCATTTTCTTCTGTGTATGCTTTAAAAAAAAAAAAAAGGCCAACACTTGATTAAAAGCATAAGCATGTTATTAATTGCAGTACCATATATACTCAGGGATTATTTAAGGATTTTTCCCTCTTAAATTTGAGAATGTTGATTTTTTTTTTTTTTTTTAAATACGGTTTGAACAGATTAATTGAAATAGTGCACAGGATTGCCATACATGTTCAGTTTGTTTCCAGTATAAATTGCTACTTATTTTAAGGTAAAGGTTTTGGATTGGTTTAATTGTCTCCAGTAGTAGTTGATGGCAATACTATAGGACTGCTTATATATAATGACAATAAATTTGCAGGTGTTTAGGTTTTTCTGACTTTATGAAATACTGCAGTATTTGTGTCTAATGCTTTTATATGATACATGCTTTAAACCTGGCAAAAGTAATAATCTCAAACTATTGTTTTTCTCATGTATGTGCTAGTTTTTACAATCGTAAGCTTTTAAAAAGTCTATTTTACAAAAAATGTAGTAGAAAAAACTTTGAAATATCTGTGCTTTTGGAGGTGATGTTTTAATATAACTACAGCATGAATTCTGTCACTCAGTTTTGTGTCCAAAACCAAGAGAGGTGTAGGGATTAGATACTGTTACATGAGAAATAGTTTTACCTACATTTGTTGTCATTATTGACAGCTCAAATTGGTATTTTTAGGTACTATATTTCAGTCTTTGAAAACATTAAAAACACAGAGCCAGCCAACACTTGTAATTCTATTTCTTTAGCGTTTAGAGATTGTTTTCCTTCATCTTCCAAGCTGTTTCCAGCTTAGTAACTAAGTTATGGGAGTGGTAGTGTCTAACATCATACAGTAATGTGGGAGCATAAAGTTACAAAATTTTTTTGAGTCGTTGTCTTGCAGTCTACATATTCTTGTCAGGTGGCTGCTCAGGACAGCGTTCTTTCCTTTTGAAGTTACTGATTTTTCCTTAAAAATATTACAAAACATTGATTTTGAAGGTATAGTAGATACATATTAGGTTAGAAACTTAAATACTCATAAGTAAGGTAAAGTGTTATGTGAGTACTTTGGACTAATTGCCTAATTCTGGAGATGTAACTATTCAGTGTGGGCGAACTGTGTTTAATAGTATCACTGAGGTAGTTTTACAAAATAATATAGAGGATGATCACTAATGAAAATTCTGATGCAAAAAGTAATTGCTAGTTCTTTGTGGGCAAGAGACAAATTTACTTTTTTATTTGCTCAAACATGGTGATGATCTTTAAATGTGTAAATGCTCAGGGCATTTGTTTGATGCCAAAGAAAAACTCCCTAAATTCTTAACGGATAATTTGTATAATGTGTGGTGTTTGTATCCAGTCACAGATCATTCATTGTCTTCCTGGGGCTAAAAACTGTGAAAGCACACAGCAAAAGGGTAACTCTTGCACCAGAGAGCTTACAGTTTAAATATCTGAGCAGAAATGGAGTATGTTTGCTGTTGTAGAAACACAAGATGACATGAAGATAATGCAGTGCCTTATAGTACCATACACTTTAATAGCTCTTCTCAACACGTATATAATGAAATCACAAAGATTTCCTTTCAAGGTAAATCTCTGCAATGTAAACTTCGAAGTCCATCTACTCTTTGACTTTGTCCCTTTACAATTCTTGTATAAAACTCAAAGGCAGAAGTACAGTAGGGGATATTAAAAGGAGATTTGGGGTTCAATACTGATTAAAATATTCGATAGTGACTGGGGCAAATCCTCTATGTGTTTGAAATTTTCAGCTGATGCTATGAAGCAGAAGTCATGGCTGTCTTTATAAATGGGGAACTAAATGCCTTTCAGTTGGTATAACAAAAATAGGATTAACTTAATGTTGTGGTTTAACCCCAGTCGGCAACTAAGCACCACACAGCTGCTCGCTCACCCTCCCCCCACCGCGTGGGGATGGGGGAAAGAATCAGAAAAAAAAAGTAAAACCTGTGGGTTGTGATAAAGACAGTTTAATAGGACAGCAGAGGAAGAAATAATAATAATAATGATGATGATGATAAAAGAATATACAAAACAAGTGATGCACAATGCAGTTGCTCACCACCCACTGACAGATGCCCAGCCCGTCCCCGAGCAGTGATCGCTGCCCCCGGCCAACTCCCCCAGTTTCTATACGGAGCATGACGCCATATGGTATGGAATAGCCCTTTGGGCAGTTGGGCTGTGCCCCCTCCAGCTTCTTGTGCACCCAGCAGAGCCTGGGAAGCTGAAAAGCCCTTGACTGGTGTAAGCACTGCTTAGCAACAGCTACACCATCAGTGTGTTATCAACAGTATTCTCATCCTAAATCCAAACCACAGCACTGTACCAGCTACTAGAAGGAAATTAACTCTATCCCAGCTGAAACCAGGACACTTAATTATACAAGGAAAGGTACTTTGGATCCTAATATCACAAGATGTACTGCATAAAGTCATGTCCTGAGGGACTGCTACCAAGAACTTCTGCAGTTCATCATGTGGATGTTACAGAAGAGCAGAAGGAGCCTCAGTGTATTTGTAGCTTTATTATGGCTGTGACCCACGTATGTGCCACTGCTGAGAGAAAACTAGTGCAATTTTCCTGTACCAGGCATGGTGTTTTCTGGCATAATCAGAGAAATACTGTAAAAGCCATTGGTAAGCTTTCATGTAGATTACTGTAAGCAGTCACCTTAAAAATATATATCACTATTGGACTGGATGCACAAAAGAGCTACTATTCTGTTTACAGAAAGGACAGTGTATCTGTTGAAAAGTTGAAAAGATCTTGAAATAATTTTTCTAGGCTTGTTTAGATTAGCAAAACGAAAGGTGAGGAACTAGAAGAACATCTTATGATTACCTCAGTGGAGAAAATATCAAGATTAGGCAATAATTATGTGGTTTAAAATACTGGTACAGAATTGAATGGATATAGATTGACCATGAATAAATTTAAACTTGATATTGGGAGAAAGTTTCTGACTACTCAAAGAGTAAATGTCTTTAAAACAAACAAACAAACAAACAAACAAAGTCATGAGCCCTAAACAGACCTGTGCCTTTAGATCTGTACTGCGTGGTTTTTTTGTTGTATACTATGGTTTCATTTGCAGTGCTTTGTTGTATTACATCTCAAGCCTGGTCTAGATAGTGGTTTTGAGGGTAGAGCGTTTCACTTGGAAAACCACATGTTGTTGCATGTACCCTGTGTGTTGCTTTGTAGCATCTTTGGGCATGAAACGTAACCTGTACGTAATCTGTATGTGGCATCGTAGGGACTCTGGGGCAAGGACATCTGGAGAAAGGTGATTGGCAGCAATTCTAGGAGATGGTCTAGATTCTTCTGTTGAGAAGAGTAAAGGGGAGGAAGGCCAGTACAGGTTTTGGAAAAAAAGGGATTAGACAGCTGTGTGTAAACCTTAGAGCCAGTAAAAGACCCCTAAAAAACCTGCTTACAGCAGAAGAGTACCAACGAGGTTGTCTAAACCTTCCCAGGCAGTGGGCTAAGGTGGAGATGAGATGGGAAAGGCAGGGGTGGCATTACAGCTCAGGACAGTGGGGATGGACAGACGAGCCTTGCCGAAGGGAGGCATGCCTGTCCAGGAGACCCGCACAGCACCACTGACGTTTTATGTCTAAGCGGTGAGTACCCTTTTTGAGCGTTGGTCTACCAAGGTTGTTCATCAGTACTGGACGTGGGTGTTTCTGGGGCCTTTCACCGATGGTGTGACTCCCAGGCTGACTACTGCTGGTTGGTGTGGGGGAGTGATGCTGCTGAACAGCACCGGACTTAGTGGTCCTATAGCTGTATTGCTGTAAGACTGTTTTACTCCGACTAAATGGAGAGCTATGATATTTGCATACCTTAGTACCAAAATTGCTATAGCTGCTGTGTGCGATGACAAATTTTGCTGGCCTGAATTTGCATTTTTCTTACACCCTTTTTCTTTGCCTTTAGAAGAACTAATAGCCTGGAGGCACGCAGTCTTGCAGTCAACTTTAGTTACATTTGAAAAATGTGTGCCAAGTTGCATACAGGTGAAATGAAAGAAATAGAGATTACCTTCAGTTGCCTGTAATTACTTGTGTTTTGTTTGTCTCTGGAGACTCTGTACGAAGCAATGTACAAACACCCCGTTTGTACAAATCCAGCTGTTTCTCCCAAATTTACTGATGTATGTATTCGGTAGCATCTAGATGCTTTTTCCTTAGCATCTTTTGGTGTTGTCGTTACCTTTGATAGGCATTTCCAGCAATTTGACTGTAATTACTTCTGTCATACATGTATTTATCAGGTGGCTTGTGTTTTAGTGAAATAGGAAGATTAAAAAGAGCACTGAGAATCACCCGCTTACTCGAAACGCTTTGGGTATATTGTTTTCATGACAGTCCAACCAATCTATTCATTATGGATATATCTCTCTTTGAAAGCGACAGCACTGCTTGCCAGACAAAACGCAGCAGCGGTGCAGCTCGTGCTCCTGAACTACCTTCAAAGGAGCTTGCTATAAAGAGAAGTCAGAAGCACCTGACTGGCCTGTGAAAACACCTCGGGGATCTTGTCCTTCTGAGAAGGAAGGTGATTTATGTACTTCTTAGAATGAGAAGTCTACTGGACATAGTATGTGTAGTCTGTTTGTCAGTGAATCTTCAATTCAAACATTGTTGACCTGCTTTAGGGCCAAACTCTGAGCCCCAGTTACATCAAAGAACAGAGTTGTCAGGGACTCTTTCAAGCAATTTTATTTTCACAGAACCATTAGATGTTATACATTCTGATTCATCACAGGGAATACAAATACCACAATTACACAATTATCTGGTGATTTTAGAATTAAGCTTTTTCAATTTGAAGGCGTTATACCAATAAGATGCATTTAATCAGGCATGGAAATAGGCACCCCCGTAGGCTTTTGCCCACGTTAGCACAGCTTGCTGTAGCATGTGCTTTGTTTTATGATAGGGTCACATTTCTCCTGCCCTTCTAGTCAGAACAAGACTACAATTGCCCATGAATTGTTTTAATCAGTATCATTCTGAAATAAAATGACATGCTTAAATGGTGCATAAAGACTGATCATCCACCGAAGTTGAACTTTATACTTATTTTCTGCGAACATGTTTGAATAACCAGTCAGTGACCATGCAGAACACAGCTTGATGATGAACTGTGCGCAGACTTATCTCTTTCTAGTTCTGCAATGATATCTGTCTCATTATTCACACCCAGAGATGGGTTTAATTTAAATGCTGAACTTGAAAAAAATGCACTGTGCAAAAATACTAACTGGGATTTGTAGTCTACTTCTTACAAATGCTACAGGTCTTCGTTACTTGCAGTAGACTACCATCTTACTGGATTTTTTTTTCTCCCATCATTTTTACATGTGTTCATATTTCAGGTTTTATGAAGTGCTCCCACACCAGTTTTCTCTGATAAATCAAATGATACCATAAAAAAGTAACCTCTGTCTTTCGCAGAAATTAAAGCCATTTGTTCTGTGTTGCTCCCCTATTACAGATATGATTGGTTTAGAAGTCAGGTTGAAGAAAGGTGTCGTGGTTTAACCCCAGCTGGCCACTAAGCCCCACACAGCCGCTTGCTCATTCCCCCCCCGGCAGGAGTAAAAGCATAAGAGTAAAAGTGAGAAAACTCGTGGGTTGAGATAAAGACAGTTTAACAGGTAAAGCAAAAGCTGCGCATGCAAGCGAAGCAAAACAGGAATTCCTTCACTCCTTCCCATGGGCAGGCAGGTGTTCAGCCATCTCCAGGAAAGCAGGGCTCCATCACGCCTAACGGTTACCTGGGCAGACAAACGCCATCACTCCGAACGTCCCCCACTTTCCTTCTTCTTCCCCAGCTTCACATGCTGAGCATGATGCCATATGGTTTGGAATAGCCCTTTGGCCAGCTGGGGTCAGCTGTCCCACCCGTGACCCCTCCCAGCTTCTTGTGCCCCTGGCAGAGCCTGGGAAGCTGAAGAGTCCTTGATTTAGTATGAGCACTACTTAGCAACAACTAAAATATTTCTGTATTATCAACACTGTTTTCAGCACAAATCCAAAACACAGCCCTGTACTAGCTACTATAAAGAAAATTAACTCTATCCCAGCCAAAACCAGCACAAAAGGGAACTGCTTCCGTTGCTGTAGCACCTTCTGGACCTAAAGGCTGGGTGTTCAAAGGCATGTTTGTCTTGGGGTACGCTCCAGATTACACAGCAGTTATGTACACAGCAATGTGGAGATACGATGAACCAAAATCAAACTTTTCTCCATGCTCCCGTTTGGACTAAACAAGGAATATGTGAATAAGTCCTGAACCTAATTACAAATTATCTGTAATCTCTAATCTGAGGTACAACTTTGGTGCAGAAACCAGAAATGTCAGTCACAATTTGAGCACAGAGATCGCACGTAACTGGGACAGATGTCCATGACTGTAGCATTAGAGGGAGGACAGGGCACAAGGACTGGAATCTGAAGGGTGATTAAATTGGACTGGTTATAAACTATCTCTCTGACTCTGATTTTACCTTTTTAAAAATACAGAGGAAAATCATATTTTCAAGTATTTAAACCAGTGTAGAATATCCTGCTGTAGCTCTGTCAGATGTTTTGCACCCGATGCACTGCTTAGGCTAATTCTACATTTTGTCTCGTAAGAAAGTCAGACGAGATCACAAAATCTCTGAGTTTAAAATATGTTAAGTTTATGTTACAAACCAGGAAAATAATCTTGCTCCCAGTTTGATGCTTTGATGGGGTCTGATTCGAAGTCACAATGAAGTTTTCAAAATATCTTACATTTTATATGAAATCAATATGTTTATTAGCAGATGAGAGAGGGGAATGCCTTGCTGGCCATAACTTGCTAACTTCCATAAAAACGAGTTGCTGGTACATAAAATTTACTGCTTCATTCTAGGCAGAGAGGTTTTGAACAGTAGGAATAGCTCCAAGAGACAAAGATAAATGAGCCTTTTTCTTTGAGGAAAGCTAGTACACGTGTATTAGATGTTTTTAAGGTATCCAAGTTCTACTATTAAATAGGAATATTTTTCTAAACTGGTCAATAGGTGGTACTGAAGCAAAATGTAAGTTGATGCTATGCTTATAGCAACTTGTGCTGCAAGATCATCTGCGCACAGGAAAATATGTTTTGACTCCGCTGAAAGATCCTGGTGCGCACTGTTAAAGGACAGCGGCGCAGGAAAGTTATGAATTTCCTGGGGTGGATTTAGATGATAATGAAACCGAACAAGAACCCTGCAAGCTACTCCGAGCAAACTGCCTCCTAATCTTTTTCCCATTAGGTCTCTGAGGACCACTTTTGTGCAATCCTGCTGAACTTTTAATTGAGTGGAGGGGGGAAAAGCTTACTTGGCTGTGACAGAGGTTCCTGTCGTTGTGGGTCCACTCCAGCGGTACCCCCGGCTCCTCTCTAGCCATTGTCACAGAGGGAGTTCCATGTCACTACTTTAGAAGAGTGCTTCTCTCTTCATAGGCAAACAAGGCATAGCCTAAGGCTATTTAGGGTGGAGCATCATCTCCTTGGGCCAAGCTTTCTCTTCTAGTGCCTACTTGGAAAAAAAAGGGACTTGAAATATGTGCAGTGTGTCCTTTTGTATTATAGTCAAAGAATGCTGTCTTAGTGATCCGAGGTGTGTGCGATTATGTAGGAAACCATTTTTGCTTGGCTCTGTCCTCAATGTGCTGGCTTAAGCTATTTCACACAGTAACCAATAGAAGGAAGGTGTTTGATTGCACTGGCTTCCCTTTTTCCTACTTATATCTGAACCGCCCGTCCTGAGTTTGGACATAAACCAAATTAAACAGTCTGTAATTTCCTTGGAATTAGATGAATCTGCATTTTGGCAGGCTTTACTTCTAACATGAGCCCCTGTAGATGAACTGTTTAATTCACAGGTTGCCAAGCAAGAAGCTCATCTCGAGTTGTGCCACTGGAGGAGAACAGTCAAACTCTCTGTGTACCTGCCCTCTCCCCTGGCCTCCTCACCCAGGGGACTCGTAGAGGAAAATACTGGCATCACAGAAGGGTTCATGGCCCTTACCCCAGCTTACCGTTTTCCTGTGAACAGGCTCTCTGAAACAAGGGTTGTGCTGAATTTTCACTTCCGGTGGTTTTCTAAAAAATGTGGATGACATTTTCTGTAGCCTAAAAATGCTTTCTCTAATTTAATTCTAAAACTCAGTGTAGTTGACCTGAAGGAGATCGTTGGTAAGTCGGATGTAGGCAAGTGATGTGTTTGAAAGTTGTTATCAACACTCTATGTTTACTTACCCTTGCATAAATGAAAAGCAGTGTTGTACAGTTAAACTAATGACTTGTACTAATTGATGTAATCTTGTTCCCCAGCACTGATGTCCAGCGATGCTGTTGTGTAAGAGGGTGTCATGTCTTTTTATGGCTTGGAAAATCAGATGGATTCTGTGGTGCTTCTGTAATTGAGAGATCCTGGTTTCCATCTGTTATAACCCCTTTTGATCACAGCTCGCATATCCTGATGTTCATGAATCGTTAGAAATGTTTTGCTTTTATGATATCCCTAGTGTGTTGGACTGTGGTAAATGTATTCCACTAGAGAGAGCAACTATACGTGCAATTTAAAATTCTGTGGTATTAGAGTGACCAATAAGCAAATGAGGCAGAATCTCTTTTGTCAGAAATTACTTTCAACTCGATATGAAGATGTTTGAATATTAAGTTATTGAACAAATATGAACTTAAATAATAACTTGCTGCTTGCACGGAATGATTATATCCATGCTGACAAAGACACAAAAATTATCGTCTACCTAACTCTGAGATTCTGAACTTCTATAATGTTTTCTTTTGAACACTGTTGGATTGTGCATTGTGCACAGACAGGACCTTTTGTCTGTGGTAGTGGTAGGCAGAGAGGCAGAGTCCACGGGCAAGCTAGACCAAAGCTTGTCTTGCTTAGGCTTAAGCAACTGTTGTTCATAGCGTCATTATCAGTTACCACAAACGAATGGCAGGGGCTACAGCTGCTCTGTGTCTAGGCTCCCGGTGAACATCTCCATCTAGCCATACCTGAAAACCGAAGATGTCAGCAGCATGGCCTAACCCTCCTCTCCTAATGATGGGCACCTATTGTCTGAGCTGGTGTAATTGCAGCCAGTGTAGATCTTGCTTCACCTACATAATGCTGCTTTTTCATTACAAAATCCTGGCTAGATTTTTTTCAAGTACTGTGGACAACAGCAGAAACCTTCTGCGACTGTCTACGTAGATGTTTCTCTACAACTCAGTGGTGGGGATATAATGTATGATTTCCATTTGTTGAAGAAAGCTAAGGGTCCTCCCACAGCTCTTCAGGATTTCTTACTGACCTGCCCTTCCTGTGTACGTCTCCTTTTTTTTCTATAACTTTTGCAATTGTGGCGAGTTCATAGATTTGTTGTTTGAAATGGCCTACACATCACAAGCGTGAATGCTTGTGAAGGATACACTTGACTCCTAGCCATACTTTGGTTCAGGCTGACTAAGGGGCAAGAGTCCTCACGTCCTTGTGGTGAACTTGTGAGCTGGAAAGCCCCTGGCTCACGTACAAGGGAGTGAAGGTGCCTTGAAAAATATTTTGAAAGGTGGTTTCGAAACCCAAAACTCCAAGATAACCAAAGTGCAGAACAAGATACTAGAGCTAAACCGAAGACATCTATCTTGTCTGTACTATTGACTAGCAGCCAACTACTTCACTCTCTAAATATTACCATCAGGATGGGCCCAGTTTGAGCTCTCTCTGAATTGCAGCTGGACTGCACACCAGGTGACTCTCCCCTGGAGTAGGGACGCCTGCGCAAGGTTAGAGACTCCTTATCTGAGACTAAGAGATCCTTCCTTACCCAAGACAGATCCTTGGTAAGTGAGTGATAGCATGCTGAATTAATGCTATGAAACATTACTAATCCATGTAGCTACTGAATATTATTATAAACTTTGTACGGATAATTCCATTACACATAAACTGTTGACCAAGTCTGAGACTAAGATTGGACCCAGCTGCACCTAGGCTCCAAAAAGGAGTTTAGAAAGCAAGGGGGTCCACTCTGAACCTCGTGACTCAACAGGAGGGTCTTCCTAACTCTCTGTGTGTGCCTCTGGTCTCTGTGCGAATCATTCTAACTCAATCTTCCTTTGTATGTTTCTTCCATGCAGTAATTAGTAAGGTGAACCTTGCCATCAGACTTACTGAACCTCGTCAAACCACTGTTAAACTTTTTAAAATTCCATTGAACTTACTGAAGTCTGTCAAATTATTATTTTACCTCAGTAAAACATATTGCTGCTTCTCTCTTTTGAGTGAGGTGCATTCCAGTCATCCACGACAATGCTGACCTCGGTGGAATATATGGGCAAGACGGCAATAGGACAGGTAAGAGGAAAAGTTATCTTTAGAGTACGTTGTGAAGATTGCGAAACTGGCAACCCCAAGCCCTCAGAACTTTTATTACTGACAGATTATGGAGATTCAAAATTGTACTGTTAAGTGTCACTTCGTTTCCTGGATGTCTTCTAATTTTCCAGCTTTCAGGGGAAGCATTTCAGAGTGCAAATGCACTTTCAAATGTAACCCAGGAATTTTAGTATTGAGGTCATTGAATCGTTTGGCAGACCACAAGAAAAGTGTGTACCCAGAAGTTTGCACACTTTTTTTCTCCTATGTGGAAAAAAACCAAACAAACCCAAAGGAAGCCTCCCCCAAGAGAGGCTACCAAGGTTTCAAAGTGCTGGATTTTCACAGATTTTAGAGAACAGCAATGTTATTATTAATGTCTGTAGGTGCTACATCTCCTGGGGCAACACTTGTGTTAAGTACTCTATCAAGTATTCCCTTTATGAAGGATGTCCAAAGAAGTTATTTTTAGTTTACACATATAAATAACTCTCATTTCCCCCTGCCCCAGAATGTAGTTTGTGACCTGAAAGAAATACCTTCAATCCTGCTTACTAGATCTTCCTCTGCCAGTTTAAATATGCAAACACATCAAACTGAAAACTTCTTCACATTCATCCTGTTAGGATCTTTACGAACTTTTTTTTGTCAAGTGGATCGTCTATTCGTACCCTCTGGTACTCCCTCATTGTTAAATAGATGTACTGATAAATCACAGCCAGATTGAAATTGCTGTGCTTCTGCGAGCGTCTAGGTGTCTATACATCTGCTTTAGTGAAGCAGAGCAGAAAGAAGAAAATACTTAGCTCTACTTTGAACTCTATAAATTTTACCACAGTAATGCAAGAAAACTCATGTATCGTTGACCATTTAAAAACTCCTGATAACAACTGTATTATTAAATAATGGAGCTTTGGGAGCTACGTAATGGGCAATGTAGTTATCAAGCGTGGCTTCTTTCCTCTTGTCTACAGGCCACTCTCAGCTTCTCTAAATTACTTAGTTATTCATAACTGTGCATCAAATCATTTCCCTGCAGAAATTGCAGTATATGGATTTATCTCTAAGTGGACTCCTCTCAGAATCCGTTAGCTCTGATTCAAGACACAAAGCGATCTTTCCCATCTCTGACTGAACATCTTCAGCTTTTTTAACAAGAGTCTAGTGCATGATGAACTGAAGTGCTCTTGTCCGTGCCTTAATATACTTGTTCTTATGCAAATACAGGCATTTGTAAACATTGAAGCACCTCAAACGTTTACAGGATCCAGATTGGACATGTAAAAGCATTGAGGAAGGGTCTGCTTAAGTTACACTTTGATCTGAATGTCAGTGAAACTGGTTCTGGTAACAGGGAGCGAAAGCGGCTGTATCCGAAGGCCGCACACCCCCGTTCATACAGTAGTACTTCATAGCACAGGTCAATCAGTCATCCCAGGTCATGTAATGAGGGAAGCATTACAAGTAATAGTAAGTCTGGTAAAATCTAAGGGCCATACCGTGAGTGTCTTCTGCTGTCCTATTGATGTAGCTCAATTGGTTTCAGTGGGACTACTTAGGAGAGCAGCATCCCCTTAATCCAAGGAATCAATTCTGCACCCTGGATGTTGCCATGCTGAAAAGGATTAGAAGAAAGAACTTTATGGGTCTCTTGATATAATGGCAACTATTCTCCTATTATAAATCAAAGGAACTTCACAAAGCTCAGAAGAACTCTAGAAAATTTAGGTCAATTGAAGGTGTTGGGTTTTTTCTTTTCCGTATTTCTACTTGTGGACCAGATTCTCATTGCTTTCTGTAAGGTGGCTAGTATTTTCCAACACAGTTCTTCTAAATTCATAGACCTAGTTATTAGCTAACACAGTTCAGAATTTGACCCTTGTCTGCCTGATCTCTGCTTTCAGCAATCTCCATTCGACTCTTTCACGTGCCTGCCCTCTGAGGTGGCTGTTTCCTCACACGAGTCTCTCTCTCATGCACGCATGCACATTGTTCTTTGTTAGTGGTTAGAGAAAGGAAGAAATAGGCAAGAAATAACATTCTCATGATAGCATCTTCCACACCACATGGTGCAGAGTGATGCTTGGATTTTATGATGTCAGTCTGCATTTCTCCATCTAGCCTTTAGCTCTGAGCAAAGTAACGATCAATCTCCTTTGATAGCTATTTAGTACTGTATCTGAGACTAATGGTCTTAAAAAAACCAAAAAAACAAAAAAACAAAAAAAAAAACAGCCAGTATGTTTTAGTGCCCCCTTTTTTTTTTCCTTGCTATTTGATTACTTTATTAAGAAATTTGATTGCATTACCCAGATTGGACTTTCATATTTAGGAGCTCTAGTGAATGGATCTCTACGCACCTTGTAAAACTGATTTATGAAAAATGCATGTGAATATTGTCCAGTGTGTGTTCAACTTTCTTGTCTCTCAAAACCTGTCTTTTCCACAGCTACCAGGACACGTACGATGAAACAGCTGCACAAACTGAAGAAGGAATAGGCAAAAACAAGCAAAGTGTACTGCTCTGTTGTGGACAAACAAACGCCGTATGATTGTGAGTAAAAAATAGCGTAAAATTATCAATTCCTAACTGTACCACAACACTAACGGTTCTCCTATATAGTGTGCAGTGTCCAGATAGGCATTTGGTTAATTATAGTAAAAGAAAAAAAAAAATCTTAACATTTTTCCGGCAGAACTGTGTTCTTTCAAAATTACACTTTCTTACTTTACTTGAGTAGGATATGACAAAAATGATAAAGCTGCTGGAGAAACACTGTTCATGTTGACAGTTCATGCTAAGTGAGGTTCACTGAAGGTTTAAAAAAGAAAAAAGGCAAAACAAAACCCAAAACAAAGCAGACACTGTGAGCAAATGGTGACTAAACGGAGTGTTGCAGGGCTCTTCAGTCTTGCCCTGGAGGTTCATAACTGAAATAGGGGTGGTTTGTGGTTTAAAGACATTCTGTATACTGCATTTATTTCCAAAGGGCTGGAATAAACCTTTCATGTAAAATGAAGTCCCTTTTATCTGCTTTTAGGGACGAGAGGGTAGCACAGTAATACTTTTGGGGGGTTATGCTGCTCTGTAGTGCACTTCATGCTCGCGCGTACCTTTTGGGGAGGGTTGATGGTGGTTTATTTCATGTTAACAGCGTCTGAAAGTCAAAATGTTGTAACAAAGCAAGCATATGTGTCCTGTGAGGCTGATGGCTAGAAGGAGCGGGGAGTAGAGTCTGTGGGGTGCTCGCAGCCTGCCAGCAGCCATTGAAGCTGGCAGCAGCAGCGAGAACTGGCAGCAGCCAGCGCAGACCGTGTTGAGCCCTCCCACGCTATTTGCGTGCTAAGAAACCAATCTGTTTCTCTCTACTCTGCACTGATGGTAGAGATCACATCGCTGTTGATAAATAAAGGCTAAGGTTTTGAGTATGCATTAAGCCTGGTCAAAATTAAGGACTTCCCCGAGCCAATATTTG
Source organism: Mycteria americana (assembly GCF_035582795.1). Lineage (NCBI taxonomy): Eukaryota > Metazoa > Chordata > Aves > Ciconiiformes > Ciconiidae > Mycteria > Mycteria americana. Next base: position 7,095,844 of record NC_134373.1, on the reverse strand, counting down.
AAAGCTGTGCTTCTGTAGATGGCGAGCCAAATTCTGTGCAGATGCTTTGAAACCATCGTATATTCCTGGGTTTCTGGTGGAACAATATTCTGTTCCCAACGTCCCTTTCTGCCTGTCTGAGCAGAGACTGAGGTACAGTTCTGTAACTGAAAGGGTGATGGTTTGAATTAAGGCACACAGGCCATAAATGAGATCGGACAGTTTGTAATACGTTCCATTTTCATTACTGTTTCTGTCATCATGATAATAGATACAGGTGGTATCATTTTCTCCTCCCTTTACAAACTTTCACATAGAGAAGATGCATGGTTATTTTAATGCCTTTTTTTCAGTCACGGGAGCATGGTGTAGTAGCCTGACCTTTCAGTTGTCTGCTGCTTATTTTTCTTCATTTGGTTTGTTATTCCATTTTTTTCTATGCAGATTAATTATCCTCTGGTAAAAAAAGATACTGTTAAATATCATATCCTTCAGAAAGAGAATAGCAGGAAGATCAATTCAGCACAGCCTTCTGTTAAATTTCTGTTTCTTTCTTTTTCCTCACTTAGAAAGAAATGTACATTAATTAAGACATGTACATCATGAAACCATTTTAGGGTGAGCAGAAAGGAGTAATTAATAGTCTTCTGTAGTCTGAAAGAATCAAGTTTAGGTACCTCTGCAGGTCTTCATGTGCCAGTCAGGGATTGGCAACAACACAGAAAGACTGTGTCATAGCACTGAAGAGCACTTTATTTGGCCAGTTGAGTATCTACACTGACAGATGTCCTTTCCTTTCAGGTTTTATTGTAGCCTGACTAAAAGGGTGGTCAGCCAAAAAAATAACTTACCAGGCCCCATAGATGTAACAGGGAACCCTATGGGAAAGGAAAAAAAGTAGTATTCTGCAAGTGTTGATTTTATTCAACAAAAAGTGTAGCTGAAAGTGAGCTGGCTCTTCTGGGAAAAGAACCCTGGATATAGATTACATTGCAAAAGCGTGACGCTGAAGAGCCAGGAATTGCACTCGGGCTTACAAATATACTCATCTCTCATACCCGTGCGAGAAGTTGGGAATTTAGTTTATTTCTACTGTCAAACCTGTCATGTGACCGTTACCGCCAAGATTCTCTCTAAAAGCGAGCATAAGGACTTCGTGTAACTTAATTAGGCAACGTGAATACTGCTAGCTCTTAAGGAGAAAGCAGAGAACCTAGGAATTGAAAAGGAGAACAGGTAATACTGTATGCAGGCTTGTGCACAATAGCTTGTGTACGAGGGGCTGATCTAGGAACAGGGGCAGGTGTAAGCCCATGTTTGCTGTCATTTGCCTTACAGGTATCCCTCGCCGTAGGGACAGAGGGAGTAATGTCTACACTGTTATTAGAGGAACTTTTCCCCTTCTCTGCACCGTTTTGATTCACCAATTCTAATGGCCTAGAGGACTAAGTTTAGGTTGACGTATGTGTTTCTGAGCCCCAGCTTCTGGCAAATTTTAAATCCCTTGATCCCATTGGAGAGGCATTTTGTGTTACAAAGAAGTAAATAGGAAAACAGTAAATAGGAAGATTCCCGTTTCCAAGTGCTTTGTAACAGCTGGTATGCTGTGCCTTTATGCAGGAATAGAGGACTGAAATGCATGCTATAGGGGGTGCTCTGCGTAGAAAGCACCGTGGGTGCTATAATTAGAAAAAAAACAGTTTCTAGTGCAATAGTTACTTTTTTTAGTGGTGTTGTAATAATTTTTTTATCTTTAAGTTGTGGAACTGACCTGTTTTCCAGACCTTCAGCTGATTAAATAAAAACAAAAAGCACAAAGACTTCTTATGGAATCTGTTTGTTGAGTGGCAGGTTGCAAATATAAGATGATCCGAGTGTGAACTTTGAAGCACAAAGAAGAAGAGAGGGCATTAACATTTGGACGTGGTAGAGAAAAGTGGATTGCGTAGGGATAAATACAGGCAATTAAACAATGCAGGACAAACATGATTAAACAATGCGTGATAAAAGTCAGCTGGATGGTGTGAAGCTTCAGGTAATCTTTTTAAGTCTCTGCCTGATTTTTCCCTCTTCATAGGTTAACAGGCAGACATTTTTGTGAAAAAAGGGACAGATTCCTAATGCCGATTGGTTTCTAGTCACTCATCATAGAGTATTTTTGTAGGAAACATGGGACTTTTGGCAAGACTGGGGCCACAAGTAGCCTACTGTAAACTTTGAACATTGTCTATAAAGAGGGATTGCCATCATTCAAGTTGTTTTGCTGGCATTTATTGCTGCAGCTTGTTGTATTTATTTATTTTAACCTTCTTTCTGTTTGCAGATTCCTTATTCTACAGAACGCAGAGCCTGATGATGGAGGGAGGGAGGAAGGGGCCAAAGGAAATGCAGCTTTAAGCATCTCCAAGAGGTTCTTCATGATGCATGAAAGAAATAGCGTAGACTACTCTGCTTTGCAAAGTCAATTTTTTTAAAACACCCAACATGGAAAAATTTCATCTTAAAGTAGAAATTTCTACAAAACATTCTCCCCAAAATAATTTCGACTGATATAATGAATGTGAGCTATTTTTTGAGATATTACAAGCTCATATTATATTGTCACATTGCTTACATTGACGAAAGCCACCTCTAATACCCTACAGCCACAAAGTTTCTATGCTGAAGTCTTTTAAGATACAGATACAAATTTATAAAATTATTTTCAGAACAGTTTACCTGGAACTTACCTCAGGCATTTGTTGTGCAGCTGGGGGTAATTGAGGAACATTCACTTATTTGAGCAGTTAAAAAGCTTCCTTTTTTAAAATTTCATCAGTCTATTTATTCTAGCCTCACACTGGGAAAGGTGGATATATATGTGGTCCTTGCCGTGTAAATCACATCTATTTCAACCTCCACTAGTCCTCCATGGATTTCACTGCTTCCGACTCTGCCTTTTCTGGAAATACATTATGGTATCTATTGACTGACGTCCTTTGATTGAAGGTATTTCTTATGACCCTTTCATTTAGGGATTATGTAATTTTGAGATGTTCCCTCCTATAGCAACTTAGCTCTAAGGATTACCATATAGGTAATTTTTATTAGCATTTAAGTATTAAATTAACCAGTAAAGTACGAGCCTAACAGACAAATCACATTAATGAGTGCATACACTGGCAAGATGTCAATGAAAGTTCAGCTAAATTACTTTGCTTATTTATAGCTCAAGAAACTGGGGGCATAATTAATCCTCTGTCACAGCTCCTAGACTGCAAATATCAATAATGATTGCAACAGTATTTTACAGTAGGCTACAAACAGTTGTTTCTCAGATTTTTATAAGAATTTTTATAAAGGTTTGGGGCGGGGGTTCTTTTTTTTTTTACTATGGAAAAAATGGGCTTCCAATGAAGTATTTCAATATGACAGATTTTCCTGTAATTTGTTGATGGGATGTTTAGATAAACCAGTAAGCTTTCAAGACTTCTGATTTAAAAAAAACTATCAAGCCCTTTATGTGTGAATTCCTACACTTACCCCTGTGCTTTTCCTTTTACCTCTGTATTTCTAATAGACCAGGACCAGTAGAGATTAAGAAGATACAGTCAAGTCACTGTTGGTATCAGCAGTATCTTACTCCATTGACGGTCTCTTTGACGGTGTCTGGGATGCACACCCAGAGTGGACTCCATAGCTAGGCAGATCACAAGCCACAGAGATGCGACTGAGGGACACCCCTCGAGCCTGCCTCCTCGCCCTGCCCACCCACTTTGTCAGCGGGAGACACGTGGGCTCACTGCAGGCTCTCCGCAAAGGAACCAGCCAGCCGGAGCCGGACGCTTCCCATCCCAGTAGGCACCTTGGAAGCTACTTTTTCTGCATTACATAGTCACGGCCTTTAACTTGTTTTATAAGCTACTGCTAAAGATGAGTTGAAATTCAGAATCTGAACTGTGACAGCTCTGGTGATAAACTGGCTTGAAGATGGGAATTTCTGGAAATTTGGAAAGACTAATTTTTAGCTTAGTGCTCTCCTTCCGTCAGAATGTCTCATGTCAGGAAAGTTGAGGGCATTTGTTTGTTAAGACTCATTATATTGGTAGAGGAAAATGGGAATAAATTATATTAAGCAAAATCAAATCAGAGACATCACCGCAATATAACTACAATACCCCAGATAACACTAAGTAGCTTCTTTGCCAATTAATTACTTCAAGACAACATTAACTTTTGTGAAAACTAAAAACACTTGTCACCATAGCATGCTAATGTGAACCTCACGGACAGCTCAGAAGGGAACATAAAAAAAAGCTAGAGTTACACCATTTACTCTTGTACTAAAGTAATGTCTTTTTCTTTCCCCCACACTTCTATCTTCCCCTCTATGCCAAATGACAGCTCCTTAAAATAAATAAATACAAGTAATAATACTTACTTGAACTTCAGTGCTTAAGTCTGACTTGCAGTGTGGTCCTTTTTATTAAAGAAAACAGAATAAAAACATTGATTATTTCTGGGTACCTTCATTTTCTTTAATGAAAGAAGGGAATAAAACATGAATGGCTTTCAGATTAGAAATTCAAATCCAAACATATAAAAGTAATGCATGAATATTACTGTCTTGTGTTCATCCATGGTCTGAAATGAGTATGGTGGGTATTATAACAGCCCGGGAATTTTGACAGAGGATTTAAGGACTTGGCAGACAAGCAGCAGAAACAGGGAAAATACAGAATTAACCTTACCTTAACTGAAAATTTCTGAGTGCAGTTTCAAAGTGTGGGACTAGAGACTGCCTTCTTCAGAAAGACAATGAAAAATCAGAAACACAGCATGTCATTTAACTCCTGACATCCCAAACTTGTAGAACTGCAGAGACAAAGAAATAGCTGCTCTGAAAAAGACAACTAACAACAGAAATGAAACAGCCACCCTAAAAATCTGAAATGCCAGTAAGCGCCACAGTAATGAGAAGGGGGGAGATAAATGGGAGAGTACAGAGAAAAACATACAATGGAGAAACCAATTGTTAAGTGTTGAACTTCAGAAAGAGTCTGATGACACTTGGAGTCAGCACCAGTGTACCTTGCTGGACATTTTTGGATATTCTGCACGCAAAGGACTGAACGGCATTTTTGGTTTATCAAATATTAATTCTAACTTGATCCAAGGGGCTTAGGATACTACTGAGCCGTCTGAATCTTAGGGGCTGTTAGTTAGCTATAAAAAACAGACACAGGTTAAAGTAAGTTATAAAATGTGCTTTTTCTGGAAGTGATTCCATTCCAGGGATTTTCATAGAAATCGAGAGTACCGCATCTGAAGGCAAGTTTGCAGGTGGCCCATTGTAGAACAAGTTGTGGTAATAAAAAAAAGCACTATAGCTTAGTATAGTCCACATTTTGGATCTCAAAGCTACCACGAAGTCAAATTTTCGGTTCTTTTCTTTGCTGTGAAGATGCTTAGGGAAACGGCTGTTCTATTGGTAGGCTCGAGAATTAAGTTTTCTATAAAATATTCAGCATGGCTCAAATTGCATTCCTGTCTTCTTTAGAATGTTGTATAATATCTGCAAGTGCTGCTTATTTGTAGGTGCTGTTGCTATGCAACCAGTTCACCTTGCTGTCTTGCTTTGAGAGATGAGCAGGTAGGAATTCCCCGCTAAATTTTTTAACCAAACTTGCAAACAACCAAAAAAAAAAAAAAAAAAAGGCAAGCTGTTTTGCTAATGCTTTTATTGTTATGAATATATTCCAGCTAAATTTAAGCCCTGTTAAAAATAAAATCTTCATTAAATACTCTAAACCTTTTTCCAGATAAGTGGCATTGTGTTAGATGAATAGCCCCATGAAAAAATAGGAAGTCCAAGTAAAAATTTTGCAAAAAAAAAAAACCCAGAGAAGCCAACCCAAAGAAGGTGAACAGAGAAGAGCTCATCCCAGGAAAAACACATTCACATGTATACGCCACCTGACATTATGAGAGAGATACTGAAAGATCTTTCTTCAGCAAACCATCTATGTATGCAATTATAAAACTATTCAAAAAAAACCAACAGAAAAATTAGGGATATATTATAAAGGCAATAAATGAAAGGCCATATGATGTGTGAGCTGCATTTTTTTTCATATCAAATGGTAGAGTACCCGATGGTAGACATGCCTATATTTAATAAAATGGCAGAAATGTATTTGACAATGGTTAACTAGCCCTATGCAGGTTTTGGCTCTACTGCCATGGAAATAGAGAGTATTTAGCAAGGCTGCCTATATTAGTTTTGCCTTGCAATTTGAAGCACTAGGAAAAAAAAAAAAAAAACAAGCAAAAAAAACCCAACCAAAAAAAACCCTAAACTAGTCTTTTGGTGTACTTCAGAAGCGTATTGCAGAGCAAGGACGGTCTTTGTTCTTCATGTGCAGTATCCTATGGTATCCGTTTAGGATTTGACTTTTTTATTTTCAAGACTGTATGGTGTACACAGAGCAGGTGCTGCATTGCCTTGTACATCATAATAATAATAATGCAACCCCCAACTGTAACTACTTATCAGTATTCATCCATTTCACAGTACCATGTTTTTCTAGCTCTCTGCCTCACCCTCACCTTTCTTGTGCCTGCTCCCATCTCTGGTTCCATAAGCTCGGCCTCCAGGTCTTTCAGCTGACGCGCTGCGGGGCCCTCTCCATCGCCTCTTGCACTATCGCCTTCGCTCAGTAAAGGAAGGATTGGCAGGGGGAGGGCCATGAGGAAATAGGAAAGATTATTATTTCCCATGAAATCCTAAAGATTTGTATTTTTTTAATGCAACGCAGATTACACCCCTCCTATTCAAATCACCATAACTGACCTTGACTCGGGTCTAATACAAATGAACAAGGATGTAGACTAGGTCAGATTCTTCTTTCTTACAGAATACGCTCAGGATGAAAAAAAAGTTTGCGCCCACTGCTCCTTATAGGCACTGTTCTTCAGTTGCGCCGAGACACTTCACCAGCTAAAATCGCCCTTTCCGTGCTTGCTACTTAGAGCTTTTTATGAGGTCACAAGCAACAGCATGTACAGCTTTAAATATTCATATTTAAAACTCTAAGTAAGTTGTTTAAAAAAAAGGCATGACATAAGGTGCATCCAAAATTAGTAGCTAACACTTACATTACTCTGTTACTATCGCTGTTCTTCAGCTGAGTATAATGCTACACCAATGAAATAGTATCGCATAGGTTAGTTAATTCATGTTTGAGAAGTACTTTGATACTGCAGCGATGAGTGCCACAGAGTGGGGAAAGCATGAGAAAATTAATAGCTCCACCTTCAGAGAGAGAATTTGAACAGGGTACACTAAATGAAGCCTGGAATCACTCGGCTGGCACCCTTCCGTACCTATGTACAAAGAAGGGACTAAATTAAGATTACAGAGAACCATAATTCTGCTTTTTTCCAACTTGAATCCATGATCTGTTATCTTTAACAGTATTTGGTTATGTTTTCCTCTATGTAAATATATGCACCAATATTTATCTGGGGGGTTTGTGTGGTTTTTGTTTGGTTGGTTTTTGTTGTTGTGTTGTTTGGGGGTTTTTTAGTTTGTAACTGTATCACAATTCTAGCTAATAAAGCATATATTTATCCAATTCAAGGCATTATTTTATTAAGTTTTATTAGGAAAGTGCCGGGTGGTTTGTTACAAAGAACCACTCCACATCATCAATGCTGACTGGATAAGCTTTTCTATTTAGGTTAATAGTACAAGGTAAGCTTCATTCTTTGAAGCTGAACAGATTATTTGGAGAGGTAGATTAAAAAGGTTTTAACCTCACTTCTGTGTCCCTGTTTACTAGAATATGGCTCATCAGCTTAGCGCCTGAAAAGATTTTTGGGAACATAGAGATTTCCATTCTCTGGTGTCTGTTCACACAAAGGGGTCTCATTAATTGAAGTGGTTATTATTTTGTGAGACTCTTAATTTCTGGAATACCTGCAGAAAGAGGACAACGCTATTGGCACTGGCTAGTCCCCTCAATCTCACCATACTGTTCTGTCGAGCACTAATAAACATAGGTAAATGTGTTGCCTGGCTTGTGCCCTCCACAGAAACTAGTCTTTGTCATTTGTAGAACATCTTATTTCAGGTCCGTTTGCTGGAATAAGACTTCTGCTTGGAGATGATATTGGGTGGCATCTACGTGATTTGCGGTACCTTGAGGTTGTTACTTTCATTAATTGCTCTGGATGTTAATGGTCATTTAATCGTACGTTGTGTAATCCAGCGACCACTATTTTGTAAAGGTTAATGAAGCCTTTAGGCAATTACGATCTTTACAAAATTCCCTGACCTTTGTATAATAGCTTGTTCCTCTAAAAATTGCTATTGACAGTAAGTGAGGGAGGAAAAAAACCCCACCCCTGCCTTTATAACTGTTGAGAGCAGAGATGGAGGCAGACAGCAGAAGAGAAACTGAAGTAAAACGCATCATTAAGCTTTTCACAATATATAAGCAGAAGGAGCATTCACAGAAAACGTTCATAAAAATTGATCAGAAATACCTCCGGATGATTGCTGAACTCGAGCGACTACAGCTAACGGCCGGTCTCAGCACGCGGTCCCGCAGAGGACGCGTTCTGGGCGACGGGTTCAGGAAGCGGCTCCCGGGGCTGCAGCTCCTGGGAAGGGCTCTAACCCGGCGCCCCAGCCCCACCACGCGCTCGTGGCACAGCTGGTCCGTGCACGCGTCCAGGATTTTCCTCGGCTCCTGCAGAAAGCCAGGAGCAGTAAACCAGATGTAATCCTCCGTCACGGTTTCTATATTCAGAGGAGCCCTAATTGTAAAGATGGCATTGCGTTTACACCTTTTTTTCATGTTCAGAAAGTGTGCTGATGCAAATCAGATTTATAAATCCATATGGTTTTTGTTTTTTGTTTTTTGTTTTTTTTTATTATTATTATTATTTGCTAGAACTCCCTTGGTGAGCTACTCTTTCTTTGTTGGTTGTGGTGCTAATCATCCCAAGAATTAAAAATACAGCTTAAAATTCTGTTTATCAACAATCTGAACGGGGATATGCGTTTGGTTTATGTATTTCTCGGTGTATAGAATCGGTGCATCCAGAAGTCAGGGTGGATAAATACAGTGCTTACTGCAGGTCCCATTGGTAGCATCTGCCAAACATATAAGGACCGAATGAGCAAAGTCCAGAAGGAGTCCAGCTAGCACGAGTGGAGACTTTAAACTATTACTGTGTGTTTAAGGGTTTGTGGGCCTCTGCACGGATCAGGTACAACACGTTCAATTTACTGACAGCTTACTCATTATACACACCTTCTAAGCACAGGAGTTGCATACGGTTGGAGCTGCACGTCTCTATGGCTACTAGTTTCGTATGCAGGATTAGCGGAGTATCTGCTTATTCTGCAGCCTTCCCATCATAGCTGTTTCTTTCATTTAGGCAGTCAATAGTACACAGAAGACAGAGTGCCCAATCTGTAGGGCCAGCAGGGTTTTTTTAATACAATTGTGCTTTGTTGATGGTAATTATATTTCTTAGTAATAACGCAGCAAGATGTTATGTCTATCATTACTTCTATAAAAGTGTCATTTTGAACGTATTAAATTGCTTTGGAAAATAATAATAATAATATATTCATTTCAAACTTCGCTAGCTGGAAGCTGAATGACATATCGATAGCTGACCAGCAAGCTAATTTTTCTAGTCCTAAATGCTTGATGTTTGCATTTCTATTCTGCAATATGATCATAAAATTTATTTACTACCCAAACTACCTGAACTGCAGATTCCCGAGCGGTGTTATGGCTGTATGGGATGTATGTGAAATTATTTTCACAAAACAAACTACTAGTTAAAGGAGAGAGTGGTGATTATGGTTTGGCTGCTTAACAGGTGCTGCTATAAATGGCTCTTCTTGGAAATGCCCTCATTAAGGTATTGTCACCTTTGATACATGCCAGACCGAGTCCTTTTCAGTTAAGGAAGAGCCTTTTTGTTGTCCCGTGTAATTCATCTCCTACCTCTCTTGTGTTTTCCAGAGGAAGCAGCTCTGTCAGTCTGCCAAAAACCAGTTTACCGTACAAGCACTTGAAGCCGATTTCGTTCCAAACAGCCTTTGGAGCAGTTGAAGTTGGAGAAGGAGGCAGGCAGGCAGGCTGGACATGGGGCAGAAGGAAGAGATGGTATGACAGGAGTTCCACCTGGTTAAATTTTTTTCAATTTGCAGCTGCAAACAAGAAGAAAGTATAGAACAGCCCATCCAGAAGTTCCTAGGAAAAGATTTCATTAGAATATACTGATTTGTCAAAACTGAAAAGTTTTGAGTGTGTTAGTTTTCACAAAACTCTAGTCAAACACAGGCTGTTGAGCAACGCCTTGCTCCCTCCGTTTACCCCTGCCGTGCCACCTGGGACAGCAAGTGCTTCAAAATGGGCGATTCTGAGCCAGAACGCAGGCAAATACACAAAACTCTCCCCGAGAGGGGAAGCCGGGGCCCATCGCCCTGCGGCACTTGGGGGGGCTGCACAGCTCCGGCTGCCCCGGGGAGCGGGACGCCCAACAGCTTCGTACCTGGGGAGCAAGCGACCCGGGTTTTCACATCCTTACCTCTGTTTGCAAGGCAGAGAAACTCCCAGTTGGAAACCGGACCTCTCTGGACAATCCTCAGCCGGTCAGACACTGTGAAAAGGTTTTTAGATGCTAAAACCTTGGGCTCCCAGGAGGGTGCAGAGGTATTTCTGGGGAGATGGGCGTGTGGGCTGCAAGAAACGAGATATTCTCACCCTATATGCTTTATATTCAGACCAAACGTTTTTAAATAATGTCACTATTTTTTTTATGATTAAAAAAGACCACTTGCAAATTTTTCACATGCTCCAATAAAACCTCTTTCATGCACATGGTGAAATACAATCACTGAAGCTGAAAATGTGTAGTTTAATTTGACGGTGCAGCTTTTTTTGGTAAGACTTTTGTTTCTTTAGGAAAGAAATAACCTTAGGTGGAAGAGACCCTTGCTGACAGCTTATCTTGTTAACCAAACCTTTCTGAGCCAGTTTATAAATAGGTATGGTTAAAAACCTTACAGCCTTCCACCTTTAAGGGTATTATTTTTGCCTGGTGCGCTAATCCTCTGGACAGCTAATCCAAATCTTGGCCTGGTCACACACACACAACCCTTTTTTTCCTGAGGAGCACACGTTACACCAGTGGCAGCTTCTCTTTAATGGGAGAGCCCAAAGTACAGAAGGAACTGGTTTCAGAGCTCTGCGGTAAAGGTAAGCCAACATCTCCTACCGCTCCATCTTCTTTTCCCGGCTTACCGAAAAGTGGCTCTACCCACGCACTTTTAAAACCACTGTCTTGGAAGATTTCTTGCTGTGTTTTGTGGTCCTCGTTTACCCACAATAACGAAGGATCAGCGCAGCGAGCAGGGTGCGGTAACTTCGCTTGCAACCTCACGCCCGCCTAGAAGCTGCCGATGCTTGCTGAGCAGCGCCGCCGACAGAGGCGAGAGTCCTCAGCGCAGGGCCCTTTACCGTACAGTCCAGTACTTGCGTGGTATTCGGTAGAAAAAGACCTGAAGTCTGTTTAACGTTCAATAAATTTGCCACTTACCCCTTTTCCTTAAAACTCACTTCTACTCTGAAAAACAAAAAACACTTTCAGAATGGCTAGAAAATTGTGGCTTTTATAGCTTGCTGCTCCCTAGAATTTTCTTGTAGTTGCCTTATGTCTTTTCTTACACTGATTTGTTTTAATCATTGTAAGTAACTGATAGTTTCTTTGGAGCAGGGAATATTTTTCTTCTCTCTGCGAGACAAGTTTGTGAAGAGAGTTAATACCTTTTATTAAAGAAACTGATAAAGTTGGGGGGGGGGGGGGGGGAAGGAGCTTTCAGGCATACAAGCTGGCGGCAGCAACATTTTTATTGCATGTGCTTTTATGGAGAAAGCCTAGAAGTTAAGTAGAGCCTCTGGAAAGTACTATAAAAATGGATACGAATATAAACTGTGCTTAATTCAAATAACATTTCCCATATCTAGACTGCCACTCAAGAATCTCCTTAGACTATGGCTCCTTTTAAGGCAAAGAAACCTACTCAGCACCGATTACCACTTCATAACAACTAGAAATTTACTGCAAGGCAGTATCTTACAATGATATTTAGTACAAAAATAACATTTTTAATCTACTAACTGAGCAGAAGTGTTCAGAGGCGTCACATTTTCATTTCTATATGCGTACGCACGTATGTTATGGTCTAGAAGAAGTGTTCTAAGGTACTTCTCCTTGCGATGCCGTGCTAGCTTTACTGTACATCAAAGCTAAACAAACTAGCGATATGCAGAGTTGTGCCACAGTAAGCTAAGCAATCATACCAAACAGTTAAGTGATTTTTAAATGGGAACAAAGAGTGCTACGTCTAAGTTACCTTAGCATTTTTCTTATTGTTGTATGGGACTTTAGCAGATTAAGATACGGTACACAAAAGGCCAAGTTATCTCCTCCAAGAAGAGCCAAAGCGCTCTCAAAATAAATAAGCAAAAAAAAAAAAAATGTAACCTAGCAATCCCGATGACCTGCAACACGAGGTACTCGAACCGTAGCGAAGGCGCGAGTGGTGTTCAGCTCACTGCCGCCCCAGCGACTGCTTCTGTGGGAACAAGAGGCCGTAGCTGAGCGGGCAGCAGAAGGGGAGCGCAGGTGGAAGAGCGAGGGGTCAAAAGGAATATTGCATAGCCATAAGCCGAATAGGAAGGTTCGGGTTGGCTATTTTTTGCAGCACCATGCTAAAAATGCTGCTGCTACTCCTCCCTAATGCTTTTAAACTCGCAAATGTCAACATCAAAACCAGACCAATCAACCGACAGACAAATGCATGTCCTTCCTGTCCGAGGGTTATCTTTCTCTTTCACTGCTCCTCCCGTTTCAAAGCCCTGTGGGTTTTGGTTTGTTTGATCCAGTCACCGAGCACGCAAACGGAAGCATCAAAGATCTTTGCTCATCTGAGAAAGCAAGAGGAAGAAAAAGAAGAATGGCTGATAGATAATAGGTACTAAAAAAAGAGAGCAAGCGAGATAGAGCTGTATAGATTTTAAGGCTGCCTTGGTGTGACAAAGCTTACAGATCACCTCTTGCCATGGCTAACATCATCATCTTAACAGTCCATTGCTAGGAACTATCACATCATCACCATTATGGGACAAATGATAAATACCCGTCTGTAACAGTTGCTGTGGATTTGTACCCACCTTTGCATGGAGAGCATGTTGTGCAAAGGACTGCATGAATTTTGCAAAGGAGCGCTGGCTCTTTGTTGCCATGGATGAAAGACAAAGAGCTGGTGAAAAGAAACAGTTTGAATAAAGGTAAGTATACAAATAGCAGCAGAAAGCTGGACAAAATATCCAAACACTTTTTTTTTTTTTTTTTTAAAGACAGAGTATTATAGCTAAACAGAAGGAGCAGGAGAAATACGTGGTTTATAAAACTGCACTTCAAATTTCTCTTATGCTGTGTCACTCTCAGTTTCAGCCACCCTTTTTTCCCAAGCCAGCCCCTTCCCTTCGCAGGAATTTTATTGTGCGTTACATTCAGCTTTCTTCTGTCTGAAAATAATTTCAAACTGAACACTATAGCAGGGGATTTTTTTTTTCCCCTCCTCGTACAGCTATTACAGTTGTTCCAGCCCATGTTAGCACAAACTGTGAAAGCCAAAAATGGTTGAATAGGCACAGAGCAGACCCACCAGCGTTTAAGGTTGTGTCTTATTCTCTGTTCAGGGGAGAAGACCTGTGCTAGCCCTCTATTTTTTTATGAATAGCTTTTTTCTTTTCACTAATTAATCCTAGGTAATACCGGACAGAGCTTTCATGTTTGGGTTTTGCTTTCTTTCTGTTTACATAGGCCATTGGCTTGATTGCATGAAATGATGTGGCTAGAGGACAAATTACTGATGGCTTCTTTGCCCCTTTGCCTTGAGCTACAAGTTATAAAAGCAATTAAAAATTATGGACCCAGAAAGTTCCTAGAATAAATCTAATACTTTTACAACTACTACACACAGGTTCTCAGGAGACAGGGTTTTTATGATATGGCATTACCAAATACGCTGAGCTTTATGAAACAGTCAAATGGTCTTACTTACGTAGAGCTTGCAATACAAGGAGCTCCAAGATGGTAGCAACCCTCAGGAGTTAGCCATCCCCTTCCTTCCTGTTCTAAAGTCTTCATGGAGTTGGTCTTTTTTGTTTATTACAAGTTATCCAATGGAAAATTAAAACTTTCAAAATGAGGTCCATACGTTTAATATTTACAATTACGCATCCAAAGAGCGATCCAGCTTTCCACAGGGGTGAACGAAGGCCCTTTAGCCCCTCTGTCTGTGAGCACTGGTGTGTTTATCGCTCTTCCTGCCGTGCCTGCAATTTTTCAGTTTTTCAGTCGCCTGTGTTATAGCAAGCCTCCTTCCAGCGTGCTAGTCCCATTACTAATACTATACTTAAGTCTGCTTCCAGAAAATCAGTTCCATGGGGAATTTCCGTAAGAGATCTTCTAATGTGTGCTTTCTGTGGTGATTTATTCTCCAAGATTGATCAGATTTCAGATCAATTCTCAGGGCACGACAAATGCTTTCTGGATTTTGGATGTCCAGTAATTTGACCTTCAAAAGGTTGTTTTCTGCCGTCATTAGTAGCATTACTCATATGCCACCGGAGCCATGTGTTTTATTTTTCGCGGATGCCTAAATCCACATTGTGCTTTGTCTGTTTTACGGAAAAAGATGAGAAACAAGAAAGCAATGGCCATGCTTCGTGGACGAGGAAACTAGAGTTCACTGAAATCAAAAGAAATACACTTATTAATCTTGGTCGGATGCAGATCACACCCAGACTGATTAATGGATTAAATGCGATCACACTAGCAATACTTGCTAAAGATAATAACTGAAATCAGATTTCTAGAGTCCCAATCTGTTACTTAGTACAAGCCCTCTTTCAACACTCACGTGAAGTCTGATCACCCCAGTTTGGCTCCCCAGTTTGTAAGAATTAGGAAATGACTGACCGGACAAGCGGGGCACCTGCCCAGGAGCACTCAGAGTTATAAGAAAACGGTAACGTGTGGCATGAAAAGCAGCCAGTGTAACAAGAGATGAATAAACTGCGGAATTACTGTAGAATTTGGGAGCACAGTTATAAAATACTTTGGAGTTTTTCTTGATTGTTAGGATAAAAGATTTTGTCACTCCAATCATGGTCAGCGGAACACAAATTTTAAGCTCATTTAGATCCTGCTCGCTTCTGCTAAATAGCGTGTAAGCAATAACAGTGTACAATTTCCGCTATGCTATAGCCAACCCCAGGATCAGCAGGGGAAAAGGAAAAAAAAAAAGAAAAAAAAAGGAAAAGAAAACAGTAAATCAGTACAATACACTGAAATGATTCAATAATATTGAAAAAGTAAGTGGCACATGCTTATTTTTGTCTTAGAAAGACACTGTAGATGAAAATGATAACCGTTTTAACTGCAATAATGCCAAGAACAGGAGTAACACCCACAGAGATAAGTGTCTGCAGCAATCTCTCCCAATTATAGGTCAGCTGTTCTGTTCAGCACATCGCCACAGAAGATTAAAACCAGAGGCTGGAAGGTAGAAGCAAGAAATCAGACTTTAAATCTCAAAAGTCCATCGCTAACCAGTCACACCAGCCTGACTTTTGAAACAGCCTTTGAAATGTTGGAAAATCTGAGTCTCCCGCAGCACAGATTTTTTTTTTTTTTTTTTTAATGCTTTGTGTCAAAGTATTATGTATGCGCCTTAGATTTGGGGGTCCGACATTTTAGTTTATGTTTGTTTAGAAACATAAGTTAATCAGAAAAATAATGAAAGAAGTTCAAACTGAACACAGCCATAGAACAACTCCTGGGCAGAGAAACACTTTTGTTAACGCCGTGTAATTTGCTCATGAAAATAAACATCTCCAGGAGTTAGCATAGCTTCTTAAAATTGCCGTTTCAAACAGTCATACTTAAAGTACCAGTTCTTAATCTGAAGGACGCCGTGTAGCTTCATTCAAGTTATCGTTGCATTTATGGCATCTTACAATAGGTTATGGCCACTGAATAGTTCAAACCTGTGAGGCAAAAGCATAGACCAGCCAGTCAGCCGCAGAATTCGCATTCCGTAGCCGACTCGAGGTAGCTACGGCCTCCCGGACCTGTGGATTTGTGGTTCCGACAGCGATGAAGAGCGGTGGCGCGTGCAGGGTTTCCTTTGCTGAGCTAAGCCTAGGAGGCTGGCTTGAACGCCTTCCCCCCGCTCCCCCCGCTCCCCCAACCACGCGCCTCCCCTGCAACCCAAGAGGAAGCAAGGGGGGAAGGAGGACAGGAAACCCTTCTGAACAAAACCTGTTGGCAAGATGGGGAGCAAGGTGATTGCAGGCATCATCCTCGCTGTAAAGCCATCCCGCTTTCACAGCCTCTCATGGGAACAGCAGGAAAAGGGACTTAAGAAAAAAAGTGTCACAATGTGCCTGTCTATTAATTTCAGTCTAAACAGCTGTGCTACATTTAGAAATAACTCCAGTTTCTGAGACAGTACGTAATATTCACTAGCACTTGTCTGCTATGTGTGTTTGTACACTTCAAGCATCTCATTTAACTTCAGTCCTTGCTGAACAGAAGGCATTTTAGCTCGGCTTTATTTAATCAATACATTAATAATATACACTATTTTCCTACAGAAAACAAATCCTTTTTTGTTACCACACAATCTGTCTTCACTCCCACCCTCAAAGTCCCACTCGGTCCCTCAGGAGGAAATGTACGTGGGATTATGGAGCTGTGTCGAGATTGCGCCCTGGCTCCCGTCACGGGAAGGGCAGCGGTAAATGCCCAGCCGTAGGCACTTTCCTGCCAGTAGCTACCAACGCCGACCAGCTCGTACTGCGTCCCCGTCATCGTGCAACTACTGCGCACGTCGAGGAATTTCTGGGGTTGGGAAAGACCGGCGGAGCACATCTCTCTCAAACACCAGCTATATTCTCTGCTATTTGAGAGTCACAAAAGCAATTGTGACAATTTAATGTGGCCGAGTGAGTTTTAACCGCAGGGTTTTTTTCCTGACTATGTGGACAGACATAAATATTCCAACCACAGCAAACGTGCTAGGTTTGATTTTAGCTCCGTTTCCAAAGTGACGAACAACGCTGTATAAGTCAGTCCTCACATGTTGGAAGAGAGAACGCTATGAACGTAATACCCCAAACGCAAACCAGAGACGTTTCAAGATGGCACTCACAGTGCCTAAGTCCCTTGTAGTGAATCAGCAAAGGTAAAGCACAGTAAATAAACAAACTAAAAGCCAAGTGCTCTTCCAACTCCCTTTCAAGACAGTATTGCCTGGCTGAATCTCTCTCACCGTGCTAGATTTCCACCACAGATCAGTACTTCATCATTTTGTCAGCATTTGAAACATTGTCATCTTAAATTATACAATAGTCACAAAGAAAGTACCCGATGTGTCCAAATGATGAACCACCAACTCCTGCCAAAAACAATAAAG
Organism: Mycteria americana; assembly: GCF_035582795.1. Taxonomy (NCBI): domain Eukaryota; kingdom Metazoa; phylum Chordata; class Aves; order Ciconiiformes; family Ciconiidae; genus Mycteria; species Mycteria americana. Next base: position 7,078,305 of record NC_134373.1, on the reverse strand, counting down.
AAGTGGCAACACTTATTTTCTGCTGGGTAAACCGCTTCATTTCTGTATTACAGAAGACTTCTTTCATAGCTGAAAAATGGCACGATAGCAGCCCAGGAACATTTGCAATCTTGAAATCCTCCCTTTCCCCCTCCCCTTCCTATGCTCTCCCTTGCCCAGCCAGCCTTAAAAATCTGATGGGAACAGAAACTGCCGGAAGTTTTAATCTCTATATTTTTTCCACCGTTCCTTCCAAGTCATTCATGACTATTTAGCACGTACCTCAACGTGCGGCGTCTGCGAAAAGGGCACAGATTATACGGACTGGGGCAACAAAGAGGTGTTGGTCTCATCATGCCGCTGAACATTTGAGAGCTGTCTGGAACAACAGCCGCCCCCGCCTGCGGGGAAGAACCCACCGCGGTGCAAACGGGGGCTTGGCGCCAGTGGCACTTTAAAGTGAAGAATGGGGAGCGTGCTCTAAGCATAAGCAAAGAGCATGATTTTATCCCAGAGCATAAGATCTTAAAAGCATACTAGTGGGCCAGATTGAAAAAAATAAAACCAAAAGAACAGAAATATTCAAATGTTCATTAGCGTAAGTGCAAATTGAAGTGAAACACCCGAAAACCCGGTAGTGCTCAGGGATTTTACAGGCACTACTACAAGACTCTGTTTCATCCAGGAGGCTTTTTTTTTTTTTTTTTTTAATTGTCTGAACATCCAACGTCTCCCTGAGTTATTTCAATTGCTTTTTCAAAATGTTGGTAAAATGCTTTTGTTTGTTTACCAGGCACTTATAAATGCCCCTGCACTATACAACTAGAGATCTGTTACGTGGATTGCGGGAGTTTATTTATGCCAAATTCCTCTGCAGCCTGTGTTGCTGCGCGTGATGCCGGTGGATCCCGTCCCTGCGAAGGCAGGATGCTCTCCTCCTGTGCCGGGGTCCCTCCTAAAGCACAGGATGCCTGGAAGAAACAAGCTGCCTTCGTGCCTACTTATTCCCATGCCACGTTGTTGCTCCTGACAACGTATAGGGCAGAGATCTGCCTTCCTTGGGGACCGTTGCCATGAGCTCCCTTCTGCCCTAGAGGAAGCGGGTTCAGATTGTTGGGTGAGTAATTTTGTAAATGGCCCCTCCAGCAGAACTGTCGAGCACAAGGAATGGTTATCTTTCCTCTCTGTATAAAACTGAGTGTAGGTAAATTAGTTCAGCTACAAGAAAAATCACTTCAGACAAAAATTTAAATTTTTAAAAAACCTTGCCCCGTGAGGTCTGGAATAAAATTTTGGGCATTTGTCTGACATAGATATGGCGTTTGGTTCTAAGAAAGACCCAAGGAGATCTAGTTTGAAAGCATATGCCCAACTTATAATTCCCTCAAGAGATTGCAACTTAGCCCCTAAAAAAAAAAAAAAAATAAAAAATATCTTCTGCCTTCTTTTTTTTTTATTCTTTTCTCCTTTGTGAACAGGAACATCCTGCTAGTTTTTGAAGGTTAAGGTAGCATTTCACCACTTACCAGCTTACCAAGGTGACAGGCTGCACCTGCAGTCCCAGGCCTTTTCATGTAGCTTCCTCTGAAGACGGCGGTCTGCCCCGTCAGTTCACCAGCCGGGAGGCTTTCCTCTCGCAAAGGCCTTCAGCATCCAATCTGCAGAGCAGTGCAAAAATAGACGAAACCAGTTTAAAAAGTTACGGCAACATAACGAAGCTCAATACGTTGGGCCACGCCGAGTTCTGTGCCGTCCCGCCTAGACCGGTTACAAACAACGCTGGTCTCGCCTGTCAGGTCACGGTACGTCCTTAGAGAGAAGGAAACCCCGTGGGAGGTTCCTGACTGAGTTCAGGTTTCGGGCCGTCGTCTCCGGATTACAGTAAATTCCTCAGCGGAAATGAAAAGTAGTGCCAATGTCAGAGCCAGAGCTGGAATGCTCTGCAAGTGAGTTTTGCGGCCGCATAATTTTCTGTGCTAATTTTTGAGAAGCGTTGCCACGACGGACATTTGAACACCAGCAAGCGTTCCTTTGGTTTGCTTTTATGTCCCCAGCAACCATAGCGATGTAGCATGGCCCCTTTTAACGGAAAACCATTAAAGGTTTGGTACCCATCCAGGCTGTTTTGTTTGATTTAGCAGACCCAGAACTGAAGCCGTTTGATAAACACCCCAGTTTTATCACGCACTTTGGAACATGTTGCACCCAGCCAGCATAGATAGCATTAGGTTATGAGAACACATGAAAGCAAGCTATCGAGCAAAGCTACGCTTTGATTTCAAGGTGACATGAAGCCACCAAAGAGACTGTCAAGAAAAACATTTTGTATTTCCGAACAGAACTCATGATTCTAAGCAAGTATTTTGCTTTTTGACAACCACTGCTAGGTAGCAAGAGCGGAATTTCTGATTTCCCATGCTGCAAAGCACAGAGGCTTTTTTGACATCTGCTATTTCTTTAACTCCACTTGTAAAAGTAATTCCTTTAAGAGGTATTAAATCAGGACACTTTTTTTACTCAGCATTACTATCACCATGGCTTTCACTACAGTTAACAAGAGGTCTTCTGCAGTTTTGTGAAGCCTTTCAGCATTAGCAATTAAGTGACATACATCAAAAAAAAAAAAGGCTTAATACATACAGCAGTGGTGAAACAGGCAATATTTTTCCCGTTTCCAGTTCACTTAGCTGAAGACTCAAAAAACCCAAAAAACCCCCCAAACAAAACCACTTTCTGGACTTCAGTAAGGAAAGAGAAAATGACTGCCCTCTTCAATCCCAGCTCACACCCAGCTTACCTGCTTTCTACATTCATTGGAAGTTTTAAGCTGCTTTAGGAGCAGGGGGGAAAAAAAAAAAGGGAAAAGAAAAAAAAGTAAGAGGTTTTGGATATACCAACAAATATAAGTATTCTTTAGCATGCTTACGCTCCTTTCTTTAAAATATGGGCGATTTTTATGCCATTTCAGGAAAGCAGATGATGACCGTTTCAAGACTTCATTAGAGCATCTTCAAGTAGTGATTTTCCAATTGACAACAATTTCTGTATATTGTTTATTAAACCAATTCTTAATCTAAATAAAAGCATGTTTTCCCAATGCGCACACTACTCCCTTACTAAGGAAAGATGCAATAAGGTAGTCCAAATGAAGCCCTTGCAGAACACCAGGCATAAATATTTCCAGATGAAACACTAAAACAAACAAAACAAAACAAAACAAAAAAACAACCCCCACGCCAAAAGCTTTAAAAACTGGCTCTGCACTATTTCAGTCACTGGGCATTTCTGAATGAGGTCACAAGATCCCCAATTATTATGGAACCAAGAACCCTCGGTGCAGTCTCCAAAACACTTTCTGCAGTTACCACCACAAAAGAATGATGTCGGCATCTTTAAAGCTTATCCTCAGAGAACAGATAGTCCTACAATTCTTCCGCCCACTCATTTTAGGAAGCCTGCATGTTGTAGACAAGCACTCCTCCTCAGAACAGTCAGGTGAAGGGTTAGTGAGATAGTGCTATCACTGGGTTAGGGTCATCAGGGGATAAGACAGGTGAAAAGAAGTGGCTTGCATAAGTCTGCTTGGGTGGAGTGTTCTAGCGAAACCCGCGCTTCTTCATAGGAAATAGTGTTGAAATTGATACAGTTATTTATTTGGCCATAGTCTAAGCATAGGCAAAGGGCGCGCACACAAAAATCGAAAGTGCAAATACATTTCTGAATAATCCTTTTTACGGTAGCATGCTAATCAAAGAACTTAAAGCTCCTCCTAGGAAAGCATCCAAGAAAGCTGTTGACGATGCCACTGGTGGTGAAGCGTTAATGCTACGTTAGTGGGGAGAGATGACGTACCGAATCATTTGCGATAATTTTAAGTGAACGACAATGGGCCGCAATCTCTTCAGAAGGAGGCTGAGCATAAAATGTAAACTGGAGAAACAGGGAATGTCTGTTGATGGGATATTTATGATGCTATAGTACTGTTGGTAGTTTTTCTTGGGGGAAGCTCCTGTAAGATTTAAAGAAATTTGGCTACGATATTGGCAAGAAATTAGCACCTCTCCCATCCAACCCAATAAAAACAGCCATGGGGATGAACCACCCGTGTATTCTTCTCCTATTTGTGATTTTGGAAGATGTTCTGATTAGAGCCTAAGAGACACAGTGTATAAACCTTTTCAAAAAAATTTTTCAAACTTATGCAAAAAGTTTGAAAAATATATACATAAAAATATGATACCGATAGCCTTCCTCGCCTGGTATGTTTGCATTTATTTCTACAGTTTTGGGGTGTTGGATTTTTTTCGAGAGGCTCTGTTTATTTTTTGTTTGGGTGGGTTTTGGTTTTTTTTTTCTTGTCAACCCCTCCAGTATTTTCTTTCCTTGTGTTGTAAAACATTGCTGATCCAATGGTAACAAATTTCATCTGGCAAGAGCCTTTTGTGATAGTCAAATAAGAGGTAACGTCTACGAAGGAAAAGGTTTGTTTCTCACTGGCATGACTGGAAAATAGGAACAAAGTGGCTATAAATTTTCCAAAGGCAGGGAGTCAAAACTAGTAGCCAAAAGTGACAATTTGATTCATGTTTTGTATTGGTAGGCTTTGGGAGCATGAATTAACACCTTCAGGGAAAAAAGAGTAATGCTGTCTGCTGTTCAGAATTCATTATTTTTCTCCTCCACAGTATGAATTGGTGAGAGGTTTTTTAATGAAATTTTAACAACAGTTATCAGCAGTTTACTTTTCCCTCAAGCAGAGTGTATAAATAGGGTTTTCCCCTCTAACGGGTTTCCATATACGTAAATAGTGACCTAACAGTAAGCATATTCATGACTTTCTAAAGTTTGAACGCATTACCAAGCTTTTCTTTACATTTTTCATTTTCCAAATTAAAAAGATATTTTGTAGTTTTTAACACTATCTGTATGGCTATGAAGACTTCTGTACAGAAGAACTCGCTGTGTAGAAGCCAAATTTGAGAAATCTCTGATGAATTTTAGATGATTCTCTGATAACTGAGGTTCTTTTGCATTTAAATACAAATATTGCGTCACTTTAAATGCCACCAGAACCAATTGCAACAGAGCGGGAAGAAACAAGAAATTCACTTGCAATACCTTTTGGTTTGTAGTTAAACATCATGCCAAGCTTAGTATACATTTACAGATAATAAAAACACTTGTAGCCTGGCGCCTTAGGTTTACATGTTCCTTTATGCCTTTTAAAGGTAAAGACTTTCCAGTCAAATTTATCAGAGAGGAATACAAATAAAGAAGTGAACCCTCTCTTGCACTTAGTTGCACTTTCAATACCCTAAAGCATAGTTTCCAGAAGTTAGGTATGAGAAGGCGGCACCAAGAAACAGTAAACTTGCCCTTTGCCTCTTCAGGCTGCTCTGGTGGTTTCATCATTTTTGAAAGATTAAACATTTGGGTTTGGGCCGAGTATCTCATCAGAATTTGTCCGTAAATCAAAATATGTCATGCTCTTCCCTGAAAGATTCGAGGCCCCTTCACCAGCTCTCCTTTTTGTCTTGTGAATAGTTTTGATAAGGTATTCACACAACAGCAATCAAATTCCATCTCAGTTGTTGTCTTGACAAATTAAACAAATCTACTTACTTCAGTTTATCCGTATAAAGAACGTTCTTTAGCTTTGAAAACGTCAACGCGGGTCTCTTTTGTTCTTGGATTTTTTACCTTTATTTCCAAAGTGTGGACATCAAAGCAAGACTGAGCATTTCAGTATCAGAGTATTAAGTCATGCATTGATTTTAGATTTTGCCATCCCTCTCACACAGCAGAGAGGACGAATACTGCAACAGGTCTGAAGGAAAATCCCCAGGCTGATAAATATTAAGCAGCCCTAAAGCAGCACAGAAGCACGTACGGTATTACAAATTTGAGGCCCACTTGAATTCACTGTATTTTTAGTGTTGTTTACCTGCCTTTCTGACTTACTGCCTTCACCTTAGTTTATGTATCATAGTCTGCATTCTGAAACACTCGCTCCGGCGTACCAGACAATTTATGCAAGTTACTTGGCGGGGGGGGGGGGGGGGGGGAAGGAAAGATGAGCATAGCGAAATTGAAGTTTCAAATTCTAATTCAAGTCATGCTTGCCAGCGAGTCCATTAACATTTTCAAACCTGACAAGGTACTCCCGCTTTTACGGAACACTAGGATTAAAACTCTGCTGACTGAGCGAGTATGCACCGCTCACTCAAATCCGCTCTAGAGATACGACTGGCACGTTAGATTTAGTATCTTCAGATAAAAATGGAGAGCAAACGATTTTAGCATTGGTATAACCATCACAGCGCTGGCAGTTTTTATTACAACCTTACATACTTAGCTGAGGAGAAGAAGTGAGGGAGGAGGAGGAGAATTGAATTCTTGCTGATGACTGAGTAGACTTGCCTTTAAAGCGTTAATATATCTCTACCCCCCAAAAAAAAAAAAAAAATCTGAAATGGAAGCGTCCTCAGTTTTTGTATTTGGACTGCCTTTAGAACCAGAATACCACGGATATTAAAAAGCTATAAAGATGAAGAGATTTTAAAAGGCTCAGAAGTAAGGAGGGCCCTCAGCGTAGGGGGATGGGGGAGGCCAGTCGCTGCTGGAGGGCCAGCGCAGCAGGAGCAAGTGGCCTTCCCACCCCCTTTTTAAGCTGCAGGGCCAGTCTTTGCTGGCTATAAATTGTCACTAGGTGTTTACCAGCCATTAACTTAAAAGTGGCTATAATTTCTCAGCGTGTAATTAGCGATGGTGACTAAACCTGATCAGGCATCGTCCTGTCAGCTGTTCTACAGGATTACAGATGCAAGGCACCTCTCCCTCTCTCCCAGTCATGACAATTCATTAGTTCTGCTCTTCGAGAGCAGCTGTATCATTTGAGATGTAATTTATTCAGATTCCCTCAAAATTATTGCTGAAACCTGGGGAGATAAGTGATTTGATGGGGCTACGTATTTACTGTCAGATAACATTATAGGTTGGACCTGTGGTCAGAAGTGATAGGAGATTGTATTTCATGAGAAATATTGCCCTTTCTAAGGTAAAAGATTAAGTTAGATGAAGCAAAGGACAAAATGCTTTAACATGTCAGCCATGTCTCATACTGTTATCCATAACACACTCCTAAAAAAGAACCTGTGAAGATCATTAAAATTTTACCTTTCTGTCCCAGTTTGTTGATGTGTGTTTTTAAAAAGCATCCGATTTAGTCAAACAAAGGTGTTCAAAGGATAAGAAAATCTAAAATGCTCTGCTTGATTAGAAAGTGGGGTGGGGCAAGCAAAATTCAAACAGACTTCAATGCCAAGCTAAAACCGATGAATCGAGAATTTAGGGATTTAACTCGTGCTCTGAGAAATAACATCAACGTGTATCTTCTGAACAGACCTGGAACAAATCCGCAATACTTGGAAAACTCAAGGTAACTCGTGTCTGTTTGTAACCCCAGTGACAACGCTCCTCCCTGTGCAGGGCAACATAAAGCCACCTGGGAGGGGAAGAGCAGACCGCGGGGCTCTAACCAGCTCCCTCCCCTGAATTTTCATGTTCTTATTTCACGTTAGTAATATTCCAGATGACTAGCCATGCTGAGCTGGACCCAAAGTCCAGTTTTTAACTTCAGTAAACTGCATGTCTCAGTTCTGTTTCATCAGAATAATGTTTCTTCTATTTCTTTCATAGCGTCTGCATTCAGACTTGCTTCTGGTCCCCATGACTGGCTGTAACTGAGGATGCTCAATTGCTCATGATGACAAGTTTCCCTACAGATTGGGCTTAGACTTGCCCGGCTTTAGCATTCAAATATATACACACATTGAGTACACCGACATTTTTCCAGCAATGAAACGTCATAAACACTGACAACCTCTTCATGGTCTTAAATCCAATATCCTGTGGCCTCACTGACTTCGGGATTTTAATTTGCTATCCCAGTGCACAGTAATTTCTGGTTATCTATGTCATAGTCTTAAGCACATCTCAAGATGAAATTTTGGCAGGTTGTCATGTTTGCTAAGAACAGGTGCCCTGACTTTTTTTGGGGATGTTTTTTCCCATCTACTCTTTGAAATTGGGCACCCTGTGTGTGAATGTATAGCCTCTGACCATCTGAATATGTAGATCTTTTTATCCCCGCTTTTATACATACATGCACAGACATTAATTTTAATCAGGGAAAGCTAAGATGAAATACCAATAAAAGAGCAGTTGTTAGGCATGACATTTCATTTATGGATATAGCTGAGAAGATTAATGTCTGAGCCAACAGCCTGTCCATTACTACCTTCAGCTCCCGGGGAACGAAACATCATATATGACAACTCATTCCTCACTGCTCATGAGAAATTCTTCCTGCCATTTCATTCTATCGCCCCCGATTTATCTATACAATAGTATTAATTAGACCATGAAATCCAGCTAATTTTCAAGAAGAAATTCTGCATGATCCCTTTTCAGGGCACATGTGTATGCGTGCATTTGCATATTTTTCTTTTGATTAATATTTTAAATATCTTTAATGTGCGACTTACATGACGGAAGGTTAGCTCCTCAGGACTCTGCTTCTTGAAAAACTTCAAAGCAAATGAACGTACCTATAACCTGGGTTCAACTAAAAGGCTGAACTAATTCATTCCCTTTGACTACTTTATGGGGCAAGGGGTGTTTTTATGGTTTGTTCACAAGCAACTGGTCACATTTACTAATGGAGTTTTCCCCTCATGATACGGTAAGCTACCTTTGGCTGGATACACCGGGTTTATTGGCAGAAATGGTAAGCTGGTACTTATCATTGGTTCACCTGGCCCAGCAACAAGAACGGAAGTGAGAAGCAAGTACTAACAGAGTCAGAACAAAGTGAATATTACTTAATTGAAAATACCAAATGGATAGTTGATAACATATGCTTTTTACAAATAAGGCACAGAATTTACACACCATCTAGAAAGAGTATAGAATAACACAGTAATGGCCTCGACTGGAATCGATCACGGTTGAAATCCCTCCTTCCATGGCAGCTCTCCTCTTTTGAAAGCCATTCTGTAAATTGCATAAGGGTGGGTGTAAGCGGAGAGCCCACGGGTTCCAGCGGAAAACAAGCAGAGCGATGACATTAGCCCTTCTCCCTCCGGGTAGCCACCGCAAACTCGGCACAATACCGAATCCATAACGCGGTGATGTTATCCCAGTCCACCCTGCCTCCAAACAGCTGAACAGCTAATGTTTAATCCAAGTGGATCTTAAAAGGGTTTTTTGAAAGTTCAGCGTTGGAAAATGTATTAATGCGGTGCCATGCTATATGCTTTGAAATGCGGAGCGGGTTTGTTCAATAACCCAGGTATCGCTGCACTGCGCTCTACCAAGAGGAAACGTGTTAACAGGAGACTCATTTGTTCTGATTATCAGGACGTTGGCCTTGTACAGGGATTGATCCGGGTACATTTGAGAAAGCCCACACCAGGCTCATTTTCTGAACATACAGCCTTCAATGAACACAGCCATCGTGGTTTGTCTGCAATTTTGGATGTCAACAGCAAAAGGAAGATTACCCATGTGCCAGAGAAGGCTTTCATGAGTCCACTGGAGAAGGGGGAGGGGGAAAAAAAAAAAAAAGAAAAAAAAGGGGGGGGGGGGGGGGGGGGCAAATCAAAGCTGGTAGATTGGGTAGAGAACAACTCCTTTGCTCCCCCCACCTCCAGACCTCCAGGCACCTAAAAATAAATATATTTGGGCACTGGGGGGAGAGAAGGAGAATTAGAGGAAACGGAAGAGAAGGGAGAATATGGGTGAAAGTATAAGTAGAGTTGTTTGCAGACGTCAATGCTAGAATAATTATTCTACCACTGAGTTAGGAACTGATCCTAAGTGTCTCGGGTCCCTTTTCTTCTCAAACCTCTCTGTTCACACTGTAAATTTCTTTCTACTAATGTGAAATGAGAAAATATACTTTTTAGAGAAAAAAAAATGAATTATTGTCCTGGTTTCAGCTGGGATAGAGTTAATTTTCTTTCTAGCAGCTGGTACAGTGCTGTGTTTTGGATTTAGGAGGAGGATAACGTTGATAACAGACTGATGGTGTAGTTGTTGCTAAGCAGTGCTTACACCAGTCAAGGACTTTTCAGCTTCCCAGGCTCTGCCAGATGCACAAGAAGCTGGGAGGGGGCACAGCCCAACTGGCCAAAGGGCTATTCCATACCATATGGCATCATGCGCCATATAGAAACTGGGGGAGTTGGCCGGGGGCAGCGATCGCTGCTCGGGGACGGGCTGGGCATCGGTCGGTGGGTGGTGAGCAACTGCATTGTGCATCACTTGTTTTGTATTTTACTTTGTTTCATTTCAATTATTAAACTGTTCTTATCTCAACCCATGAGTTTTCTCACTTTTACTCTTCTGATTCTCTCCCCCATCCCAGCGGGGGGGCATGTGGGGGGGGGGGTGGGTGGGTGTGTGTGAGCGAGCGGCTGGGTGGTGCTCAGTTGCTGGCTAGGGTTAAACCATGACAATTATATATGAAGTATAACACCTAGAAATGAAAAAAAAAAATCCATTTTATTTTAGTGCCTTTTTAAACAGGGTGATACCTTTCAAGTTTACCTCAGGTGAATATTGAACTGATTAAAAAAAATAAATACATTGTCTAACTTACCTAGCACATAGGGATATCCCCAAGAAGAGTATTTATTTGCACAACAGATTAGAAGGAAAACAAAGCCTAAGCCGGTTTGTTTGGGACAAAAGTAAAATATGGACATAAAGTAAAATCACGACATGACACCTGTGTGTGTGAAAAAGGGAAAATAAAAGGAAGATGACCTTTTTCCCCATGAATGCAAATAGATTCATCCCAATGGTTATGATGCTGTATCATATTTATAACAAAATCTTTCTGTAAGTGCAGAGACCAAGGGTATTTTCTACACACTGTGGCAAAGGAGTATCTTGCGTGTCCTAGATGATCCACAGGAACAGTAATTCTGTACTAACACAGCAAGTGTTATCCCAGTGATCTGAGCTTCTCCCCGATTTCACATGTGCATCACGTACACAGAAAGATGGGTAGGAAAAAGCCAGCACCTTATTAACTCAAATGCACAATTTGCATGATTTAAGAAACCTCAGAAATTCAGAGCTGCTGGGTGTTTTGAGTTGTTGGCCAGGACTGCATCCCTTACTTGTGGATATTGTCCAAAAGACAGTGAGAAAGTCCAGCTTGTTCCAAATACGCACACTCATTTGCACTACACAGTAAGTAGTAAAAGGACCATCCTTGCCTTTATCAAATGTTATTTCTAGCAATGTTTTGTATATTTTACCTAAATACTTCACTAAAAAATTTCTGCTGTCTTAGCACGCTTTAATATCATAAGACAACTTGACGTCTCTTACGTTTTTCAGAAGGGGTAGCTGCACATAAGACTAGCTAGACTTTGGAAAGTTTTATTATAGAAAAGTCACTGGAGAATTAATTGTTTACAGTGACAACGGGTTTCTTTGCTTTCCTCTTTGAGGAGATGCATTGGCTGCTACCATCATGTATTTTAACACAGCTTTTTTCCATTCAAGCGCATTCTTTCTGCGACACCGAAATGTCAGACGCTTGGCAGACGCTTTACATTTGGCTCATCTCTTGTTACTGGAATTGTCTTTGGTAAGAAGAGAGAAGCTCAAAGCCAATTTTTCCACTAGGAGTATTTGTCATCTCTTTGGACTTCATGTTCAATGCATTTGGAAAATTCAGGGTGAAGTGTCTGACTGCCATATAGGTTGCTTCACCATAAAAATCTCGTCATTTCTTTGCAGTGCCTATCACGCTGAACAGATAATGAGGTGGTTGTGCTGAAATTGTACGTGTTTGCGTATAGGAGTCAACATGCTAAACACCTCCCTGGAGAATTAAAGAGAGAAGAAAAGTGGTAATTCTAGGGAAAAGCTATTAACACAGGTGAATCATAAAACAACACTTTGAAGAAATTTACTTTTTAATATTGTTTATAAATTGATGGACTACTTGAGTTAAAGAGTTAATCAAGGAATCTCTGCTTCCCACCTCCCGTCTGCAGGTGGGAATGAGCACTTTCAGATGAGGGGTGACCATGCTAGGGCTCTGCTGGCAGCCTTCTGATGACAAACATCAGCAAACCTGTCCACCACTAAGTTTTCTACTATTCAACCAACGTGGCAAAAGCACATGGTGCAGTGACTCTCTTTAATATCCAATTTTAGTATATAGTGAACAGTCATTAATTTGAACTGGACATGGTGTAGACAAACACACACATTTACAAAAAGAAGTCAGACTACCAACAACATCTGATATTAGCTATCAGATTTTTTTTTTTCCTTTTAAAGAAATACCTGGAAACCAAATGCAAAAAGTAGGGCAAATACAAACATTCAATGTTTTAAGGGACTTTTTGTGTTAGAGCTATCATTGAACGTTCCTTCCTGTCCTTGTATCGCTGCAGCAGTATTTCCAGATTTTTGCTGCTCCTACCTAAATGCCAAGGCTAAGAGGGAGCGCATGCAGGTCTCCAGATACATAAGCTAGTGAAGAAGCTCTGCTCCTCCTCCTGAACAGCAGCGAAAGAGAAATCATACAAGACAGCTCTTCCCAGGATTGCACAGTGAATGCAATTCCTCTCCCTCCCCCCATGCCCCAAATAACTTTTTCTAACCATTATCTATCATTTCTTAATTGCTGTATACGTTCATAGTATGATCACTGTAAAAATCATGCCCATTCTGCCAAATACTGCACAAACATAGAGCTGGGCTTTAAGGGTGTGGGGGAAAGAAAAGGCAAAAGAAAGAAGAATAGACATATGGAACAAGATTCACTACGGTTGCTCCGTTATTAGTATTTTCGGGCCAGGAGGGCTGCTTACGTAGCAGTTCCCCGTGAAGTTCCAACTCAAGGGCGGTCTCAATGCCCGAGCCTCCTGCCAGAAAGACAGCCAGGATGTTAGAGAAGAGACTCTGATTTGAAGACACCGCATCAAGACACTCTCACCGAAACCAAACCCACAACTTTTTAGAATTTACTTGGGTACCCACTTCCCAGGACAACATGCTTGCAACTGAGACCCTGTTTGCGGCACCTGCAGACGACTCCCCCCTCTCCCCCAAGCCTGTAATTATTTACTTTTAATATTCCTTCAGGGGAAAGCTCACCTTCAGGTTTTATCACTGAGCCAAGCTAAGATGCTTTTAAAGTTACCTAATTACAAACATTATTATTTCTACAGCTTCTTTCATGTAAGAATTACAAAGAACTTCAATAAACAATTCCATTAAAAAAAAAAAAATGAAAGGGGAATTTTATTTTATTTTTTTTGCTAATCAAGCCATCAGGTCGCATAAGATGCGGGTGTCATTCTCATTCCTGCTGTTGACTTCCTGAGTAATTGTAGGGAAATTATTTGTGTTCTTTGTGCTTCAGTTCTCTATTCATTAAACTGAGATAATAGCACTTCCTTTCTCCGACCTTTGGTACATTTCCTCTGAAGTCTATTGTAAATTTTGCTGGGCCTGTAACATCTCTTATTATGTGTAAATCCAGTATCTATTAAATAAAACCTTGATTTCAGTTGGGACCTCGAACAACAACTACAGAAGAAATAATAACAAACTGACATTCCAGGTGGAAAAAAATGTGTAAGTTATTATTTTCTTTTAAAATCCAACATGCTTCAGCTGTGCAGTTTTAAGATGAACGACAGTATGAAACAGGTAGTTTAATTCTGTGCTTTGTAACGCCACATCATCTTGCAGGCATCCAACATTAAATGTTGAGACCTTTCCCAGAATATAAGATATTATTTCTAGCAACCAAAGTAGCATTGATTAACTCATGCCTCCTTTTTAAGACCTTAAAATTTTTATAGGCTACACAAGTTACTTTTAAGACATAATCTTGAAGAAAGGGACTTCTGATATATGAATAGCACCAAACCTCTAAAACAAAGCCTGTAGACAACAAATATTTAATGTGACCTACTATTATATCAGGATTGATTTGCTAAAAAAAAAAAATAAAAAATGAAGAACCCACAGGCAGAAGCATCCTCTACTTAATCCAGAGGCACACACACACACACACAAAAATCAAAGGGCGTATTAGAAATGAAAGCAAAGACTCCTGACTGTGCTTAGAGATGCACAGCATCACTTCAGAGAAAAGATGACTTTCAGGATAGGCTCCTCGAGCTCATTTCCTGATGCCTTCCCTCCCTGATGGTTTGAAGGCCAATGTTAAATACTAGCGTTTCCTAGGATCAATTGGAGTGTTCTCTTAACAGAGAGATTTTAACCATGGAACAACGTTTAACGTACATCAAGGAACGAGCAAGGGTGATGGTAAACCCTAGATTAACCCGTCGTCTTTAAGCGCTTAATTTTACTGTGTTGCAGATGTAGTGTTACACAGAAAGCCACTGGAAAGCTACACGCTCACGATTATGAACTCTGGCGGATTAAGTGTTCTTTAGCATTGCCTTGTACTACTGAAGAAATAAAGACAGTCTCGATAGAAGTGATGTGGTTCTAACTCCACCAGTAAGCAGGACTAGAGAAGTCACCGTTGCTGAAAGTAGTCCTTGCCTGCCTTACGCTGCTAAGCTAAATAAGGAAAACCATTTTTTTTCCCCTCTCCTTTCATAAAATAGACTCATCATTTCCTTTTTCTTTGTTGCTTTTGTTTCACCTTTGCCTGGATTCAATCTCTTTAGGTATGAAAGGCTTTTCAGATGCATCCATAGCAGTCAGCAGTGTTCTGCTAGTATCGTACAAAAACAGCTGCAGTAAATTTATTTTAATATTATGCCTTTTTTTAATTGTTTAATAAAAAGAAATATTTTCTGTGGTTGTTTTTCTTAAGGATTAAAAAAAAAAAAAAAAAAAAAGAGATAAAGAGCAAGGGGATAGATAGGTTGCAGTGTTTCCTATGACCATTCTGGCTTGTACCATGCAATCTCCAAGTAAGTGCAGGGTTTTAGATTCATGATTACTTAAAACTGAACCTTAAAGTTATTTATCCTAAGAGGTGAAGTCTCACTGAAAAAGGCACCATTTTTGTTGCCAGCAGCCAGGCAGGGTTTTGAGAAGAGATAACAGGGATTTGAATTTCAGAGGAATTTCTACTTCTTTGCAAGGTAATACTTTTGCCTCTCTATTATTTTGTTTGGAAAATCAACTGGTTTTTGTTAGAGGTCTACTTCAAATCAAAATTTGTCTGCAATCACCGTGTAGTTTAGAAATATATTACAAACACGTTTTAGTAAGTCTTTTTAATATTTTAGTATAATAAAGTTCATTAATGTACCAGCAGTAAGTCTAATCTAGCTTTATATGACCAGTTAGCGTCTTCAATACAGAACTCCAAGAGGCTGCAGAGCGCACACTACCGAAATCCATAAATTGGAAAGAGTTGCAAATAATCAAAACAGAAAAATAATTAGTACAGGTTCTATGGACTTGAAGATATAGGAAATAATATAAGCTTGTTTTCTGGAAAAAAACAAGCTAATGACATGCAGATGAAAAAGTATTAATAAAAGACAAGCGACTTGGGAAATAATATACCTGTTTACGTCTATACATTCCTGTTGTTATTTAGTGACAAAAATAATTACAATCTATATTATCTCTAGGTCTCATATAGTCAGACAAAATAAAAGTATCATACAAAAATTAGAAAGTAATAATAATACTACTACAACTACTCTCTTTGTCACCAAAGGAAGTCATGAAAACATCTCTACCTCCACATATCCCACCCTGCCTGGCCCTCCTCTCCTCTACCCGAGGAAACACTTTTTGTCTAATGAGTTTCTAGGAGGCAAAAGCAAAAGAGCACACCAGGTAACTTGTGAATTACTCATTTATATTCTAACAAAAGGAAACGTCCTTCTACCAAAAATCAAGAAGTAGCCAGCAAATATCTGGAGTAAACGGCTCATTGTGCCTTACTGTGGCAGCCATCCTAAAGAAAAGATCAGAGTGGCACAAGTAGAGGTAGAAGAGGTCTCACTCACAAGATGTGGAAGAACTTTAGCTTTTAGGTACAACCCCCTAGAAGCATTAGGAAAAATTAGAAAAATGACAGAAGAGGTAAATTAGTAAATAGCTAAGCAAATTAGAGGTAGAAAACTCCAGCTAGTACATTGGGAATGCTACGGCCAGAGAGGAGGTCTACTGAAAACACTGTTTTGGCAGAAGGAAGATGTTTTGAGGGTGTGCAAGAAAGATCTAAGGCTGAGAACTGACAGCTAATTAGATATAAACTTGTAAATTGATATGACAGCAAAGAATGTGTTGTGATTTTAGACCCTACTAATAAAGATTTAATTCTGTGGACAACACAGCTAATTAAATGTCTTCCATTGACAACTGTTGAGCCCAAATTTACCATATTGCACAAACCTGATGCAACCCAGACAGATACAGACAAACTGGAAGGAGTTCTGGGCAGAGAGAAAGAAAGAAAAAAAAAAAACAAGTGTTGCCAACTATAAGTGAAGAAACATTTCAACAACATTAATGAGGGGGTTGGACAAGATGCCCTCCAGATGCCCCTTCAGCCTCAACCATTCTGTTACTCTGTGATTCTGCAATCGTTCAGATGGTTCAAGAGACGTGAATGGCAGACAGAACCTGTACAGCACAGGTGAGACAGTACATTTCGCACGCTAGAGAAACGGTATTTCATAGCAGCGGAACAGACTGGGGAGAGAGGTACGCTATTTGTGTGAGTGAACGCACTACAGAGAGAGGATGCTGTATCAGTTCGGGGAGTCCTGCACCAATCCGAGACTTAAGCGAGGTTTGGTTGACTGCAAAGTGCCAAACTCCAATTTAAAGATCTGTTGTTCTTGTTGGAACATTTTGGGGGAAATTCAAAAAGTTTTCTTTGACTCAGCCTCAATTAGCATATTGTCGATACTGTTTTGCCAGGAAATACACATTTGCTTCACATCTAACCTCAGTTCGTAACTGACTCCTGCAATCACAGTGGCCTGATTACAACGCAAATCACTAAATCAGAAACATCTATTTCGAGAATTGACACGAGCACACAGTTGGGAGTCACACAGACATTTCCTAGCACACTTAATAATTACTTTGCCTTCTTTCCGTGTCCTGTCCTCATCTCTCTGCCTCAGGTGAGGAAAGGAATTAACCTGTTCAGGCACCGTCGCATGCACTAAAGGAAAAGCAAAGCATTCCCACCCAGCGTCCCACTTTGTTCCTAGCTCACCTAGGGAGACAAGATCGCCATTTCTTGCATTATCAGGAAAAGACAGACAAAGCCGAAGATAACTTCATTATCTATTTGGGTGTTTGACATACTTATTAAATATTGATCCTTCGGGGGATATTGCTGAATGGGTTGTCTTGGCGATAGCCTGGAACACGAGGGGACTAGCTGCTCTTCAGTTTTCAGAGATTTCTTTCCAAATTTTGCATTTCCTTTCACCCATAATTTCTTCCCTGTAAAACCACTCTAACTAATAATGTATATTAAAAAAAAAAAAATCACTGGAAGTAATAATATACTATGTATACTTAAATACATATAAGTACGTACACACACACACACACATATAAAATTTGACTTGACAGTCAAACAACAGTCCTCAACATCTTTCCGTTGGCTTATAGATTTGAACCAGAGCCCTGAGAAAAAGCCAATGACAATTCCAACTTCAAATTTAGCGTTTGCTGTTGGAACATCCTGGGGGAAGTACAGGAAGTTTTCATGAATTGCCATGGAGGGCACACAGCCAACTGAGCTGGTTAACAAGGGAGGCCGTAGCAAGAAGGTCTTCAGGCAGCAGGGGTAGCAGCAGTGCGTGCATCTACATCCCTTGAAGAAGCCCTTCTTTAATGAATATTAAACTGTTTCAAAGAGATCTCTTTAGATTTCGCTGGACTGTGAGGAAATTTTCGTGATCCACTGTGAGACATAAGAAATCCATATGTAAAGCCAAAGTGATATCAGATGACAATCTTATTTATAACGATGGCTGCAGTATCATGTCAATATTAAGAAACTAATTTCTCACTCTATTTCCCTCCTGCAATTTTTTGAGATTTAACTGATCATTCCTCAGCTGTAATTTTGAGCTCCGCTGAACTGTTATGGATGTTCCATTTAAAAAAGGAAAAAAAAAAAGAAACAAGAACATGTGTGAACTGAAGTCTTTCTCCTGCAGCCAAATGGTGCAACTGATTGCGTTCTAACCTTACAAGCAGTCCTCAAATGGTGACTTACCATCTTTATTGGATAAAGCAAAGATATCAGCGCTAACCCTGCTTTTATCCTGATTAAAAGCTGCCATCATGTTTAGAAAGACAGAATCTGTGTATATGAGTATATGTGTGTATATATTTATATTTTATGTATATATCTGTGTGTATGCAAGATTTGTATTTTAGCTATTCATCCTTCAAATCACATCCTTGGGTGAATGCGATTAAGAACTTAAAACTAGATGTTATTTCTCCTCCCAAATTCTATCTCCTATAACTGCTTTGCAATCTTATGCAGATGTTTATCTTTCTGTCCACTTTTCTTGAAAGGTGGACTAACACAAGCTTAAGTTTTTTGAGATCCCTCAAAGGAAGTAGCTACAAAAATCTAAGCCACATCATAAATCACTGTTGATTACTAGTTTTCATATCTCAACCTGTAAAATGAGTTTAGTTTCTTGTGAGCAGAAAACTGTTGGAATCAACTCACACCACATTACTCATTTAAAAAATATCATTGCAAATGGATAAGGCTATGGGTTAGAAGAAACAAATTGTTCTGCAGTGGCAATTAACCTGGGTTTGTACTAAAACCCAAATTTTGATATACCTACATTAATGTTATTTGGCTTCAGTATAAGCCCGTTTGAATCCTGCCTTAGAAAGATACTTATGAAGTATTTCTACGATTATCAGAATATTTTTAAAAGCTATATTTTTTTTTTATATACTTGCAACAGAGCCTTACTAATTCCTTTAACTGTAACCCATATTTCTGCAACATCAGCTATTTGTGCTTCTGTGTTAATGAAATGAAAAAACTACTCCGTTCTGAGGCCCTTTTCATTGCATAAGATCAAGAGTAGTTTTATAAAAGAATGAAACAGCTGCAGGAAGGAAGGGAATTCTCCATTTCCCTGCTTATGAAGTACTGTAGAGATTTAGATATTGTGAAGCTATCCAAAGCTCCAGCCAAGGGGTTCTTTTTAAGCAGGAAGACCTCCAAGTACCAATATACTGAATCCATCTACTGTAGTTTAAAACAATTGCTGTTGATTTTTAGCCCAAGAAAACCACTGGATGAAACAAAAGCAGCGTAATAGTATAGGATATACTAGAATAATAGTAATGGAACGAGAGGTTTGCAGAAGTGCGAGGAATATTTAACTAAGATACAGAAAAGATTATGTTGGAGCAGCGCATACAATAATTCCTCTGTGGAGCTGTAATAATTTCCAATGTGTAGTTTTGGTTTTTTTCCCCCGCAAAGAAAGTTATATATTGTTTTTCAAGGTCAGGTATTTTTATTCCTTAAAATACATAATACATTTAAAATAAAAAATGCCTACGTTGTTTATAGTTAATTGGTTCTGGAAGGCTAGCGACGTTTTAAACACACCTGACACGTTCCACTTGCTCTGAGCAGAAGGCCTATTACCTTTTACATTCCTTCAACATTATAATTTAATTACTGTGGAAACACTACATATACAAGCTGCATTTATTAATAAATAGAAATCAAAATGTCTAATGTAAATTACTGATATGCTATATTATCTCAGATTTTCTGCAGAGGTCCTCATAAAAATAACTTTACTTTTGGCAGTCTGACTTCCAGGTTTTTGTATTATAGCTCTGAACAGGACACAATCATGCATATATATGTTAACCTTTAAATAAATTTTCTTTAAGTAAATATAATCTCTTTGACACCAATACATGCACATCCATATTTTGAAGGTTATATTTTAAATTGCAATGATTTTGTCCGTTTTCTTGCAGTGAAAAGGCTAAAGATTTTCCAGAAGGAAGATAAAGATGCTCACTATTAAAATACCTCCATTTACAAAAGAAGTTATTCTTAAAGTAGGTTAATTCTGAGAGGTATATTAATAGTTTTACTTAGTTACACACCCTCCACCACCAGCCACACACTTGCCTGAAAGCCACATACATTAAATCTCGCTAACCTCTAGGTATGATACCCAGCAGCGGGCATGCATACCCCAGCGTGGCAATACACCTACGGTCATATATACACCACCACAACGATGATGCACACGTATGAGCTTAGAGCTACTATACACATTCCTGCCAGTCACCTGTACAGAGAGTTTCATGCTCCTAAAGACACCAGATCCGTCGTCCTGAAAACTGAAGTCTTAGATGCCCAACATAAACATTCCAGCGATTTTAATTTTTTAACAGTATTTTCAAGTAATTATAGCATCTATGGAAACAGTCCACATCCAGGATTAAGCTAGCTAACCATATCTGTCAAAGATATTTATGTGTCACCAGTAGTACCTAGCCATTATAGAGAAACGATTACTGGAAAGAATCTAAATCACTGTTAGAGCAATCTCAAAGTACAATGTTGTAATTACAATTTGAATTTCAAATACAGAATACAAGGAGCAATATGTCTCTTTGGGACAACTTTTGCTAGTCTTATTGCCTTCAGTTTTTGTGGTTTTTTATTAGAAAATAGTATTTTCCATTAGTTTTTTATAACACATTGACACACTGCAAATGCATTTCTACAGGCATAATATACAATGCTATGAATATATTTACATTTACTCTAAATATTTAAAGAGGAAAGCTCTGGATATAATCACATAAGAGTTATTTCTCAGCTGGTATATTTTTGCATTTTATCTGTGCATTCCACCGGAGCTGGGAAAAAAAAAAAAAAATCAGCGGAGACATAAATCACCAACGCTTTTCGACTACATCTTCAGGCTCTGTCAATTTGCTTGAAATATATGAGATGGTCCTTACTGAGAAGAAATAATACACCTGGTCTAACAAAAGACCTCTTAATCCTCCTGTCAGCGACTGAAGTACGGTGGTGGTCCCAGGAGGAAGGGACGGCTCTCCACGGGCAGCGGTGGGAGAGCGGGCAGCCCCCCGAGGCTCGCTCCCTCCTCCCGGGCTCCTGAGAGCGGCGGGAGCAGCAAGCCCGGCTCTCCTTGCCTTCCCCACGCGTTCCTTCCCCTTCCCTCCGTTTGGTAGAGCTAAGCTTAATTTTGCCTGCACTTTTGCAAGAAGCCCCGCATATAAACTTCATTCTTCGCACGCCGAAGGACACTCAGAACCGTGGATCGTTACTTTGATACATCAAAACAAACGTTAAGTAACCCGAGCGTTGTCATCTTCTGGAAATATTTTAACTTCCGTGTTGTATAATTTAAACGCCATTGACTCAAATGAAAGATGAACACCTGGCATTAATTGGAGCACAGATAACAAGGGGTTGATGAAATACAGAGAAATACCGTGTTTATGTCCTACGCTCCAAAGTGCAGTTTTTAATTTGCTGAAGGTAAAATTGATCCTTCTCTATCTGGACACGCAAGAAGCCCCGTGGCAGCGTTCTTTACACCGGGGCAGGCTGATGGGAGTGGATGGGCGATTCATCCTCCAGCAACCACACAACGAGAGCAGGTATTTCTAGCTTCTGAAGAAGAACAGAAGGAAGGGTTTGGGGGCTTCCCTCTTCTACCATCAACCCTCGTTTGTGGTGGGTTAGTTAAATTAAAGAGAGCTTTGTACCTAGGCTCTTAGCCAAGATGATTTTTAACTCTAGCTCTTAAGAAAGACTGGTGTTGTTTCCTCTCAAATTAAAATTTGTTTGAAATAAAAAGTATTTGTGCCAGGAATAGTCAATGCCCAGCTCTAACAAAGAATGCTTCTGTAAAGAAGAAAGTCTTTTTCAAGACACTACTGATAATCTGGTATTTCCCAACCGTTACACAGAAGTATCAAATGCAATGGCTACTGTGATGATTAAATCATTCCTCTGGAATCTCACCTTTGAACAGGAATATTTATCTAGGAAAAATGACTGGTAATCCTCACGACAGGTTTATTGTTCACATTTCAATTTTCTCAAAGCAACACACCAGCTTTCCTAATTAACAAACAAGCAAGCAATTCAGGTTCTGCAGTTTAAAAACACAGATGTTACCAAGATCTGCTGGGGGACTTCCAGGCGTGCTTTGTTCTGCCAGTTTTCCCAAGTTCTTTCCCTAATGTTAAAGACTTTCCGTTCTTCTCATGGTTCAGTGTTGGTTTAATGTTGTTGGGGGTTTTTTTGTTGTTCATTTGGGGTTTTGGTGGGTTTCTCTTTGTTTGTTTTTACACGCTATCTATTGTCTGTCCTCTGACTGGTTATTTTTATGTTTCTCTCATCTCTTCAGAGAAACTCAAGAAAATCTATATTTTTTTTCCTACCCATGAATGAACAGATATTCTTTATTTCTGATTTGTCTGATTTCTCATTAATCGAACTCAGGGGATGCTTCATGATGCTATCCTGCCATCCTTTTACTTTACCATACCAGTACAGTTAACACTGAAGGACATGCTAGCAGTCTCCAGAATTCGTTAGAATCGGCTTTAGTATCTTTTAATTATAATTACATAGTAACTGACAATACTGTTAATGCTTCTTATTATTCCACCCATACTTTTCAAATCAAGTTCCACACGCAAATGTGGTGAAGGAAACACAATAATTTAGTTTTCGTTAAGATCCAGTGCAGCACATGCATTCCTGCACGCTGTTAGTAACCCCGTCAGAGCTTCAGCAGGGAGCCACTAACTGCATAATGTAGAGATGTTAAATCCTACATCTGTTTGATCTTTTGCAAGTGTTCTGCAGTCAAGCCATACCTGCAGCATGTCTCAGAGATTTGATACAGACTGCTCATGCTTTGCATGGTCAACATTTGTGCACGTTAAGTCCAGAACATCCACCACAGTGCAGCATGTGTGTGCTCGACTTCAGATTTATTTGACGTTCATTAGACATTACCCATCATTACCCATCAAGGCTTCTTTCTGGCCTTCCCCTATTATACGTGCAGTATACACTACTGCAGATTATAGTTTATTTCAGAGTATTTTGGATCAGAAAACATACATGGATACAACAGGCAAGAGTAGTCTAAGTTGGAGATTTAGGAGTTATATGATAAGGGAGCAAATGTTGCATAGCTTAAATGCTAACGGGTAACCCACTCAAGGCTCAGACACTCTTAAATCCACACTTGTAGTAGCCAATGAATTATTAACGCAAACCGAAACTTTCAGCAGGAAGTATTTTTGATGGTTAACTAATCAATACTTGCAGCAGTTGGTCAGTTATAGTCAGCATGCTCCAGAACTGTTATTTCTATTAGAAAGTACTTCATGGAGCAACAGTGGAAAATACTACACCATCTCGTATTTATGGTTTTATCTCCAAAAACCTTGCTATACATAAGATTCTCTCTTTTAGAAAAATCTAGCTACTAGAGATAAATTTTTAGTCTAACTTACAAAGAAGTTGCACATTTCGGAAAATCTTGTCCTCATACTTCAATTATTAAAGATGTAGGCAGGGAAGTCACAAGAGGAATTTTGCAGCAAAAGCTAGGCATATGAGTAATGAACATTTTGACAGCTACAGAACATTATAAAAAGGAAAAAAGCCCACACAACTTCTGAGGTTGGCTTGTCCCTTTCCTTTCATTAACAAGGGTGAAAAATATGCTACCTAATTGGAAAATTGTGTGATACATGACATTCTCACTGCACGTATTAGAATGAATGTGAGCAAGATAGTCTGGGTTCATCTGATGGAGAATCGACAAGGCTGCCCATACAACTAATTAATATACACCGACCACAACTAAAGCATGGTATAAAAACGACATTATTTTCATTTTAGTTGTACTAACAGTGGTCACTTCACGTGGATTTGGAAAGACAATTGGGAAGCGTATGTCAGATAGAAATAGCACTTTTGAAATTAAAGCACTAATAAACTTTGATATTTGTCACTGTCTTATTTGTAAGCACAAAAGATGGATCAACGTTATAAATCCGCCAAGCTACCAGTTGGGCACAATTATTTTTCTGATTTTATTATAAACCTATTTAATATGTAACATACCCTATTACCACTGTACAATTCAAGAACAACCTAGCCCAGAAAATCTTAGACAGTACATTAAACCACAAGAGGCTTTGAAGTATGTTTTCTCACATGGAATAGTATTTCTCAATTCCAAATTTTATTCTATTCTCAATGATCCAATAACATATTACTTCACCAAAGGCACCCAAGTGTCTATCCAATTTTTGCACAGAAACTCTGGAAATACCAAATTTTCCAGCAATATAGTGAAGATATAATATATGCAAAGTCCTGTGAGAACTTAATGTAGCTTAAGAAACCATATCAAGGAAAAAATGTATCCTAGAAAAATCTGCTTTTACATTTGCTTATAAAAGTCACTTAACAGTTATTTAGTATGTCTATTATATTTATGGCACTTGAAGCTAATGTTCCAAAAAATAAATTGTACTTTCCCCAGAAAGTGATTAGTATTGTTCTTGACATTTGCTGCGAGAAGAATTAGTTTAAAAACATCAGAAAGCTATTAAAGTTCTTATTTAAACATCCAGTCTAAGATATTTGGGCTGTGATAAAAATGCATATGGATGTCCCCCCAGTTCCCAGAAGTTGTACAAGGAGGACTATAGGTTGACCAATGAAGTTTCAGTCACTTAAATACAGAGCCATGAAATCTCTGAAGGAAGTCTTTCTTAATCTTCAAGAAGGTACAAGACCGTTCAGGCGGGTGCAATTGATCCTGGGATCTAGCCATTATGGCCTTAACTCATGCATTTCTAGTTTATGGTTCATGTATGTAAATAGTTCTTCTTCTGGACTGAGCAGCCCCTACGGTTCTCACATTTCCTGTTATTTTCTCTTTCCATCAATATCCCATTAACCTAGAACAATTTTCCTTAAAGATCATTTCAGTTGAAACATTTGTTTCCTTCACTTGAAAGATAATATTTCTTAATTTTTCTATTATTTAGTAGGCATTTCCCTTCAAGCAATTTTTCCTAATATTTCAATTTAATACAACCTTCACTATATTTTCATCCATTTACTGCAGAACGTGCGTCATTTCCATAGTCCTACAATCATTCAGGAGCAGGGGCAAAAAAACCAAAGCAAATATAACCTTAAACAAAACCCCCTTAAAGCCCTTCTGAAGCAGTCTGAATTTTTCTATTGTATGCAATAAACTTCACCAGTGATTAAGGAATGTCAATAGAGCAGGACAAATTAAAAACAAACTGGGAAATAGTACCTTAAAACTTAAAGGCAGTCAATTTTAATGCTTCAAGCTTCAGATAAGTTGTGTTTGTGCTTCCTGACCTCTACAACCCTTGGTCTTCCACATAGCACAATGCCTTATTTAAGCTGCTTGGTTTATCATTCCTGCATCCGAATCTCTGACTTCATTCCCAGCAGTCAGACAGAAAACAGCAACCCCCTCCCCCCACCCCTCCAAAATCATCAGAGGTTTGACTGACTTTAATTATTGCTTGAATTGTTTATCAAGTGTCAAAGACTTCGTTACTGGGGAGCACAGGCACTGAGCAGACAAGGAGCTATCAGTTACCAAACCCAGTCCCCCAACTCTTTGTCATGAAAGGTTGAGCCATAAGCATTGACAACTTAGGCTCGATACTAAATCTGTATAACAGCCAAGTCAGTCATTGATTAACATCTCTCCAAGAGTAGCAAAATGACTGTGGTCACCTTGGCTGTGCTAGAGGGCTGAGAAATCAGGACTGTTTGCACTGCTTTTACGACCATGAGTTTGGGAGCTGAACGTGGAATACGCTTTACCACCAAGAAGGTAACTCCTTCCAGAAGCCAATGCTTCAATCCTTTCCATGCTCTGCCAGAAGCTTGATTTAGCAAGTCTAGCCATATCCTACACCATTTTATAACTGGAATGGTTCAGTGCCAGCCCGTTACCCTTGGGACAGCAAAATGCCAATTTGCTCATAGTTGAAGAGCCTCGAGCTGAATCAATATCATTTATTCAGATCAGTATAATTTATTCATTACTTAGGAATATGCGATTTTATGAGTCGGCAATCAAAAGGAACCCAGGGGTGCAATGCATATGCAATAGCTGGCCTTCCTTGTCTTCTGCATCGCACGAAAGCAATCCTACTCAGACTATTTGAGGGCACGTGTCTCAGTGCTTGTGAGAAGATGGATAGGAGAGCGTGAGCGTGTAGACTCAACTTGCTTAGAAAGTTAAATCAAAAACATCTTCCATGCAATCTCTAGGAGAATTGTGTTGTCTTAGTCGTGGCCTACGGAACAGGCTGCTAGAGAACAACACGCCACTCTTGCCTTCCCCAAACCCTACCATCTTACAACTTTTCCCTTATGTTTTTTTCCCCCCCTTCATGACTAGTGACAGAGTGGATGCTGGTGAGCATGCATCTATCTATTACAATAGCAATAAATACGGACCATAGGTCTTTAACTATATTCAAGGTCTCCAAGACCTCGTATAATGCAAGTCGTATCCCTTAACCTTATTAGCCAAGGCTTTAGAAACAAAGCGTCAAGCCCAGACACACAGGTTTAATATCCAAATACACCAAACACTTTGCAGCTCTCATCCTCAGGACATCATGATTGCACATACCTACATAGGTGATGCATTTTTTCCTTCCAATGTACCTATATTTAATTGCTTTTAGCTAAAAATCTGTATAAGGAGATTACCTCAGGAACTACAGCTATTAGCTACCCAATCCTTCATTGCAAAGAAAGTCGAAGTCAACGCTAGTCTTCTATAGAAATTTTAGTGACGTTCTTAAATGTCCCTGCAGATTTAACCAGTTTTATTGCATTAGTCATAATGCAATTTATTGCATATATGTCACAGTAGCGACAATTTGGGGAATAAGCCTGTGTCCAAGTTTAAGTTTCATCTGGTTCTGTAAACACTAGTTGTAAATATAGCTGTCATTATGTTTTACATCATAGCATAACAGGCAGCTAAAACAGCAAAAAAAAGCTACATCTCAAAAACACAACAGAGCAACCAAAGGACCATCAACACAGCTCCTCACAAGTGGATTTTTTTTCCACATGGGATCTTTGTACCAACTTTATTTATACACTAAGCCGTTCAAGCACACTGATGCGAGCCAAATGACCAGGTAGGACAGTGGTTCTTTTCTCTGAGGGAAAGCCAGCCTGGGTAGACGGGAACTTTCTTCACAGGGCACAACAAATCACAGTTCCCTGTGATTTGAAGCGTAAACAGCCTTCAGCAGAAAAGAAGTAAGCATTTACAGCCTCGTCGCTCAATGAGCCAGTATCGAATCTTGGGCCTGATGAAGGAAGCTAGAAGCTGATGCGCAAGGATTGTCTCTAGAAGATTAACATGCTTTCTAAATCTGTATTTTAGTGTTTATTTGCATGTGTGCATCTTCCTAGAATCCTATTGCTAGCCCTCTTTCTGAGCACCCCTTTGCCCTGAATGATAGCCGAGCAATCAGGTGTACCTGTGAGGACTGAAATATTAATTCTCTTGTACAGATGGCTGTAAGGCAAAACCTCACCACAAGAAGCATTACTGCTGCCCTGCCACCTCCTTGAGCATCCAGAGCTAACAACAAGCATCCAACACCAGCCTGCCACTCAGAGTTTCACAAAGGATGCAAGTTAGCATCTGGAAACACTAACAGCAGTTTCGTTTCCAAGCAAAAAGCCACGCAGTATGCGATAGCACAGCCTGTGCATTTAAAAGCTCTCTCTGAAGGCTCTAACCCTCCTTAAGAAAAACAGCACGTGCCCCACTCAATCAGAAAAGGGGGAATTGCAGCCTCCTGACATTTTATACTCAAACAGCTCTCTGAAGAGAAAGCTCATACACTTTCCTACTGAATCAGATTCATTTAAGCGGGTGCTGATTTGAACCTGCATATGCTAGGCTGAAAAATGCTTCAGGAGGAAAAACATTGTGTAAAATAATCAGATCTTTTGATTTTTCCCCATACGCACACAAATTATTTTGCACTACTAAGCCATTAAGCCCCTTCCATAGTAATACATTACTTAACCACACTTCATTTGAATTCATTACAAAGCTCCAGATAATTCATATTTCACCCAAGAAAGAGAGCTGTTACAGCACTTGCTGAATTGCCACCAACTACCTGTTACCAAGTAAGCGTGCTGCATTCCGAGCAGAGATTTAAAGTCTATGCACTTCGGTAGAGGCAAGACGCATTTGTCTTGGTTAATGCTTAGGAAAACCACAGTATATTAGGTCACCCCATTGCTCTGTTCTTAAAAACAGAGGCACTGACCTCACAGATGGGTCTCCTGATCCAGGTGAGCAGAGCAGGGGTGACGAGAGCAACAAGACCCACCAACAGTCCACGATCCTCAGCAAAAGCAGGGTTACAAGTCAGGCCCAAAGTCAGTCTAGGAAATCCAAGCAATAAGTCGGGAACAGGCCCGGGAACACATATACCTCAAACAGCTCGGTCCAGGTCTGAACCTTCAGGCTGGAGCTGAAATGAGCTGACGGGCTGCAGGTGTGGCTGCAGAGCCAGGTGGAGCTGGTCAGGGCAATTACAGCCTAGTGCTGCCCGCAGGGCTGCCAGCCCATGCCCCTCCTTTTGGCTAACTCCCTTTTCACAGAATCACAGAATCGTATAGGTTGGAAAAGACCTTTTAAGATCATCAAGTCCAACCGTAAACCTAACACTGCCAAGACCACC
The DNA here is from genome assembly GCF_035582795.1 of Mycteria americana. NCBI lineage: Eukaryota > Metazoa > Chordata > Aves > Ciconiiformes > Ciconiidae > Mycteria > Mycteria americana. The sequence goes on along the minus strand of NC_134373.1, from coordinate 7,049,445 downwards.
ACTACACCATGTCCCTAAGCACCTCATCCAAACGGCCTTTAAATACCTCCAGGGATGGGGACTCAACCACTTCCCTGGGCAGCCTGTTCCAATGCTTGACAACCCTTTCAGTGAAGTAAAATTTCCTAATATCCAGTCTAAACCTTCCCTGGTGCAACTTGAGGCCATTTCCTCTCGTCCTATCACTTGTTACCTGGGAGAAGAGACCGACCCCACCTCTCTACAGCCTCCTTTCAGGCAGTTGTAGAGAGCAATAAGGTCTCCCCTCAGCCTCCTTTTCTCCAGGCTGAACAACCCCAGCTCCCTCAGCTGCTCCCCATCAGCCTTGTGCTCCAGACCCTTCACCAGCTTCGTTGCCCTTCTCTGGACATGCTCCAGCCCCTCAATGTCTCTCTTGTAGTGGGGGGCCCAACACTGAACACAGTGTTCGAGGTGCAGCCTCACCAGTGCCGAGTACAGGGGCAAACCCCCTGTTTTGAACCCCCTCGTTCTTTGCCTCTGGAGCAGCTGGTTTTGGCCAGCATCCGAGGCCTGTGCAAGGCTCGACAGACTGTTGGTCTTGCCACGTGGGGCTCTTCTCAAGTGAAGTGATTTTCTTTTTAAGGCTCTGTGTATTGTTTGCGTTTGCTCTGTTTCAATTCGGGTAGAGAAGGAAACGTGCAAGCGCATACTGGGTTTGTACTCCACTTGCACCTACGCATGGCTTCTTCTTAAATTGCGGCTAACGTATATTCTCAGCCTCCTACTGCAGGCAGGGCAATCCCCTGCAACAACAACGCGCAGGCGGGACTTTAGCCCCGCATTTACGACTGCAGCCCTCCTGTTAATACCTGTGAAAGCAAAATTTGACCAAAAATACTAGAGCAAACGTCCTTCAATTCAGAATCCAGAGTGAGATCTGAATTTCGCAGCCACTCTCTAGAAAGTAATTTGCATATCTGGACAAACTGATGTCCAAAACAGCTTGGAAGTTCGCTTTTTGAAGCTCAATTACAACTCTGCTGTAGCATCTACTAAAAGGAAGCGTAGTAAGATATTCAGCTGTAGAAACCAGAGGGATAGAATGCAATTATATTGCATGTAGTTGTCCAGGTTTCGGGATTTTTTTTTTTTTTTTTTTTGAGATAACAACAGTTTAATAATTGGAACAAAATAATAGTAATAATAATAATGAATTGTAATGAGAAGGAAAACAACAAGAGAGAGAGAAGAACAAAACCCAAGGGAGGGAAAAAAGGAAAAAAAAAATTTTAAAAATAAAAAAAAATAAATGATACAACCACTCACCACCTGCCGACTGACACCCAGCCAGTCCCTGAGCAGCGATCCCTACCCCCCGGCCAACTCCCCCCAGTTTCTATACTGGGCATGACATCATATGGTATGGAATAGCCCTTTGGTCAGTCTGGATCAACTATCCTGGCTGTGCCCCCTCCCAATTCTTGGGCACCTGGCAGAGCATGGGAAGCTGGAAAAAGTCCCTGACCAGTGTGAACACCGCTTAGCAACTGCCAAAACATCAGCGTGTTATCAATATTATTCTCATACTAAAATCCAAAACACAGCACTATACCAGCTAGTAGGAAGAAAATTAAATCTATCCCAGCTGAAACCAGGACAGTGTCCACCCCTTGACCAGTGCAGCAACAACTGAAACATCTCTGTATCATCAACACTGTTGTCAGCACAAATCCAAAACAGAGCCCCATACCTGCCCCTATAAAGAGAATCAACTCTATCTCAGCTGCAACCAGGACAGTAGTGAAACAAATAACTTTGATATTTTGACTGGCACAAAAGATCATATTTCTGCCACACATCTGGGAATTATTATTACAGAAAGGTTTTCATATACACAAGTACATTCCCCTACAGAAAACAAAAATTACTATACAAAGAATTAAGCCATTATACTCCTCCTGCTCCACCTCAAATGAGTCTAAACAGGAAAACAATGAATTTGTTCCTTTACCTTAAAAAAATAATAAAGAGAGAAAGCAACTTTATACCTCATCAAAAGAAAATAAGCTTTTACAAGGGTTCCTTTTCGATGTTCATTTTAAAGGCCTCATTTTAAGCAGACAGTATTTCAGAAGAGAGAAGATGTATCATTTCCTTTTGTTGTTATACATGAATATATTCTCCAGCCTGTCAAACATCTAAAGTGTAAGCTGAGATTCTTAAAACCCTACAAGGCTTACTTATTTTTAAAATTCTTATAGATCTTTTTTCTGAAGATATGAAGATTGTGAAAACAGACAGCAGAGAAAAGGGATCAGCCAATTTTCCAAATTAAATAGTCACAAACCATGTGAGGGAAGGGATGAAATAGCATCAAACTTCACTATGGCAATGTTGAAATTCCCATGTTCTTTAAACATGGCAAAATTAGAGACACCTTTCCGACCACACACTTTGGCCTACCGCATTTGAAGAATGGAAAATAATTCTAGTAAAAATAGCCAAATAATAATAGTGGTGTTATTGGTATTTTAAATTTGTGACATGTGTTTTTCAGCATACATGTAGTTCCAGAATTACTTAATTTAAATATTCAGCTTTAATAACACATCTGCACCTGCTGCAGTGAACTGCAGATCACGTTCTCTACTTGCTAGGGAAGTCCAGCACAAATGGAATGCAAGTGCTGTATTCATCTAAGGAAGGGCTATCCTTTCCTCTGGGTACCCACATGACACTGTGAGAAAGATATGAAAATAAATCATCCATTAAAACAGATACGATTCTTGCCAAGCACTGACATAGGTTAACTACAAAACTGACTTTAATTCCCTTAAAATTATATAAAGGATGCAATCCAATCATTTTAGTGAATTATTTTTACCTCCCATGAAGAAAATATTACATTATCAAACATGTTATGCATTTATATGATGACTTGATGCTTTTTAGAATGGACTCTAGTCACCAGTAACATCTGCCTTCCAAGGGTTTTTATATGCTACTGCACATACTGTAAGTACTGCAAACATTTCTAAAAGCTGCATACGTGCTGTAGGTCAAGCTACAGCCACGACTGCTTAGATTCTGTTTATTAAGCACACCACGTAAATGAATTGAAATTAAAAATAAAAAAATAATTTAAAAAAGAGCGGCCAAATCAAATGTCGATATATGTATGTGTTTGTCTGTGTGTGCACCCTTTGCACATCTGTGTATAGAAAATATATGTCTGGAAACGTCCGTGTCGTTTTTGGCCATAGCGCGGCACGCCGGGAACCAGTACGGTTTGCTGTATGCTTCAAAGGTAATATTTGCTTATATATGATGTCTTTGCGTTTTCCAAAGAGGAGTGTCATAGCAAAGATTCCTATAACTAATCAGTGTTACCAAGACAGCCTCAGAAGCAATAACACGACCCTCAAGTCCTGCCGTGCTGTACATTGTCCTTAAGACATCGGACTAAAGCACTTAACTTGTGTTGGTTCTGAAGCAGCTATAAAGTTTGGGATGATATTTCCCTCATCTGTTCATCAGCTAAGACAAACCAGGTGATTTTATGAGTGCTCCTACTCTATTTCCGTAGAAACAGAAAACAATACGTTTGATTCATTGCTGAAATTTTTGCGGGAGTACGTGGGTAAATCATGGCTTCGGAAGTGCGAATAAGAGTTTTAGGAAGCCACTCCAACAGCATTTTGGGCTATGCTTGGTGTCATAGGTTATCACTAAAGCTGTGTAAGGAAGGCTTTTTGTTCGCTTCAACTATTGAATTAAAAGTGGAACTGCTTTAGAGGAGGGAGTTGAACTTCTGCGGCTTTCTTTTCTCTGATGAAATACTAAAAATTTTGTTCAGTCCAATCAGCGGGATCTATAGCAAAGCTCTTGGCTTTCAGGCTCATGGAAGAAAAGCAGTGAAGGGCAGCAAGTGGATTTTAACCTTGCCTTCAGCTCTACTTCCCCGCTAGACTGTAGAGGATATCCCCGCGAGTGGATATCCCGCTCTGTACACGTCACGCAAAATGTCACGGAGGACGAGGGAGTGAGACCGACTCCAGTGCGATATCTAGTACACTTCAGATGGCTTCTTTGATGACTTGCTCCATAACTTTCAGAGTTTTTGAGGTGAGGCTGACTGACTGGTAGTTTTCCAGATCCTCCTTCCTTCCCTTTTTGAAGACAGGTGTAATGTTTGGGTTTTTTAGTCCCTGGGAAACACCTGCGATTGCCGTGACCTTTCCAAGGCTGGAGAGCAGCTTCGCAATGACGTCTCTGTCCTGCATCACCGTGAGACTCATCCCACCTTATCTCCTGGGCTTATATAGGCGCAGCTCACTGAAAGAGTAATGCTACTAAGTGGTGTTGCCAATTCTGGGTATTTTATAATGGGAACCACATACAGTGATTCTCACTGTCTGAAAACAGCTTGTCTTCTCAACCACAACCAGCTTCTGGAACTTTTCCAACAGGCACAGCAATGGAATATAATCTTTTTATCATTATTATTATTATTATTTGTTAAATTGCAGCACTTAAAAAAGTGTTGTGATTTGGAAGAAATTTTTAAAGATAAACCCAAAAAGATTAAATAAACATGCATTTCGATATTTCTATCCAGTGTTACGTTACAGATGATAAAATTAGGAAATAGGAATGTTTTCTCAGAGCCTGATGTAACGTGTTGGGCCTTATAGATTTCCAAGCTTTACCATATCCCACGCAGATATTAACACCCACTGTGGTCATTTCTCATTACGGAATCTCATTTCTGAGGTTCTGAATCATCAGGTAAATATGAGTCAGAAAAATATTGCTGCTTTAATAGACACAGTTGACAAGAGGGTGGAGGGCAGAGGAGGAGACCTCTTATTGTTATAAGTAACAACATCTTTCTTCATAACTACCAAGATTTATTTGGAAAAAAAAAAAAAGTTGTTTTCTTTACTGAGTGAAATTATCAGCAGTTTATGCGTAGCTACGGCAACTTGCACAAAGTATGAAAAGGAAAAATGGATAAAGCAGAAAAATAAATTTGCAGGGAGATTTGGAACAAATAAAATTGAAATTTTCCAAAATCGAGTGCATTTCCATTTAAAAAATGATCCTCTCAAAAGGAAATTAAAACTCTCCCAACATCCTGTTTTTTTAGCCTACAATCAGTTTTTATAACTGGAAACCTGTCAAGGAAAAATGAGTCCATTTTCTACAGCAAGAGAGAAAGAAGAGCTTCAACAAGAGATTTCTAACTGCTTACAAAAGCAGGCTTTTGCTTCAGATTTAATCCTGTAATCACACACAGTATGCAGACAGAAAATGTTACAGTATTTACTTGTAGTTGAATTGAATGAGAAAAGTGTTACTGTTCGGCACTTGCCTTATCTTAAGAAGCATTAAATCTGCTGGATGTGATGAAATCTGTTGCAAAGTGTTTATCAAACACTGTGAAAATCGGCAAGATTAGTGACACGGCAATGTCATCATTTGTCTAGTCAAGGGTAAAAGGTTCTAGGAAGTGGGAGAAGTAGCCAATATTTACTTCGACAAGTAACCTCAGACAACTTTGACGTATTACGCTGCAAAAGCCTGGAATATAGATGCCATTCCTATACAGTAATTCTTTGGAATACACTATCAAAAACTTTGCGTGGCTTTCAGTGCGCTTTGGCCAAAGTCCCAGGTGGTGCAGACATTCTGTCGTGGTTTAGCCCCAGCCGGCAGCTAAGCACCACGCAGCCACTCGCTCACTCCCCCTCGGTGGGATGGGGGAGAGAATCGGAAGAGCAAAAGTAAGAAAACTCGAGGGTTGAGATAAAGACAGTTCAATAGGTAAAGCAAAAGCCACGCATGCAAGCAAAACAAAGCAAGGAATTCCTTCACTCCTTCCCATGGGCAGGCAGGTGTTCAGCCATCTCCAGGAAAGCAGGGCTCCATCACGCGTAATGGTTCCTTGGGCAGACAAACGCCATCGCTCTGAATGTCCCCCCTTCCTTCTTCTTCCCCAGCTTTATATACTGAGCATGATGCCATATGGTATGGAATAGCCCTTTGGGCAGTTTGGATCAGCTGTCCTGGCTGTGTCCCGTCCCAGCTTCTTCTGCACCTGGCAGAGCACGGGAAGCTGAAAAGTCCTTGATTTAGTATGAGCACTACTTAGCAACAACTGAAACATCTCTGTATTATCAACACTGTTTTCAGCACAAATCCAAAACAGAGCCCCATACCAGCCACTATAAAGAAAATTAACTCTATCCCAGCTGAAACCAGGACACATTCCCAGGGCTTCTGCTTTGAAACCACTGCCCTGAAGGCGAGCTCGGTCTCACACCATGGTGAATGCCAGCTCGGGGAGGAGAGAACGGCCGCTACCTGAACGCCCCGCCGACACGGAGAGCGGGGACGGAGCGCGCTCCTCCCGCACGGGTAGCTGGTGGGCGTGGGAAGAGGTGAAAGTCACCTCGTCACCAGCAGAGACATGCAAATGGCACTGGGTCACTGTGGAAGACTTGGATGGGTTCTTCACGTGCATCATATGTTGTAGCTGGGTCAGAGATACTTGGTGGTCCAACCTCCCCACAACCACCACTCGGTGTTCTCAGGCAAAACCTCTTGTCTTCTGACGTCGCTCCATACGCTGCACAGAGGCTGCTATTTTCTGCAGGTTATTAGCCCCCGTTTCCATGCTCTAGCAGCATGCCCCTTCTAGGTATAGGCAGATTGTTTGGGAGGTTGTGCTAGAAACCTACTCTGTATTTTATAACTCTGAAGCAATTTAGTCAAAACACAAATAAATAAATAAATCAGCTTCTTTTCTCCTTGTTTGGGAGCTGGTGGTGGCATTATTCAGTCACAGACATGTTCATGTTAAAAATCAGGGATCTAGCAAAAGAAAAAAATTATGAAAGCATATGAGAAAGGTAGACGTGTTTAAAAAAACCACAGGCGTAAAAATAGTTACATGCGAGAAGTAACTAGGCTTGTCAGGCGAAAAGGCCAGATAAAAACAGACCTTTGACAGGAGGACTTGAATGTAATACTAGTTTTAAAATAAGGAAGGATTGAGCAGGAAGAGTGTATAAAATACACAGATCTCATTTGTCTTTAGTTTAAAAAAAGGCACCTTAAAAATAAAACACCGCTTTTTGACAAAGGGAAGATCTGTGTCCAGTGTTACCTACTGTCTCAGACTGGGGACCTTTTAAAAGCGTGTTGCATCTGTCTTACAAAGGCAGTAAGCGTATGTCCTCGGAAATCTGTGATGTGAGACATTAGCCTTAACAGCCGATGCTTTTTAGTGGATACTTCATATTTTCATTCCTTCCAAACATCGTGTTCTTGTGGAAAATGAGTCAGAAGAATTAAGTAAAATTTTCCTTCTTAATAGCAGCTCGAGAGGTAATTATTTCATTAAACAGAGACCTCCAGGGCTGCTCAAAGCACAAAGCCGGTTTCACTTTGAAAAGACCCCGCTGCTCCTCACCCTGCCGGCTCCAGCGAGAGGGGGGGACCGTCCCCCTCTGCCTGTTATCGCTCCTTACCATCGCTCCCGAGAGCCATGCCCCGTGCCGTGCCGCGCGGGCTCGATGGCGAGCAGGCGGCGCAGCCCCCCGCGAAGCGAGCGCCGTGCGCCGTCATCATGGCTCATTGCCGTGCCGTCTGATAACGGCTAGCCCGGCTCTGCCAGCCGCCGCTGTGGCACGGCGCATTAGCATTTGTCAGATCTGCCATTGCTTGGGCTTCAGAGAAATACAGTTGTGAAGCAGATCGGTAAACTGGTTTTAATCGAATCACGCAGCCTGGCTGTAATCTAATTTAACGGCACCCGTGAATAACCTCGCTGGATAATAGTCTATGATATGGAATGCAAATGGAGTTGGTAATAAATAGGAAGGCCGGATCTGGAGATTTATCAATATCTTTCAAGACACAGAGATATTGGCTGTATTCACAATGGGTCATTTGGAGCGTGCAAGCTTCATACAAGAGGTAGGAAACACACGCTGGTTTGAATCTGTGGGGATTTAATGCTATATAAAATCATTCCCCAACTGACACGAATGATAACAGCAGTGACGCAATGACTACACTTCTGGCTAAAAGTGATACCTGCACTGTTGCTTCATTTAGGTATAAGGTTACTGGATTTTTTTTTTTTTTTTCTGAAAAGCTTTTAAGAAAAACTGAAAAAGCTAATCAAGATAAAAATTAGTATATTGAAAATCTAATGAAATAATAACCACTGGTTATTTTTTTCTAAAGTGAAATAATTTTGTTGTTAAATGTAGAACAAAACCATAAGTAAAATCCACAGCGTATGAATAAAATCCCTTACAGCTGCGTTGCCTTCTGGCTATGCAGATCTCCCCACTTCTGTGGCACGGTTAATATTTTTTTTTAAAGAGTGCTGTGTCCATATTCAATATTCATGTAATTAGGTCTTTTGACTGACTTCTCCCATCCTGGAACTGAATGAGCAATTTTATGTCATAAATTCCAGCTGATTCAGTGGGTGGTGAAAAGGCAGCGATTTCTTCTATTCATCTAGAAAGCTCAGGAGATGGCTCTCCTAAAGACATGTGGATTGTCCCACGTGGTATTTTAAGTTTGAGGTGCCCACTGCACTGCATCTTGGTAGGTACAAGGTCCCCCAAAAGCTGTTTTATTTGTCTCTCTTCCTTTACTTTGACATGTGAGTATCAACAAATGTCAGCAAACCAAGGACGTTTGTGATGCTATTGCAGTCATGCAGAATAAGGGCTCCTAATAAAAAATACAGCGTGTGTTGAGACATACAGTCTGCTCTTTTCAAGCTATTGCTGCTTGGCACCCATGAAGTCCTAGTGAACTACTCCAACCAACTCATGAGCAAGAATGCGCCATCCAAACAGATGGCTGCAACTGCAGGCAGCCAAGAGACCACGGTTTTTTTTCGTGACGTGTGGGTGTTGACAGCATTTCCAGACATAAATCCAAATGGCTGTCAGTTCTGAGCTTCTTGTCTAAAGGGGATATGTCAGTGTTAATCTACTTCTGAGACAGATTACCCTGCACAATAGAAAATCTTCCCCTTATTTATAATTGGTTTACTTTTAACACTTGCAGATCTTTCCTTTCCTGAGCTGTTACGTAGTGGGTTTTGGATGCCTTCACCTCTGAGGTAGATGGATCTCAAGAACGAAAGACTCATTTGCACGTGACTTGGGGGTTTGATGTTTAGTCCAATACACAGGGCTAGTTACAAGCTAGCATAGAGGCAGGGGTATTGAAAAACTTTTTTGGCTTGTTGCATGTTTACACACAAAATAAAATACAGGCGCATACTTGTTCTGTGTTTACAAACGAATGATTTCACATTTGGTGTCTCACTGTTACATACTGTCGCTGTTGTGTAAGGTGCTTATGATCAAGAAGATTCCTCATTCCCAACCAGGACACAGCGCATTTGCTACGCTGGTCTTTAAAGGACGATGCTGATATATGTCATAAGAGCACAGGACCTGTCAGGATTTGGGCATAAAATCCTGTCAGGATTTTAAGGCATAGCTAGTCTACACAGAATACGTGGAAGCTTTCCAACAACCCTTAATTAAACAGAGTGGTGAACCAAGTTTAAAAAAGCTGATTTCAGCGAAATCCGCATACCAATAGCTACTCTGGCATTGCCCAATACAAATGAAAGTATTAAGAAAATTAAAGTATGCATGGAGGGAACAGTAGAGGACTATCCCTAGTCTGCCTCAATACACAAATACAGTTAGATGGTGTTTGCAGTAAATCAGTGACAGAATGTTTCCATCAGCTTTAATTTGCACTTACCTTCTCTATTAGCTCACATCAGCCTTAAAATAGCCTTTGTTTATGCATTATGTCCTGCGGTACAGTAAATTGCCACAGCCTTCTGCATCCCAGACCTCAGCTGAACCCTTGACAAGCAATCCAGAGAAACAATATCAGTTCAATATTAATTAGAGAAATGTGCATGGAAATTCTCAGTACAGTTACCTCCATCAGGTGAAATGAGCTTTCTTTGGATCGCAAAAGCCAATGGCAGCCCACAACAAAGCATGTTATAAAGCTATCTTAAGATCGATTAAATAAAGATGAAGATAAAAATCTATACATTGCATTCTAATTTTCTTTTCAACAAAGGACAGATTGATTTGAGAAGGCCTAAGCTGCTTTTATCCCTGTTGCCCATGTGGTTTCCTTCATGCACATGCCATAGTAGTACTTGCCATTCGATTAGGAGACAGGAAGAGGCAGAGCCTTATAAAAATTCATGTTGCTTTTCTTCCTCGGCCCCATTCCCTGTTAGTGAAGCCTTCCATACCTCTTGGGGACGACCAAAGGCTGAGATACTTTAGCCTGGGGCAGCGTTGAAGCATGGAGATGGCGCTTCGGCGTCTTCCTTTGCTCCTAGGTGAGCTCATGGACACGCACATAATTCCTGTACCTTCCTCTGCTCGAGACTGGGGTTATCCTTCTCTTTATTTGCCATGTTATCACAGTACTGAAAAAGCTTTATGAGTGTATTTACAGAGAAGGCAATCATTAATAAGAGGCCTCCTGGGCTCTCCCTTGGAAAACAAGTCACTCAAGAACCCAGCAGACATTCCTGCCTGTCAGAGGGACAAGGACTTCATGGACTCATTTCCTCATCTCCAGGAGCCCACCCAAGAGCCGGGCTTCTGGCAGACAAAGCCCTAACCTGCCCAGAGGCACCACAGTTGGAAGTGCCATATTGCTCTCATAAGCTTGCCATGGACAATTATATTTTCCCCTGTGGATCCTGGAAGCGATGTGTATGGGCTGCAAATTCAACGCGAAAAAAGGAGTATCTCACATAGATTATCAGCAGCTGCGCATGAGGTACTCCTTTGAAATTCTCCCATAATTGTAAAGGGCCCCTTGAGAAGAACAAATAAGCCCTGCCATGTTTCCTAATCTTGCTACACTAGTTATACAGAGAAATGTTCGCTCCTAATGATGACACAAAAGCTGCTGTAAGCTTTTCTTCTGCAATGCCGCTGCTTATATCAGCTATTATTCAGTTATTCCATCCTAACAGCGGAGAATCATTTTTGTGCTTTTCATTCTTCCTCCCAGAGGGCAACAGATGTAATAAGTTATTCCCTGTCTGGCACATTAAGGCTTGAAAAATTAATGCAGTGCTGCTGAGATTTCCACTTTCCGCTTTACTTAGAGTGCCAAAGCTTTGAATTTCAGTGAAAAAATATTAAGTAATAAAAAGCTTATTTTAAGTTTGTTAATGTACTTGTCTGTTTTAATGCCTTTCTGAGGTTTCCACAAAATAAGAATTCCAGTGACTAATCTTCCTGAATTTCTTTTGCTTCTAGGCTATTACTCTACTGTCTAATTGAGACCTCTCCCGTTTCACAATTATGATATACCAACTAAAATTTAGACACTATTATCGACTTCATTATGTTAAAAAATAATCAGTTAAGAATATCAAATGAACGTAGATATGCTTACCTGCAATGTTTTATCAGGCCGTTCACAAAAAGTCCCTGGTCACATCACCCCACAGCTTAATCAGTCACATATTGCTCTGTACATGTAGCTTATGCTTTATACCCAGGCCTATCCATTCCTTCAAAAATATTGTCCAGTTACATGAACTTTGTGAAAGAGAGCAGCAGTTCAAACCAAATTTCACCTGTGTTTTATTGCTTTTGCTCAAACTGTCCCTTTGGAAGCAGCATGAAAAGCGAACATTGCAGTTACTATTGAAGCTTGCCTAGGGTTTTGATAACCGTGGCACAAGGCTTGCAGCAGAAAATCAGAGCCCGTCTAGTTGAAGATTTCATCACAGAGGGTCCAGAGGATGCTGCAGAGATAAATGCATCGTGTAATCCTTTGGAGAAGTGCAGGGGATGGGTTTATGTACGTAAATGTGTTTCCCTCTAAATTAGCACTATCTAATCATTTGTATCGTACACTTTCAACAGGCACATCTCCAAAGTGGCTATCTTTGCAAATAATAAACAGACCTGTATCAGGTGACTATAGTGAAAGAAAAAGGCAAAGAGTAGCAGAGTGTGAGTGGAAGAAGGCTAAGAATGAAATCAGAGCTGGGAACTACTTCTCCTCCAAAAATAACGCAGAATTTTTTTCCACCCTCTCCCAGACCTTCACAATAAAAGAGATGAAACAAGCCCTTGATTTAGACTTTCTCTGTGCAGAAGAGTCAGTTCTTAGTGTCAGAATTCTTACCCAAAAGGACAGGGTGGAAAGCCTCAAATTAAATATACAAGTTCAAAATGTATTAGCAGTTACAGGAATGGAAAGTCCCAGGCAATTTTCCCTAGCACTGTAGAGCATTTGCTAATGCCACTGCTTTGTGTGTTCCAAGTCTGCAAGCATGGGAACCGGCATTAACTACACATCATAGCAGGCTGTCCTTTCACTCCTACATACAGCCACTTAGCTCTCCTTTCCTCCTTGGATAGAAATCCTCAAGTAATTTCTCCTGCGTCCCCCAGGCTGCTGGCTGGGCCCCAGAGAGCGCTGAGCGTTAAAGAGCACAGACTTCGTATCTCCAGTCTCTGGCAACACTTGTTCCTTTATTCCACAGAGAGGGGTCTCTGTTTCCTTAAAAGCTGGCTTTGCTGATTCAGGCTTCCTCATCTCAGCAGATTTCAGTTCAGAGTTTGATCTATCAGCATCAAAGGCATCCTTCTGTTCAGAGCATGCCTCAGCGATCAGACAATAAGCAGCAGAACGGTTTCAAACGAGGCTAGTGGTTCCCCAGGAGACCAAAGGCAATTAATAAGATGTTTTTCTGCAAGGAGCAAAGCTAATGAAGCCTGATTTCCTACACATCTGAGACATTCATCTTCTACCCTGTCTGGAAACTGCTAACCCAGATACCACTGTATACAGAGCTCCTCTGCCTCCTGCCTCCCGTCTCACCTGCCGATCCCCCCTTACCCAATTCCTCCTGTATCTTGCTGCGACAAACAACCTTCTTGTTTAAACAGTCGTCTTTGACAAACATCCACTTTCCTCTTGCTCCTACCAGGACCTCCACGGGGTCCTCAGCTTCCTCTGTGCGCATTTATTTGGTCTGTCGCTCGCAAGACGACACACGCTGTGGCTAGCCCAGAGCCGTGTGGCTACTCAGGGTCCAGCAGACTGCTGCCAGGCAGAATGAGTAATGTTTGCACCTTCAGCTAAAGGCATATTAAAGCATACGCCAAACTAGCAATTTTAATGAAACCCATAGGCACTTCACAGCTACGAGACCTCAGTTCAGCCAGAGTTGCCAAGCTTGGCTGAAACAGGTCAATAAATACAGAAGTTATCAGGACGCATTGGACAAGCGAGACAGAAGGAGCAAGAAGAAACAGTGTGAGCGCAAAAATTGTTCTTTGAAAACCAGGCAACCAAAAGAACAAAGAAGTCTTTCAACAGCAGAACTGTGACCCTGCCTCAGCCACATGCATTGCGAGGATCTGATGTGAACTACTGCCGTTGTGACACTGACCATCTTTAGTTTTTCAAATAAGGATGTGGAAACTGTAATTTTATTAATACCTCGATCATGATGATTGACTGCCATTTTAAAAAACAAACAATGTTAAGCTAGGAGATGAACAGAAGTTGATCAGACTGACACTAAAGAGACTCTAATTTAAGTCATTTGGTTCCCCTCAAGCGTGTGATTAAACCGGATTATTCTCTATCAAATGATGTGGGAGCGCACTTACTTAGAGGAAACCTCTGAGCATAGCTATCCAGCTGCTCAAGGGACTCATCCCGTGGGCTCTCTGCATGTAACTTTTGAACGTAGCATTTAGCCCCATTAGCAGGAATGTCAGTGGGTAATTACTTGCATTTAGAGTTGCTCACCAAAATTTTTAAGCCAACGTCTGACTCAACCTACAAAGCAACACGTCTGTCGTTAGCCGGGATTTAGAACAAGCCATACAGATTGAAGTGCCCAATATCTATGGAACTACTTAATGACATCTCTTACCTAATCTCTAGATTAACTGGACTGTACCTTGTCTTCAACCGTGTGCTGTTGTCAACAGTTTCAAGCGGGAACTGAGCAGGCTTTACAAAATACTCTTTCAAGAAAAGAGTTTTCATCTCAGGGAAATGGAATAGTCTTTATGAGATGCTGCCTACCTCCCAGTCAAGGGCTTTCTTATAGGTCACGGCACATGGTGATTGCTGCTGCTTGTAATAACGTCTGCATGACTTGTTTGCAGATTTCTCTTTCTTCTTATTATGAAATCCAACTCTACCGCTAAAAAAAAGATCAAAGGAGCATAACATGACTAAGAGCACGGTAGTGGGTAATTTAGACCACAGATTCAAAGAAGTTCACCAGTGTTTTGTTTTTTTCCAGGTACAAACTGTCATATGGTTATAAACCAGCTATACTAATTGCGGATGTTGAAACTGAGGCATATAATTTCTGCAAAGGGCCTGGAATAAATGTCCTTATTTCCCATAATCCTCCCAGACATACCACATCCATTAAACAGGACTATGGCTGTCCTGTTAGTTTCTGCATTCTGTGATCAATTACAATCGAGGAAATAGATGTTGCCATTCTGATCAGATCATTTACACCTTTGTATTTAGTGGTCTAAGTACAGGAATTACAGAACTGTATCTTTTTCTGAGGGCAGAAAACTTCTGGCATGACTCATTCACCAGATAAGAGCTTTTGTTCACACCATTTAAGAGATCTACTTGGAACCTAATTATTTAACTTATGTTCTTCTTTTAACTTGCTAGCAAAAAGTAACATGATCATGCCTTAGATTTAAACTAGCTGATCACAGGAGCTGAAAATCAATATGTTTCTTGAAGATGAATGGAAATGCCATCAAAGGGAGAACAGTTTGTTTGTTTGTTTAGTTTATTTCAAACTGTGAACTAGTTCTAAACTGAGGGGCAGAAGAAAGATGCACCAAATGGCTTCAGTAAGAAGGAACTTAACAGCAACTTGGACAAAGAATCAAAAGAAAAACAAGGTGGTAGGAGAAAAGAGAGAGACCACAAATTAAATCGTGATTTAGTTTATCTCAGTCATGTCCTACGTTGACCTCTATCTAGCGCAAAATTGTGCTACATCATAGTCATTGACTAGTAGCTCTTGTATGTGTAGAAAATAGATGTTTATGAGAAGAAAGAGATTATTTAATTTGCAAGAAAGAGAGTTCCTTCAAATTAATTTGTTAAACATCTGCAAAGCCAAGGAGAAATATTTCACAGCAGCAGTGATGGAAAAGCTCTGACTGAGGATTTACAAACCATGTGTGAAACTATTTCAGACAGTTCTTAATCACTAGCTTAAAAATCAGCAGGCTCTCTGAATGTCACCGATATCAAGGTGAATGTCACACATACTGCAAAGGATTTTTTTTAATTGGCAATGCTTGAAATGGATATGAGAGATTTTGTAGGCTATCAGAAAGGTGCAGAATATATAGAAGTGATAGAGCGCCAAAGCTGCACTCATTGCAGATACACCCTTTCACAAAACATTTATTGAAACATTGGAAAATTCGTAGAACATTTTGCTTTAACTGGGGGGGGGGGGATACTTTCAGAGTCAACCCTCTCCAAATTTGAAGAAAACGAGTCTCCAGAAATGGAGAGGGAAGAGGAGAGGACAAAGATGAAAAGGAAAAAGGAGACTAAAGCAATTTACAGTGTTCTAAGAGCATACAGTGGAGCTGTTTGTGACAGAATCCAAACAACCTCTTTATTTCATAGAATCATGGAATAGTTTGGGGTGGAAGGGACCTTTACAGGTCATCTAGTCCAACCCCCTGCAAGAGCAGGGACATCTTTAACCAGATCAGGTTGCTCAGAGCCCCGTCCAACCTGACCTGGAATGGTTCCAGGGATGGGGCATCTGCCACCTCTCTGGGCAACCTGTGCCAGTGCCTCACCACCCTCATCGTAACAAATTTCTTCCTTGTATCTCGTCTGAATCTACCTTCTTTTAGTTTAAAACCTGAATCAAGCATGGCTACCTCTTTTAAAAACCTGAATATTTTTAAAAATACTCCTGGACCAGGCTCAGCTGGAATATCCTTATGAGTCCGATTGCTTGCTCCCGTTATACCCCACGAATGCATCAGCTCCTGTGAGAGACTGAAAGAGTTAACGTCTCAAACATTGTGGCGACTTGAGGCGCGATTTGCATGGCGTGGGCAGGGCGGTGAGCACGGGGTGGGGCAGAGCGGGAGCGGGACGTGCGGGACGCGGCGAGCGCGTCGGAGGACGCGCGGTTCCGGGTTCTGCCGGACCTGGCCGTGCACGGCCGGAGGTCACACAGGGTGGATCTGAGGAAGGGGCTTGCGACCGCCCGAGAGACCCCGCGCAACCACCCCCCTCCCCCAGCGCCTGCGCAGAAGATGGAGAACTTTCTAGAACAAGAACCATGTAAGTCCTGAAGGGGCGTGCCTGGAGGCGGGGATTGGCTTATAAAAGACACGCCCCCCGGGAAGCGCGCGGGCGCCCACCATTGGAGGATTGCCACGTCTGTCATCGTCATCGTGGGATGCAAGGGTGGTGATACTTTTTCTTTCTCTTCCCTCCTCTCTTTTCCTTTCCTTTTCTCGCTTCTCTCTTCCTCTGCTCTTCCAATATACGCAAGTCTGGGATCAATTGTGACGGGTTGCCCGGAAAATAGCTCCATTGCCAAATCGCCTCTGTTCGTTCGTTGGGCTCGCCAGTTCGTTAAGTTTGCCTGTTTGTGGAATTCGCCAGTTAATAAAGTTGCTGGCCAGCCTGTTCCTCTGAGTCATTGTCGTGACTCTACCGGCCACGCGGCTCTGCCGAGCAGAGACCGGCTTTGGTCGGTACACAAACCATCGGGGAACTGAAAAGATTCACCCCTCTCGCAACCCTCCGAGCGGGACGAGACAGCTCCCTCCACAAAGCACTGCGGGTCGCACGGCCCCAGCTCCTGTCCTACCTCAAACAGCCGCCGTGAGTTCAGTGCGGCCACTGGAACGCCTCTTCAAAACAGAATGGCTTTAAAATGAAACAACCGCTGGTTGCTTTTGAAACTACACCAGCTTTCCTTCAAGGACTTCTTACACCAAAAATAATCAATAAAATATTAACTGCCATTTCAGTTGTTAGGGTAAGGCAGCTGCAGTTTTCTCCACAAAATCTTTAATAACATCCCTGTTTTTACAATGCAAAACGTGAAAACGTTACCTCAAATACCAAAGCAGGCATGATTCCTACTCAACGTGTTTCAGAGGAGACTAAAACAGTCTTTGGAAAGAGTAACTAGTTGTACCTACAATCATTTGCAACGTGCAGAGCATTAGGATATAATTTATGTTTATTAGACTTTGTGGTGTGCAATAAATCATTGTTTTCATTTGTAGAGCATTATTACAGGAGTGATTTAACTGACGAAATTCTTCCTCATGGCCTATAGGAGTGAAAGGTTAATGGCATAATGAATTCCTATAAAACAAATAGTAGACTTTCACCATCCTTCAGCCAGCAGGTGGTAAATTAGCAGGTAATAAAGTGTGTATGCAATCTGCATTCACAGGCCAATAAATAATATTCAGGGCTAGTTTTACCTGCTCTAGTTGACAGTGCATTACTGGGACTACATAGTTCCATAGCATCTAGGAAAGGTACAGAGAGCAAAAGGGAGCTGATTTTGCAGTAGCCTGACTTTTAGCACTGATATATGTCAGATATTACCAGAGAGGCATATCTAGAATATTATAGCAATGCTCATAAATTCCACATTGCGCTGTAATAAAGTACTGCTTCTACATGTGGCAAATACACATTCCTGTGGTCCCTTCAGCTTGTGACATTTACTCTGCCATCCTATTAATACTGGTGGCATTTCATTCTGGTAATGGAATAGCTGAGGGAAAAAAACCCTTAATATGCAGCACCACTCTGAAGGCCAAAAAACCCCCCTCCTAAAATAATATGCTAGCTCTCACTGTGAAAGTTAAACATATTATCAATGTATTTTTATGAATGGGCATTAATTATCCATTCAGTCGACAAGACTTGTGTAATGTGTTGATGCTTTCCAGCTAGAAGAAATACTGCTCCACTGCAATGCAATTAAATCAAAGTATTATTAAAAAGGAAGTACGTTTTTTTCAGCTGCAATTGCATTCTTTGCCCTAACCAGTCTCAGCTTTCCCTTTTCTTTCCAGTATTGGAGGAGAACAGGCCCCCAGTTAATTCCTTGTTGTTGTTATTGACGGTTCTGTACTACACAAGTCAAGACTCAAGACTTGCGTAAGGGGTATTGTAGTGAATCCCAATGCTGAAAGTAAATTCAGCAGCTTTGTTAAACTTTGGTTTTGTTCTATATTTCCCGGGGAAAGAAGTATTTTCTGACAGGTAGCTGGAGGTTTGGGATAATATTTGAAATTCTTTCACCCCGAAGAGAAGAAAATGGGTCTGTGGTGTCTGAGGGTACGCTGAGATGTTGCTGTCTTCAGCCTGAGCAGATCGTACGGTGACTTTTAAAACCTCATTCTGAGTCCCATGCACGTTGTAACGTAACCAGCCTCAGAGGTTTGTCTATACGGCGAAATGAAACTGCTAAATTAAGCCAAGTGGCACCAACCAAACAAGACCTTAGGTCTCCTCAGGGCCCCAGTGGTCCTAAAATATAATTACTGTTTGCGTTTCATATTTTTTCCCGAAAACCACCTGTAGTACGGGGCCTGCACAGCAGGCAGCGTGGTGCGTTCCTAGCACGTGGAGGCGGCAGAGGGAGCCCAGGCTGCTGGGGCAGCGCTGGGGGCCAGTGGGAAGAGCCCACGCCACTGCCGGGCTTCCCGGGGGCACTGCCTGCCACGGGCACCCCAAATCCCTCCCCAGCCTTATCGCAGAGACTGACACCAGGCACGCGTCAAAACTACGTTAGAACTCGTTGCAAAGCCTCTTCTTAAGCCCACGCATTTATGCTTAATTTTACTAATTTCAGTAACTGGCTTTATTACATTCAGGGCAGTTACTTCTGTGTTATGTACGTTTATAGATATCCGCTGAGAGGGGAAAAATTCATATTTAAGATCTTAGCGTTAACCCAAATGACGTTCTCATTTGTGAGCTGATTAAAAGAAACAAAAGAGAAAACCAAACAAAACGGATCAAAAAATCATTTCAATCAGGCCCCAAGTATGTTATTTCTAGCTTTCGGGAAAACTTTGTGTGAATAAACTTAAAAACCCCGAAAGTTACTGTTATCCTACTTATTATGGTACTTGAGTGAGGGTACGAAAAATTACATTTCTTGAAGTGGCAGAACACCACAAAAGCAAATAATGCCACCACAGCGCTATCGATGTCATTAAATTGCTGTTCCGGTGAGAATAATCACCGCCCTGTGCGACAACTATAGACAGATCAAGGAATACCATGAGTTAGCCCATACCTCGTTCATTTTCTTTTGATTTTAGTTTGACATTTCCATCACTCCAGCCTCAGTTTAACCTTAAGCTTATGCTTATAGCAGTTTAAGTGACCAAAATGGCTGCGTCCAGAATATGTAATACCTGTAAGGTGATCGTGCTTTTTGTAAAGCGGTATTGACCCAGGGAAGTCAGGAGGAATTGTTGTCTTTCACTCTCCGGTCTTAGTGTCGAATGGGTGTCTCATTGCTTCCATACCCACATCAGTGCAGATGCCGGAATTAATAGCGGCTTTTTAAAGAGTATTTATCACTTTTAAATAGACAGCATATGACTCAGCATGGGAGTTCAGGGCTTTATTCAGGTAATAAAAAGGGACATTCAGGAGCCCTGCTGGGTCACAGACACGGCAACCAGCTTCACAAAATGCTTTACTTCTGTTCTGCTTTAAAAACACATAATTGTTGTGACTGGTATGAAAAATAGACAGGTAATTGTAGATCGTAATGTGGCTTTAATTTTGAACGTTGCCTTTTCTACCAGGGACACGCAACAAGTTTGGGTACATATATTTGCACGTATTTTGAAATGGTTAGAACAACCTACCCCCTTGCATTTAGCTTATGATTTTTAACACCTGTTTGAGACAGCTTCTAACTTTTTTTGCTACTGAGTAGTTTCCATCTGTGTACAACGTTGGAAAAACATTCTGCAGAAAAAAAAAACCAAACCCACCCCAGACAATGACATATACCTCTCCATGATTTTTAGGTAACGTCTACTTATTGTAGAGAATATGCTCCAAAACATTAAACGGAGCACATTGGTTATGGTATCACACAGATATTAAGATCATACTTCGCTTAGCCCGTCGGTTGCAGTTCTAAGACCCTCCTGCATAACTGTATTATGCAGGCTGAAATAATTTTGTCAAGAGCAATATAACCACACCACATTTTGAAACTAGGACGGACATCGGAAAATCCAGCACAGAGCCTTTTACACTGGAGCTGGGCGCCGAGGACAGGGAGCCATTTCGATGCTGCTGGCTGGAAACCCTGCTGCCCTCAGACACGTGCACTCGGGGGTTGGACAAGGTTTCCCAAACGCCTCCCTTCACTCAGCCCCATCTGCTGCGATGGCACGGTGCCCGCTCGCCCGGGAGGCTGCCAGTTTTGCTCGGTGCCAAGCAAAATGAGTTTAGATGGGCAGTTTGCGAGCAGTATCTCTTCTACAGAAAGTCCCTCCTCTGTGAGGGCACTGGCGGGCCGGTGCCAAATGCCACTTTATACTTGGTTGCATCTGCTGGTACTTACATGCCAAGAGCAGAGCACCTAAATGGAGATGGTAACAAAGACAGGAATCTACATTTATGCTTGCCAAAAGACTGCCTGTGCTCAAACATAAGGCCATTAGAACAACACAGGGTATCAAACTCGCTGTTAAACTAGACCACAACCTCAGAAGAGCCTGTTAAGGCTAATTCACAACTGATGATGACATCAGGAAACAAAAAACCCACGAGGGAGAAAGGGTCCAAAACACACATTTGCACCTACCTGAAGGACTCTAAAGCACCTACAACCCTACTACCCTTGTGTGTTCTCGGACACATTTACAGTGGAAGAATTAAAGATGTTCCGTTAAGTTAAAACCAATTCAAATGCAAAGGTGCATAGAAGAAAATCAACCAAAGCCTCACTAGAAATTCCTTAGCCTGTCTTCCATTTGCCTGCATAGATGTTTATGCTCTACTCATCCTCTTAATTGGCCAACATGTTAAAGAGTTGGCTATTCCAGACCTCATAAGCAGCAAACCATCGCTTTCCTTTCCTTCTAAGGCAGAAGATTACAAACATTTGGAGACT
This sequence comes from Mycteria americana, assembly GCF_035582795.1. Lineage (NCBI taxonomy): Eukaryota > Metazoa > Chordata > Aves > Ciconiiformes > Ciconiidae > Mycteria > Mycteria americana. Next base: position 7,028,210 of record NC_134373.1, on the reverse strand, counting down.
CTCTTCAAAAAGACAATAGGTGTTTACTGATAATTGTTGTCCTGCAGCTTCCTCCTTGTCTGACCTCACTTACCGATCAGCTCCTGGCATTCATTTTTTTCCCCCTCAGAGGCTATAAATCGTAATGGATTATAATTAAATGTTATTTCATTGTATTGTTTGTACATCAAGAAGAGGTTTCTGTTGCATTAGGAACTGTACACACACACACACACACACGGAAACAGGTTCTCCCGTAAAGAGCAAACAATCCTGTCTAGACAGGGCTCAGAAAGGTGTCCGAGGTGCTGCTCATCAGCTCGTTATTCCCCCCTCCTGAGAGGAGCAAAAGGACTACAAGAGAAAAAAGATGTTGCCTTTAGCTTGACACTTACTTAAGAGGTTGTGAGCCCAGGAAATTCTTCTCGTGTTTGTGTAAAGAACAATACACAAAAAATTAATTATTACACTCTAGACCAGCTAATCTCTTTCGGATGCTTTGATTGCAATAATCAATACACTCTTCCCAGTTCTTTCTCCCTCTCTCTCCCCTTCTTGTCCATTTGTCTCTATTCTAAGACCCAGACCAGGAGGATGGCCATACCGAGTCATGGCAAAGGCTCGCCCAGTCCCTATCTGTCTCCTCTGGCAGGGACCCAAGGGGGCCGTTTGAGTAAACACAGATCAAGATGCTTCCTACAGTGCCCTACTGGTAACTGGTGATTATATATCTAAACCTTTCAGAGACCTTCAACTCTTGTCTTCTTTTTTTTGGTTTTGTTTTTTTTTTTCTTTTTGTTAAGCTTTTCAGTCTCATTTGTCTTTAGCTAAGGTTTTCACAAGTGATTTTGGAAGTGTATTATTTTGTTAACACTTTGTATTTCAAGAAGAAACCTTAATAAAATCTCTTATTTTACTCTAGATGTCTGTAATATATTTAAAATGTTTGCACCTTGTCTGAAAGAAGTGTTATCCTATTCATAGATTAGGTGGCAAGAACACACAGAGGCAGCCAGAGCACACTGCTCGGCATTTTCTCACCTAAGCTGTTTACGAAACTTGCATCTCAAGGAAGAGGAACCCATCTCATGATGTTACTGCCAGGACACAGCAGGAGCTGAACTCGAGCGGACTCCCTGGCAGGGCTGGAAGGGGGTCCCAGGTGAGGCTAGCTAGGGCCATTCCGGTGCGTCAGTGCCCCTCCTGGTCTTCTTTTGGCTATGCTTTCTGCTCTGCTGATATCGAATGGCATTAGTCATTCATTCAGGGGAAATGTTTCTGTCATTTACCGAGACTTCTGTAGCTTCATTGTCCTTTTCAAGAATTGTCCCAGACGCTTTCCTGCGCTGACCCTGCAAATCCTTAAATATGTAAACAATCTTCGCATATCCAAGTCATTCCCCCGACTCCCCATGAAGTTATCTTTCTGCTTCACTCTGTAATTAGGTAATTTTTACCCTCTCAACCTCAGATACACCCATCCTGTCTCCGAAACAGCTTTGATCAGGCCCAGTTTTAAAACCCATTTCCACAAGCACATCTCATCTGAGTCAACTGCTATTCAACTCAACGGGAACATTAAAAAAGATCTTACTGGTTTTACCAGGAATTGAATCAAGCATATGATCTTGGTGATCATAACTGGTGAAACTCCTAGTGCAACTAGCAAACGTGCCAGTTCCTGGCAGCCCAGCCATACTTAAGGAATGCTTAAATATCAGTATCGTTTACTTTTAAGCAAGTGTAGCAGTCCTATTGCTCTCAGAAAGACCTTAGCACATACTTAAATTTAAGGGTAAGATGAAATGTCTTCCTGAGTCAGTAATATATACTACAACTGCTTTTAATTACAATAACTTGTAAATATGTCTTTTACACTGTACTAGAGATCACATATGTTGGATTGCCAATAGCTACTAGCATTTTCCCACTTTCAGTATGCTGCTTATTTCATCAGCCCAGACTGTGCTGCTGTTTTTATTCTCCAAAACAGCCTGACTTTATGATTCCGTTCATTTCACACCTGGCAACACAGAAAATGCAGAGGTAATAGAGGGGAAATCCTTCAGCAATCAGTAAAACAACTAGAACTGCAGTGGTGATGTGTGTTATTTTCTCAAGCAGCAATAAAACGCATGTGAATTTTCAAGGGAGCTACAAGTCATTGTTTGCTACAGTGACATGCCAGCATATGCTCATGTTATCATTTAATAATATGGAAGATAGCACTCATCATAGCCATCACAGAGCAAAATACCAGGGAGGTAGGTGTTGCAATACAAAGTAACTCAATGTGAAATCCGCGTAACACATACTGTTGATGTTGGAAACGGATCTTATGCAGACATACATAAACACAAAAGCTCGTGAACATACATAGGCATACAAACACATGCTCTTCCATTACTTGGAACAGTGAAAAAGCACAGCGTATACTTTTACCTGGATCACGACGGAAAGTTTAGACTCTGAAAAAGAATTCCGGTAATGATTTTGTGGAATTTCATCTTTGTGGTTTCACGATGTTTACTTGGTCACAATGTCTTCTACCTTAGTATTCTCAGTGATGACACATTTCTTCCTGAGCCTGGAAGAATAAACTGTATGCTTTCCAATAAGTATCAATAGGAAAGAGACTACTGAAAATCCTACCTCTGAACTAGCACAAAGCTTTCAATGTCTTCATCTAAACAGTGATTTACATAGTCATTTTTATTCACCAACAATAAACGGTCTACAGTCGGAACCACCTGTCGTTACCACGAATCCAGATACAACCCATCTTCCTCATCTGTGGACGGCGATAAGAGGAGATAAGGAACCAGAGAACGGGCCACACTCGACTTCCCCGACTGGATTTCTTCAAGATATCCAGAAGGAAATACCAGAAAATACATCTGAAACGTGCAGTGGGAGAGAGGTCAGGCCTAGATAAATCCATGAGTCCTTGTCTTAAACAGCCAGCTGATGACACGTAAGAAGGAAAAAATTCCCCAAGGCAGAGGATATGGAGTAAGGAGAGCATCACCACAATAGGGACTGTGGTGATCCAGATCTCATGAAGGACAAGGCAAAAGCAACCAAGACTTGGAAACTCTCCTTCCAAACTATTTTACATGCTCCTGACCTTATTTCAAATTAATTTTCTGAACTTTTTTCAAATAAATTCCTCTGCATGTTGCACCGTACTTCAAAAAAATCCCTGGTGATCTTATAAAGTTTATAGAAAATGATGTCATTTTACCTATAAAAGCTAACTTTCTTTCCCAATGTTTCATTTACTGCTTCAGTAAATATTGAGACTGCAATGAAACAGGAGCTCTTACAGTAAAATATATGCTGAGGAATTGGTTCACAGTTAGTACAGAAAGTGTCCCTGTAAAATATATATAGAAGGGATTCCCATGCAGAGAAATTGTTAATAAAGCATAAATTATTAATAAACATTTAATAAAATTAAACATTAAGCCAATTATGTTTACATAAATATTTAATACATGTTTATTAAGTTTTAATACACATTTATTATTTAAATTTGATAACATTAAATACATTCATTCCTAAAAGCTCCAAAATGGTCACACAACAGACATATGCAAGAATATAAAACTTCTGGGAGAAAACCTTGTTATTTTAGTAGTATTTTGCAAATAGTCATTATCCCAATGTTTCTAGTAAAGGCTCTTGCTTTAAAAACACCCTTCCAAAAATGTCATGGGTAGAGAAAAAAGCATGTACTCTAATGACTTTATGCCTTATTTTTTCAGGGAAGGGCAAGCCTGTAGGGGCCTTAGGGAAGGCAGGAAACAAATGTCATCTTTCTTTTCATATAATTGTATACCCATGTGCTTTCCGTAATCAAAATGAATACTTCAATTTGCTACATATTTAGCTGGAGGAATAGAAGGCATATGGAAAAAAAGCCCCAGGGGCAAATGATCTCACTCACCTGGAAAACAATGTGTGTGTTAATAGAGTAATTTGTTAATTAAAGATTCTAAGATGTCCACCAGAGCCATTTATTTCTGAATTACCACTTCCTAGAGTTAAACAAGATCCCGGGTAAAATGTAATTAGAAACTCTATTTTTCCTCTGTCTCAGTTGTTTCTGAGTGCAATCAATTTGACAAGTATCCCAAGAGTTACCTCAGCAGCAGATGGTCTACGCACCAGCCCAATCAGCGCAGCGCACCAAGAACAAAAAAGATAAAACAATTTCACGCCTGTCGCTAGAGCTCTAAGATACGGTGTTGTATTGAATTATCTTCAAATTAAGCTCCTTACTGGCGGTGGAACACAAAACAGGGATGACTGCAGAAGACAAATAAATACTCATTTATAAGACTCCAAGCACAGTGAACATTTTTTTTCGGGAACGCTTAAAACATAGGTGGTGGTGTCTCATCTCACAGTAGCAAATACGAGAACTTGGCCATAAAGATTTATCCAGCAGCAGATTCCCCTGATACCTGGGAATACCTCCCATTTCAGCCCGTTACAAAACTTTTAGCTGATTTTTTTTCTTTAAAGAAAATAAAAAAGAATTACTGTGTTCCGTGTTGAGAACCCTAATAGCTCTCTTTCGTTTTTTAAAAAGGAACAAGCACAAACGATTACCTTGCACTTACAGCAGTAATATGAAACAAGGAGATAAGTAACCCACAGGTGTGCGTTATTGAGGAAAGCCCTAATTTCCAAGGCTTTCCAGGGGGCTTTTTAGGTTGCTATGGCAGGAAGAAGGAAGAATTGTTCTGGTAGGAACCGCTGGGTTTGGCTCTGGCTCCTGCTGTTGGCTGTGCTCCCAGGTTTATCCCCCTGCGTGGTACTTGGTTCTCCGTCCTCCCTGAGGCAGGAACCCAAAAGGCTGAAAGAAACTTGTATTGCAGCGTGGTATTGGAACTGGGGGTTATTTTGAAAAGCCCTCTTCCAGGTGCAAAATATAGTAGGAAGATGGAGCTAAGAGCTTGCTAAGACGGCGGAGAACTGCATTCTGCGTGGTATGGTTGCTCCTATTCTTAATGGAGGAATTTGGCCAAAACCGTTGGCAGATGATGTTTGAATTATAAGTAATCACAGCAGAGCTTCCTTTTGGCAAGTTGCTAAGAGACATACTTAAGATTTCAAAAGCTCCATTGTCTGGTCCCCAGGAAAACTAGGAAAAGCTATCCCAAAGAAAACTCACTGTGTATATTGTAATTAGTCTTGGGGATTTCTCGAACAAAAGCATCAATGAAGAGCTTTTCTTATTTATGGGCTCATCTTAGGTGTAAGCATTGCTTAGCGCATGTGTACTCTCTTACAGCAGGTGTTGGTCAGTGCTTCTGCACCAGATCGTTTATAAGGGATTGTTCCTTTAATTAATTAAAGGTTGTTCCTTTAATTAAACTTATAAAATTAAATGTTATCAAATTTTACAGTTGATATTAGGAACAAGATGTTCTCTTTCCATTAATATGCACTTTGCCATATACAAAAGTTATATTTATAAAAACATAGCTGTCTTTAGTGATTAAATCGGATAAATACATATTTCTAGACATAAAACCCTAAATCTGCCATTTTTAATTTTCGAATCAAATGCATGTTATGCATCAGTCAGAGAATGTACTATGAACTCGAGTACTCCTAAATGCTAATCCACTGAAAAACCATTTTGCTGTAGTAAGCATTTAAAAGCAGAGTAATTAAAGTTGACATGAAAATAACACAGCAGGAAGGTTAGTACCCTAAAGACGGAATGTAAGACATGATAGTCCATGAAGACATATGGTAAATAATGCTATTCTGTACGCCAGATAATTAGTATTTCTGAAAAAAAGTGACAAAAGACTCAGCCTTGCAGTAGCAAAATGCCTAACATGGGATGGATAGTTCATGTTCTGGCTACTACCGATAGAGAGGTTTTATCTTTCCGTGTTGGCCGTTGTATCTTCAGAGCTCAGCGATTCGGATATTCCCCCTCTCTGTAGAGTAGTTACATTCACTTTTGGCATTTGGCTTGATTTCAGCCATTGGGAACTTGTAATATCGGCTCACTTTGCAGCTCTGAAAAGCGTGTTTCTTTACAGAGGAGAGCTTTCTTTCTCCTAAACTTCCTGGATGCTTTGGCATACCTTGCTTGACTTTAAAGAAAAAACCCAATACTCTGTCAACACAACCGAGCCTCGTTTTTCTACTGCAACAGTCAGCTATGGACGTGATCCAAGAATCCACCAAACCCACCAGCTTCTCTGTATCAAAACTGCCGAAATAATTTTCCCTCTTTTCCCGCAGCCTGCCTAAGCGGCCTCTCTAATGCCCACGTTGCTTCAGACCGCGGCTAAACAGAAACTCCTCACCTGTCCATCTCCCAGCCTCTTTCAACTTGGACAATTTTTCTTAAGTCTGCTCCGGCCCGAGAGCATACGTCTAGTGCGTAACTGACACATCGAAATAACACGCTGAAGGTTTCCGAGTTTCTTTCCATAAGGCAGACCAATATGCGAGAAGGAAATTTTTATTTTAATACCTTTCTCTGAATCTTTGCAAAGCATTGTCAGCTCATGAAATGCTACGAAATAAATAAATAGGAAATGTGTTTCTGCGAGGGTCTGTGAGTCTGTCTGCGTACACCTCCCTGTCCAAGCAAAGACTTATCTAATAAAATGTTTATAAACTGATTAAATATATTTTGTCCGTACCTGGGGTTCTCGCAGAAGACTAGAGATATTGATGGGGTATTGATGAGGTGAGAATGCAAATTCGCTACTTTTGTTGCTCAGCAAGGACCTTGTGGAAGTCCTTGCATTTCAGTTTTGGTTTCAGGAATAAACCCACCATCTGCTGCATTATTTCCTCCCTACAATTGCCAGCGCATGCCAAGGTAAATTAATTTGTTATTAGCTTGTAGGAGCATCAGTGTCTCCCCCTGATGCAGGCTGGGATTGTCTCTTTTCACAAAGTAGTGAGGAGCTGCGGTAACGTGGAGCGGATCAAAAGCTGTGCTGTTACGGGAAGGATTATTGGGAAGAAGAAAAGATTGGAGAGGCACTCTCATGTTTCTGGAGATACTCTGTCACTTCGCTACGAGAGGAACCAAGGGGAAACTGCTCTAGGAAACAGAGGGGAGACAGAGTTAGTGGATTTTCTAGGAACCCGCACATTTCCTTGCTAAGGAACGGTGGGGCCCCTTGCTGCAGAGGTCTATAGAGAATCCCGTTGCATACTGCCCGCTCAGCAATCTCTTAGATATTCGTGTTGCAGAGTAATATTTGCAAGTTCAGGCAGAAGTCTAAACGTATTAGTTTTGCACTAAAATGAAAAGGCTGAATACAATTACCTCCTCTAGAAAACTGATGTATGTGCAAACTAAAATAAAAAAGGAGAATGCATTACCGGGCTACGATGAATCCGTTAATTCCAATTTCTTTGCCTAAGATGTTTATCAATGGGAAGTGCGCCTAACATAAAATAAATTTTCTTTTATTTCTACGTAGAGATATTTTTAAAGGGAAATCTGACTGAAAACCACGGAGCCTACCCTGCAAACTTAGTCTGTGAACAGTACTTTGGAATATATTTTAAGGCTACAAACAAACTCTATGTTCTTATGGCTGCTGGCAGAGCAGTCAGTAAATCAATTCCTGGCAAATCAATAAGATAATCTAATGGGACCACGAGAACAACTTGAAACTTGAGATGTTGAACCAAAGTCCAGACTGGATGTGCCACTGTAACTGAACTGCATCTGAAATTACTTGGAGGAATGAAAGAGTTTTGAAAACCTTTGACCCATTCTGTTTGATAGAATACAACTTAAGTGTAAAATAATCAATAAAAGTAATAATTCCCGTAACATCTACAAGTGAAAAGGTTTCACTTGATGTAGTGAATAAATATATAGCATAATTGCGGTTTGTTAAAAACAAATAAACTCTTGATGAAATCTACAGAGATTAGAAAATGTCAGTCATCAAAAAGGAATTTAAACTATTATATGAAAAGTATAAATAAAAATGCGATCTACCCCAAGAGTGCACCCAGGGAAGATTGGATTAAGCTATTGGTAACTACACAAAGAATGAAAATTCTCACATTTTATGTCTTGCAGTGTGTCTTGCAGCGCACAGCCACCTGTCATTCTTTTGCTTCACAATTTCACAAACGAGTTTTGTACCAGTGATAAAAGGTGAAGGAAAATACAAATAGAGTTGGATAAAACCTTTCTTAATTTGGAAAATATTCTGGGATTTGAATGCCACTCACCAAACCAGGATTTTAATTTTTTTTGAGGGATTGTTGTGACAGAGCTTAATGGAGATGCTGATTTATCTCTGCTCCAAGCATGAGACTTAGCTGTCCCCTTGTAATGCCACTTCTGTTTGGGGCTGTTTTAGCAGTTTGGGCTGAGTTTAGCCTCTAATGAAATCACTAGGATCTAATGGTCTTCCATGCAACTTGGCAGGTCAGCCATGGCTCTGTCTACCTGACTCCTGAAAACCTCTAAGGATGGATGATCCACCACCTCTCTGAATAACTTCTGCCACTACCGTCTGAATGGAGGGGGGGGGAAGTATCTATATATACACATATATATGTATATGCAGAGCTTCAAGCTTCAATAGAAATTTTCATTGAAACTCTATCAAATGTTCAGGCTTTATTCACAAAATTTATGGGCAATTAAAAAAATTATAATTCTAAATATTTTAAAAAATAAAATATTTTAATAACTAAAATGAAATTAATAACAAATGTACTAAGTAAAATATATTTTTTAAATGACATAACATTTCAAAAATTGATTTCATCTTCCCCCATGCATGTTTAATTAAGGCTTTAAATTATATCAACCTGCACTCTTGAGCAATGTTTCTTCACATTATTGAGCAATGGTTTCACATCACACCAACGGTAAAGGCAACATCAGGGCGGTCCGGCTTTTCTCACAGGGTTTGGAATGTGTGTGTTGAGAAGCACTCATTGATTCATTGATATTCATAATCTGATACTTAATTATCAGAAATGTGTATGAAGTATTTACCAATGTTTCTAATGTATTGCAAAATCCACCAGAACTATTTTATCAATGACAAACAGTTTAAACTAAACCAGTATTAGCTACAGTACATTACAATTCACATCATTATATATGTTATGACCTGGCTTTTCAACCAACAACGAGGTTTTTCTCTAAAGTCTTAATAGCAAGTTATGCCGTTCAAATAATGTAGAGGAAGGTGGGACATAAGCATAACTGCATGAAATCAGTCATCCTGGTTAGTTTTGTTTTTCTTCATAATTGGAAAATGAAATATTACACTACTTTGCATGCGACGATATTAGGAAACAAGTCAGGCATACATATGCAATTTGCTTTATGGGTATTTTATATATATGTGATATATATATTCTTTTGAGGCAGTTGTGCTGCTTTTAGCTGAAAGTTTTAATACTGTTTTTTTTAAATGATGATCTGTTGATTGAAATGGATGTAAAAATGCGTATCTAAATACAAACCCATACATATATGTTATCTCATTTAGCATTCTATTATCACCGCATAAGTCAAAGAGTAGATAAAGCCCCGTCATATAGGTCACCAGATATCTAGAAGGAAGCGTCAGTCATTTGCTTTACGGTCCTGATTGATATGTAAACTACAAGGCAGTTGCTACAGATGCCCATCACTGCATGGATTTATGGCACCAAAACGCGACGTGGCGTGCGACTGGCACCAAAATCCCAAAGCAGCCTCGTTAAGTTACTGAGACAATTTATGAAGGAAAGGGCTACTTACAGAGAACAGAATTATTACACTGTAACCCCAAACAGCTAGGAGGAAACACAAGAAATGTTACCTAAAACGTTCTTTACTCAGATGTAAAGCGTCCTTACCTAAATTCACTCGGTACAGAGCTTTGTTAGACTTCAGGCATGCACAGGTCTTTGGCAGCGAGTGAATGCGATTTCTGGGCGTTATTTCAAGTGGGAGTTTTTCATCTTTATTCTATTGCTGGTATTGTCTCTCTACTATGAAATTCACAATGTGAAGCTGAATTTAAGTGAAGTCATTCAAATGAAGTTATGCTCCTGGCTACGTATTCTTTAATGGGATGGGATTTTGCCTCGCAAGCTGCCACGACCAACTGGTGCTTTCCTGGTGGTTTCCCCATTGCATTGCCAGGATGCAGGCACGAAAGAATTGCACGCTACTGTAAATGGAGGGGGGAAGACCAAAAATAAACCTCCAAAAGTTCAAACAACAAGCAAGACACGAACAGCATGCTACTGTAGAAGTAAGCCTCTGTAGTACATGAAACCTAAATTTGGGCAAGCATCAGCAAGGATCTGGAAAACAAAAGCGCAACTAAGAAAGGAGGAGAGAAATGAGACTATCTACTCCGTTCACAGGTTGAATGCCGTTTCACAGCAAGGCACTCAAGAGAAAGTGGCCACCTACCCTGCTTTTTTTATCAGTACCCATTCATTAGTTAGATATCATGCACTTGAAATGTTTTTTGTAGAGACCACATCCTTTCTTTCTGGAGCTCACAATTTCAGCTGTGAACGTCTGAATAATAGGCAACGTGGGTAACTAATAGGGGTAGGATTTACCCTCCGGTAAGGAATGTTGCCAGCTAGTGGGTTCTCTATTTGTAATTGAAAACCATTGATTAAAGTGTTCGAAATGAAAATGTTTGCTTATGGTGTAGTCTCCTTGCAGATCAGAATTAAATTCATAGCAGCCGTGACTACGATCACTCTTCTAACCCTCAAAAAACAATTAAGGTTGCTGCAAGGGAAAACATTAATCACGACAGAGCAGAACTGATGACGAGTAGAAGGCAACGGGCATGAAAAGCCCGTTCAGATCTCATCAACTATGTAGCATGCACAAGCTGACAAGAAGCTGTATAGATCCTGTAAGAGCAGGTTGTAGCAGAAAGATAATGACGCATATCACCTCTGAGAGCTACGCATTTACACACAGCTAGAAAATACTTGCCTTTTCTCAAGGCACATATTAAAGGGTTTTATAACTTTTCTGGATAAACCTTCTTTCCAAATATCTGCCTTCTAAATATCGTACGCGAAAGTAATTTGGTAGTGACATCAAAAGATATTTAGTTAAACTCAAATGTACTACTTTCTATTTAGAAGCTTCCTTGTACGTACCATTCCTATGGTAACCACGTGTACTCCATCCCATCACGCAGCACCCACCTTGGACAGCAAGATCAAATGAAATTATGTATCACATAATTGAACATACCTTCACATCCTGACGATATGACCTGATACAAATGCATTTACAGTTTTGGTTGTCATTTTTCGATCTGAAAGAAAATTTATACACAGCACTGACCTACCGCATATATGTAGAAAATCACTGGTCATCATGCTCACTGTAAAAGGAAAGATTTCTTCAAAAATGCGCAATTACTTTCTTATTTTGTACTAGACCAAACAACATTTTGAGAAAAAAAAAAACAACTTGTGACATACCAAAATTTAGTAACTGATTTTTTATCAGATGAGATGTGTACTATATATATATTGCCTGTTTAGCAGCAACATCCGACACAGTATCTCTGAAAATCTGTTGTCAGCCTGTCCTCTCCTACAGTACACCTACAAAAACAGACTGAAAATGAGCTACGGGTTACTGACTTCAATCCTCTACTGATTGAAGCAGCCATAAACTTACCCATAAATAAACCAAGCTTCATTTAAAAAAAAAAAAGAAAAAATTAATGATTGTGTCTTTAGAACTACCGGCTTATGACATGATACTGGTTTTACTGCAGCTTTTGGTCTTTGGTTTGGTTTTGGGTTGTTTTTTTTCCCCTCTAGGTTTTTTGGTTGCGGTGTGGGTTTTTTGGGTGGTTTGGGTTTTTTGGGGGGGTTTGGTGGGGGTTTTTTTTGGTAAAAAGTAAATCACATAATTGAATACCTATTTCTGCACGTTATAAATTCTTCGGCATTTTGGCTGCATCTCACTGGGAAATGTAGGCGTGCCTCGGACAGTTACAGAGCCCGGGGCCGTGGCTGGTGCCAGGAGTCACTGTACTGCCTCGCACGGACCCAGCTCACGCCAATTAGCACTTTCCCAAGCAATTACCAGGCACAGTCCGGCATTCCGAACAATCTAAGGACCATTCCTTCCCTGTTCGCACGCACCCACCTTTCCTGGGGCGGTGCCAGAGCCTTGCCACCGGGCCAGCTAGTTTCAGCATCCGGAAACATTTGCAAGCCCGTTTATTTCATTATAGGCCAGTGAAAGAGAACACTCTGCTTCTGAATCCTGCCAGTCTATTAACTGTAAGGCAGCCTCTCTTGGTTGTTTTTTTCTTATTGTCAAGTAGAATTTGGGTTGAATGGACAACTCATCATATTTTGTCATTTCTACTAACCAAGCCCAGGCATAACTTAAGAACTGGATTTTGTATGTTTGCTTTCTCATGAAAATATATATTCCTATGATATGTGTGTTGAGATCTGTTGTGGTTTGATTTTACTATTTTTTCCAGGTTGTTTTCCCACATCAGTTTTTCTTGGTCCAGTTAGAAAAAAACTGACCTGACTGTAAGATATGGTGAGATATCCGTATACCGAAAAGAGAGTTATTTACAGTCAGTGAGAGTGGAACAGGCTCTTTAAGAAACTGTAAAAAAGGGTCTTAAATGCCTTCAGAATACATATTAGATCAAAATCAAGCACTTTCTATAGTAAGTGCATAGCCAAAATGATGGCTGAATCATTTAAACACTAACTGAAATACTAGAGAAATATATGGTCCTGGATCATTCTTCAGGTCCCATGAAATGAGATGCACTTTCTCATGTGGATCACTTCCCTTCTATGCGTTTTATTACTCAGACTGAGCAGAGACTAAGACCCAGGTTCTGAAAAATTGATTTAAAGTTGGATTAGTGGCACTGGTGAACATTGTCGCTCCAAACCTCCGCAGTGTTTACAGACCTTGGCTGGCGTTTATGGTCTCATTAGAATCGGGGACCAAATGGAGCTGCTGCAGAATGCCTCCCTGTTGCTTCAGTTACGAGGGTTAGTCTCTGCATTTTGCTCAGAAATTATTGCAATTTGTGTAAAAAATACACTAAAGATTTACATCATAAATTTTTCTGAAATAACTCCTGAAATAAACACAAAGTCAGTTTGTCAGTATTAAAAATACGGTATCTTTCTCTTTTCCTAGCTGAAAACTTCAAGAAACTTAGAAGTTAATAAAATGTATTCCATCTACTGATCAACTATATTAGAAGATAAGCGTACCCACTATATTAGAAGATAATTGCAATTGTTCCAGTCTCCTAAAGGAAGCAGGGAGACATTATTTCCGTCCTAAGTCACACACCATGATTGTGACTGAAATAAAAATCAAATCTATGACCCTTCATTCCTATCCTCAAGTACATTCTGCTCCTCACAATCTAATACCCATTTCAGGATCCTGCATATGTTCTAGTGTGAATATCCAGGACTCTGACAGTAACAGAAATTCCTTCCTAACCCCAAAATGTAACCAGAATGCCAGGTACAGCAAGCCTCAGATGCACGCCAAGGCTACGAAGGAAAGGTTTTCTTTCTCTTCCTCTGCATTTTGCAACGCAAAATGAATCCCCAGAAAGGAAGGTGTGTTTTTAATCTTCCTTTTTGACAGCGCAGGTAGAAACAGCTTTAAAACACACTAATCTGACAAGGAGCATCTCAAGACACAGAGTTGAGAGGAAACAAGAATTGTGTTTAAATCCTCAAAGAAGAAAAGGTTCTTCTTTTTTGCCTGAAAAAAATATCTCTTGGGATAAATAGTCATTTTCTTATTGGATAACAGAGAAAGCATATTAAAATTTCTGGATGACTTGAAAGAAAAAAAAAAATTATTGAATATAAAATTAGTTCCTTGTGACAAACAGCAAGAGAAAGCCAGCTCTCAAAATTTTCCCTGCTTGCAAAAGGAGAATGAATGTGCAAATTATTGCATAGACTTTAAAATAAAACCAATATAGCTAGTGTTTTTAAAACAACCAAATTCAGTTACTCTAAGCAAAATTTGGTATGGTGAGATTTTCCAGGAAAATAACTGGACGAGATGCCATTTCTGGTTGTTAGGACACAAATACGGCATGCTTCCTATGCTACAACTCCAAGGAAGTGGCTGAGTCCATGAGGCTGCTGACCAGCGTGATTTTCTCTTTGTGGAAAGAGAGAATTCAAAACGGTTCTTATACAGACTCAAAAAGAGCATCCAGAACCATTTAATGGCTTCAGAAATTCCCACCAGACCCACAAGCTGTCAAACGTAGGCCCAGTTCAAAAGGTTGCCGTGAATATCCCAAATGCAAAATCCAGACCTTGGCTTGAGATTTCTGAGCTAAATCTTCAACAGAACCCAAACTTATTGACAAAGACTAGCTCAAGCTACAAATACATATTCAGAGCAGCTCAACCAACGACGTATGTTGTAGGTGAGCATATGCGAATTCATGATTTCAAGTCAAACCAGTACCTACTTAATACCACTTTAACAGAATATTGAAAAGCAAAAGGCCCCTATCCTAGTATCGTGTAGTTATCACACAATAAGAGAATCGCACATCGGTTACTGGAATAATTAATTCAGTTCTAGGGGTAGGATGCATATGATAATTCTGTGAAAGGAAAAGGAGTAATCATTTAATAGAACAGGCAAAAATTATTTGAAGCTGAATTATCACAGAGCAAACACAAATATCACGATGAAAACTAATTAATCTGACACGAGGCTAAACTGAAATAGTCTGTGTGTATTATAGGCACATGAAACTATAGGAAAAATGGAAGCTATGTAAACCATAAGCATCTCAGGTCACCCGGTACCTTGACGTGTTCGTTTCTGATGACCAGCAGCAATCCACTACAGACGAGCGCTCACTGGGAGAACACCAGTAGGACGTGGCACTACCCAGCTGAGCGAGAGGAAGATTTCAATTGCTGGGGTTTGAAAAACAAAATTTCAGTCACTATTGAGTCTTCCATTATTACCCATTTCTAAGCAGGAAAGAAATTCCATCTTATATTTTATTTGAAAACGTATGAAAATTAGTTGCCTAAATTAGCTAATACTCAGAGGGTACAGACAATTTGCACCATTTTTCTGCGAGACCACTGAAGGCCCCTTTCCCATTCCTCCCCATTTTGCCCACCCCTGCAGCGCACCGCTGCCATCTCCCTCCCCTGGTATCCCTCGCCGGGGCTGACGCTCTGCGTCCTTTCCTCTGCGCCCAGTCTCAAAGCCGCTCTCCATCCCTAAACCTACCGAGTCACCCAGCACCTCACTGAGCAATCCCAAACTCTTTTCCGTCTAACACGCGGACAACTACCACCACACACCTGAATTTTGCCTCCCTATCAATTTAGGCCAGGACGATAACATTAAAATTCGCCCTTACGGCTTACCTGCACTGGGGCCTGCCTTGAAGGCTATCAAGAACTCCTGAGAATGTGAGCGCTCGGCATTATAGCTTTAGGATAAAATATGGATTTATTTTGCACATTATTTAAATTACCTTACATTTTTTATTTCCACTGTTATTAAACTGTAATGAATTTATTTGTTTATCGAAGTGTGCACTGCATGTCTAGTACTGTTCTGTAATAGCTGGATTTAGAGCCAGACTCTGAGTTCTACCCTAGACATCATTAAACAATTTATTTTCTGTGATAGGGGAATGTGCTCTTGGGCAAGAGCTCTCCATTAATATGAATTATTAACAATATGTATATACATGCATTATGGATTTAAAAGATGAAAAGAAAGCTTGCCAGTTATTCTATGGAGCTTCCTCCATCCACGAGGCCACTGAATTTCAGAGCTGTCTGCTGAGTGGTCCCAGGCAAGGAATCCCTGATGACCACTAGGATTTTGCTTTCCCGTTGCTAAAATGATATAAAATGTTTCAGAAAAAAATTCTCCGCTGGCAATATCTGCTTAACCCTCCACTATTTCTTCCCGTTGTAAGGGAACGTTGTAAACCAGCTGATAGCTCCCCAAATATGCATGCTGCCTGGCAAGGGGTCTCAGCACTGTCATCAAAATGCATATAGTTTTATTTTAAAATACTCTTACAAGAAGGATATTTTTGTAACTGCAGCATTTGAGAAAATCGTGTCATTTTTAGATGCTCCTGCTGACGCATCTGCTTGTGATGTGTCAAATCGCATCTATCAGCTATGTTAAGCTCCATAACCCTGCGTGATAATGAAAAACGAGGGAAAGAAGCAGCTTTGACACCGTACATCACACTGCGACACAGCAGCAGAAAGAGTCTAAAACATTTAAATCTCAAATAAAACCTCTTCGACGTGCAGCTGCAGTGGTCTCCATTCATGCTTCTGTACAACTTGGCTCTCTCTGGAAAACACCGTGCTAGGTGTTTGCTCCTTACACCTTTCCGGGTAGCCGGTCCCTGGGCTACTGCAGGGCTCCTACGCCCCACTGCTCGTGCTGGTGCCACCCAATGCTGGGTCAGGACGTCCCACCGCTTGGGATCCGGGGGTTAAAAAGCAAAAGTACCCCCAAGGAGAACTGAATAAAAGGAGGTAGGGGGCTTTCTAGAGATTAGTCATCACTACTCTCAGCAGCTTGGAGAGAGTTTATTACAGCTCTCTCTAAAAACCCTTGCAGCAGTGCCCCCGTCCACCTGGCCTCCCTTGTATCTCTTTGCGTTGCCGTCCAGCTCGATGAATATTGCCAGGTTCAATCCCCCCCCCCCCCCCCTTTTTTTCCTCCAAAAGGACCTGCATGTGTTCCCCTAAAATCACTTTCTATTGTCCTTCAAGACATTCCTCCGAGGAGCAATTACTGCTACCCCTCTGCATACCGCTCCGCGTCCCGTACAGCACTGCCTCCCTCAATAACCTGCTGCCCAGAATACAGCCACACTCCCGGCACTGCACTGTGACTGGGAGGACTGGTTTACATGGACATCGTATATCTAAGGATATTTTATATTGCACGTAAAGTATTATTATTATTATTGCTCTTATTCTTCATTATCAATCTCTTACCTTTGAGAATTCCCTCATGATAGTTTGTGATTGACGTGCTTTATCTCATCCCAACACTTAGCTTCTATTTACTCTGCTTTTTACAACCTGAATACTGTTTTGCCTTTTTTATGAACCAATAACACATTTATTGCCCACATCGTTTTGTGGAAAATAGACCACAAAATACCCTACGTCCTAGATTAGGCTTCCTTTTGTGGCTCCAAGCCAGACCTCGTCCCACCACAAGAAGAGAGTCCTGATCGACCTCTGCCACGGGCAAGGCACCTGCGCCTTCGTCCAAGGGACCCAAGGAAACCCAGTCTGAGATCTGAGCCCTTCCGCTACCTAAACATACACCTGGCAGACGGGTGGGCACGCACCGAAGCAACGCTTCTGCACCCTACGGGTCATACGCGCTCCCGTACGCTGCCGCTGGCCCAGTGACCTCCCACCTCCCCATGCAGAAACTGCCCTACCAGCAACAGAACAAAAGGAAGGTCCTCCACCCTGTTCTACCAAAATATCTAGTCAAATGGGCATACAACCATAACCTTCTTTCGGAGTGACGCGTAATGCGCTTCCTTGCCCACCCTGTCATTGGCCAATTTCTCACGAGAGTTCTCCCGGCCGAAAGTCCGCAACGCAGAGAGCTCAGCATGTCTAGAGCTGAGGGGCACCTAATGAGACGGTGAAGCACCTCAGTTTTTTAAATGCCTTGGCCACTTAAACCACTTTGCCGCAGTGTTTCTCCTCGTGCGCTTCTTTTGAACTGGCTGTAATTCATTCCGAAGTAGATAAGGACCGAAAAAGAAATGTCCGCTGATTGTGACACGCCTTCCACTTACGATAAGACCTCTGCTGGGAAGAACGTGGTTAATCCTCCTCCATAGTCCTCTGCACCCAGTGCTGGGTAAACTGGTGGTGCTGGAAGAAAAGACCTTCCTCTTTATTTCTTCTGCTTCTGGAGAACGGCAAGTTAACAGAAGGCGGGAAGAACACAGGGCAGCTGCAGGCAGCGGCAAAGAGGGCAGCGTGCTTATTGTGCACGCTGAAGGTTCATTCTAGTGCATAATTTCTCCAGAGAGAAAAGGGACTTTATTAAGAGCAAACTGTATGCAAATCTTCTCTCGCTATCCTGTCTTTTTTTGACAATGATGGATTGACAGAGCAGCTAGCAAAAGGCATACTAAGGAAAACAGCATTGTTAATTTAAGTGGTAAAAAGATACAAAACACAGCCAGGCAATAAAAAGCAGGTGAAGGAACTTGAAGCAACTTCCCACCACCCTAGAGAGAAAAAGATGGGTTTATTATACAATAATCACTTTTTTCCCTTCTTACTCTGTGTCAATACTCCGCCCTTCGATGGGTTCTTCTCTTCTACTACGTACATTTCAAACAAGCTATTCTTACCACCACTTAATTACAGATGCAAAATTACATCTCGAAAAAAAGAATCCCGAACCGGTAACCTGGTATGTGCATGCCAACATACACGTGCACACCTGCGTATGTGTGTATATGTATAAACACTAAAATGCAAATAAACGTCTATTTCCAATTACAATTCCACGAGCAAAAATTATTTTATTTAGGCATTGGCAGATTGAGGCTTCCTCCTTCCAGCGTGTCTTACAGTGATTGCCTCCTCTTTTTTTCAATGAGAGAAGAGATTGGATTTTACTGTCATTTTTGCCAGTGCTACAGTGACATAAAAGCCATATATAAAAGAGTCTGGTACACACAAGGAGGTTTTGGGTCAAATTACCTAGGCTGCTAAATCCGAGTTACATTGCAGGAAAAAATTTGGACCTGAACTGGGCTTCACTTTCTCTATATTCACAGTAGTGCCAACATGCTGATTTAAATGGATCTTTCTTTGATTTATTACAATATGAAAAGAGGATTCTGCCCTTTTGAAGTAGAACTTTCTATTTTTTTAGCCTAATTCTCCCTCTAGATTTCACCGGCCTAATCAAGATATGCAACTAGAAATGCAAGACATTTCTTTATAACGTGTACAATTTTAAATGTGCAATACCTACTTGCCGTTTCTCATCCTTGAGAAAGGTATGCAGGTACTATCTACAGTTCATTAAAAACCCCCCAATTTTCAAAAGTACTTTCCTGTTTGCTGCTTCTTTTGAGGAAAAAAAAAAAATTCTCTTTCAAAATCTCATTCATAGCAAACAAACACCACTGCTGATTTAACAGTAACCTTCTTTAATTCACATAAATAATACTATAGCCATCATGGACTCACATTTGAAGTTTACTTAATTATTATGTTTTTCTCTACATGTATTTGCACATTTTCACCTTATCCCAGCAAAAATAAAGACCGCCGATACATTATTTTACCTACATGTAGCGTGTACGTATGTATGAATGCAGGCCTACTTACTACAACTTCTACATGAGCCTGTACATGTTTCAAAACACTGATGATATATAACAGAAATTTTGAAGGTTTACCTTTACGGTCATTAATTACACAAACATCCTTAAAACAAAGGCGGTAAAAGACTGATTTAAAATGGATTAACTCTTCTTTACTGGATTGTGCTCCTCATCATACCTTATGAAATTATTATTCAACGGAAAGCAGCAAGTATTAGGGAGTTTTAATAAATAAAGAGCTCTAATGCCCCAGGTCAAAATAAATCCTGGGTAATATTAATGGCAGAGCTTCCTTAGACTTCATTGGTTTCAAAATTTCACCAACGGGTCAAAATTCAGACTCAGGGTAGAAATTCTCCCAACCTTTTATAAAATCCATAAAATAAAATGGAAGCTTGAAGCAAAAATAAGATGTCTTATCATTCTTCAAGTGGGTACACTAATTTTTGCAGTTAGAAGTAATAAAAAAGCCTGGTTTGTATTCATAAATATATAAATTCCAATAAACTCTGATAATCTTACTCATAGACAAACAGAAAAAGAGAAAACTTTATAGTGTTCCTGAAGTAAAAGGGAGAAGGAAGGACATAAAATAATATACAAAACCAGGCCTGTTGCAAACATTAAATCTATGTGATCTATAAAGTAACATACACATTTAAATAGTAAGCCATATTCATTTAAAAATATCAAATGATCTTTATACAGTAAAAATGTCTTTACTTTCAATAAAAAGAGTTAATATAGCTTTGTAAAATTTTACAACAGGTAGGCATATCGCATAAATATGTGCACTGCTACATATATACAAGTCTTTAGGCAATGTACAGTAATGGATATCAGAAAATGAATGTATGGAGTTTAGAACGTGTAGACTATGAGCACCACGGTAAAATTCCCAGTAGATTAAAATCTACCACCCTAGTTACAAACAAATAACTGTCTTCAGAATACATTCACATGGTCATAAAGTATTGCTTTAATCTGGGAAAGTCAACAAAATCCTTAACATCACAAGATGAGTTCTTTTCGGTTGGTACAAATCAATGAAATTCCACCGAAGTCAGAAGTTGTACACTGATTTACACCAATTAAGGGTCTGGCCAAATAACTTAAAGCTGTATTTTAAATGGGGCGTATCAAATAAATATTATCATAATGCAAAACATGTATTGTGAGAAAAATGCACAATTATAGAAAATGAACTCAACAGAAAAATTATAGCCATGTTGTACATTGCGTAAGAAGCACATTATCACATATAGTAATATATTAAAGAGAAATGGATGTCCCAATGGTCTCTTAAAGCTTGGTGTGAATACCATAACCAAATGAGTTGTTTTAAGAGTGTAAAAGCTTACTAATTAATAAAAAGTTAACGTTGCAAGTAAAGAAGACTTTGTTTCAGAATGATTTCATTGTTGTTTGCTTACACCAAATGATAAAAATGTTCTCACTCAATAATGCTCCATAAAAGGTGTTTCTTTTACCACTGTTTATGGTCAGCAGTTTCTGTGCCCGTGACCACCCATCGCTCAGCCCTGTAGACCTGGAAATCTGGTGATTTCTCCGCAGCAATTAAAAGTTTGCATAGCTTCTAGTTTGTGAAGGAAACCAAATAAACAATTTGATTCTTTGCATGTATTGGTAGCATGGAAAAAATTCTGTGTACTTACAGACGCGACAAGAGTCCGATTACTCCAAACTGCCCATAACAGCACGAGACGATTATGTTCCTTAATGCCTGAAAGCTGCTCTAGACCATGACTCTATGGCTCATCACGTTACCTGAGAAGTGGTACGTCCCCCAGAAGGTCATAGTCTGGACAGATTGCAACTTTCCAAGGACCGAAAAAAGGATACTCTTCTCATCTCAGTGGAACAGCTTAACTTTTCAAGCACTTCTCTGCAGAGCTGTTCTGGGAAATCACTTCACGAAATCTATAACCTCATTTGGGTTTAGGTCTGAAGACTTAATTCGTGCAATTCAGGTGTATCGCTTTTACTGTTTACACGAGGAAGACAGCCCAGTAAGTCTAAAAACTGGCAAACTGGCCAGGAACATAGACACGCTAGATCTGTGTAAATTTGAAAATTCAGAAGTAAATTAATTAAACAAATTGGGTGGAATTTATTTAGAATGATAAAAATTCAATTATTTAGCATTTGCAATAATTTTTACTTATAAATTAGACTACCAAGTTACGGAACAAAAATACACATTTAACCTAAAATACCAGATAAAACATGAAAAAGAAGAACTACTCTTATATAACTTACTCAAAGTTATATATTTAATAATAAAACAGAAACTCAAAAGAGTATTTTATTAGGTCATTTAATTTAGCGTGTTCAATTTTGAACTAACTTGTGATTTATTTTTATATTGGTTTTACTTTTACATATGAAGTCACATATACAAACAGTTCTAGCACTAAAGGCAATACCATATTAGAAAATTATTACATTTGATGGTTATTAGTCTTTTATTGTAAGTAGTTTATACACTATTGAAAAGCAGTTACAGTAGATAATAAATAATTGTGCAATGCCTTAAAACTGTTTAACAACTCAAAAGAGAAAAAAAATAATTTAAATGGTAAGAAAAAAAGTAATGTTCAAAGCTGTTTGGACATTTTGTTGAAAAAATGTGGACTTCTAAGTTAATAGATGGGATTTTTCAATGAACGTTGCAACTGAAAATCTGAGATTGGTAATTTTTAATCTCCTGCCAGATAAAAATGTATGGATGTGATCATGTGCAATCATAATTGTCCTACGTGGTTTCTTTTTTTCAAGTGTACTGTTAGATAATTAGACGGATTTTATCTTCGATAGGACATCAGAACCCAGGGGACCATCTGCACTGACTAACCGCAGAGGAGGGCAGAAATACAAAAGCCAGCGCACGTCAGCTAAGACGGGAGGCGAAGCAGCCGGCACGCACCTTCCACCTTCACATAGAGATTCCCATGCTTACAGCCCGCTCGGCACCTACATTTTACAGGAGGTAGTGGAGGCGTACAGATTACGTAGGCATACTCTTGAAATAAAGGAGTATAAAGTCACATATTTTTCAGGTACCAGATGACTAGAAACGGGCATTCACCTGAAATTACAGCTAGAGAAAAGATACCTTCTTTATGGCATTACAGGGATAGGTGCTCAGCAACCTCCCGCTCCACGCCACAGCCTCAAGAAGCAGGGGATCCAAGCCGCTCTCCAGAACCTGACCGCTCATCTGCTCCTTCTTATCAACTTTTTGCTTATTAACGTAGTTCGGCCCTTTGTAACTGCACGGCACTGAAAACTCACATCCCTTGAGTAGCTGACACTGTAATCATAGTGGCAAGATGCTGTTTGCTATAGTTTTAATGTAATATAGTAAAACTTGCGATATTGATATAGGTAAGTTCTAACGCTATAGATGCAGAAAAGAATACCCAGATATATATGTTTTAGGATATAGTACTATTTTTCAAATGGATAATGTCTTTAACTATTAATAAGCAATGTATATTAATAATATGCCAAAATTACTATTCTTTCAGTTCAACTGCATATACTTTTATTATACTATATAAAAAGGTGAAAAGAAGTAACTGATTGGAGAGCTAGCACCTACCTTTAATTATGGAGGGCCTACTTCTAGCACTAACAGTCATGCTGCAAACCCTGAGCTTCGCTCCCGTGATTAACGCTTCATTTTAACTCAAAGAGACGGCGCTGTCTCAGAACCACTTCTGGGTTTGTTCTGGACCATTGCAGGTGTGGGCCTGCTATATCTCACACTACAGCCAATGGGAAGATTTCCTGGGCTAAAGCCGGGTGGGTTTGACAGCAATAAAAAGGCTGCAGAGGTAGGGAGAATTCTCTGAAATACAGTTAGAATTAATGGCAGTATATTAGTAGTAGTGTTAATGTCTATTCTATGTTATTCTATTTCTTTACCAAATGCTGTGGGAAAGAGGGGGGTGGAGCGAGGTACGAATTTGAATCAAACGCTGGTGGGTTCCCCACGCGAAGCTGTTCCTGCCCTCTCCTTCGTGCTCGTGGGCTCTTGCTATCTTCACGTGTTGCAGAGGCAGCGAGGGCCTTCGTTCCACCAGACCTGTCCCCCACCGAGCGATGTGTGCAATCAGAGAAAGGATGCTTGGTGGAACCAAGACCTTCCCTATACTCTTCCTTTTCGCTCTAAGCAATAGTCCCTTGAAGTCAAACTGCCATTGATGTTTTCCTTTCCCCCCCCTCTATCGTTGACGCTATTTTTGTCACTTCATCTTTTTGCGGTTTAGTATAAAAGGGATTAGCTCCAACAGTCGGCAGTTTGTGCACATACTACAAGTAGGCAAAATTTGTCCCGGTGACATCAAACTGCTAACACAAACAGATCTATTACCTTTCTCTCTTGCTCAAGTAAGAGCAGTAAGACAGCTGCCCTCAAGGTATTAGCCTCTCAGCCTCCCTGATAAATCACTGACCTATAGGAAACCTGATTATCCCAACATGGCAGGGGTAGAGGATGCTATTCAGCTGCAGAAGAACATGGAAGAACAACATCCATGAGGCTTATAATGAAAGATTTTTGATATACTTAAGTAGTTAACAAAAATTTATTGCAAGAGATAGTTTGTCACTAGATTTACAGTTTCAGAGAACATAGTACAAAACATAGTGCATCAGCTTTGTCTAAACATTAAATAGGTGCAAATACACAAAGATAAAAAACAAAAGGTGGATACTTTACAACGTAAGTTATAGAACTATAAATATATTTTATATACATTATACATATTCTAAGACATGATTTTCACTTATATATATATAGAGTTCATATTAGTATCAGACTGTTCAGTGCTTTAGTTATAGTATAGGTCTGAACTTTACATGAATATTTGCATCATTATACTTACAGTAAATGCTTCCCAAGGAACAAGGACTTTTAACCAGTTTATTTCACAGAACCGTTTTGCGAAGCCGAGGGGACTGTAGAATCGGCAGGACCGTTGAGCTGACGGCTCCTTCCCCCGTCCCGAGAACCTGTCCTAAAAGAGGGGCTGCAGGGGAATGACAGCCGGGTGCGGGGACAGCAGGGACGGGAAGACGGCGTGGGGCAGCGGGGGAAACGCCAGCTGCGCTGGGTGCAGGACCGAGGGCGGCAGCAGCGGCAAATGCGGCGGGGCGACGAAAGCCGCGTGGCCCCCCGGGCAAAGCCTCGGTCCCACTGGTAGATGAGGTAAAGGCGCTCTGGAAAGAGCCGGGACCTGGGAGAGGAACTGCTGGTGGGGCTGGAGAACCTTCAACGTACTGGCGGCGGCGTGCTGCTGTAGGACGGTGTGATGGATGGTGGTAACGGAGGTAGAACACAGTGGTGGCTGCAAGGGTAAGGGCTGCAGCGGGGAATTCGGGGGCTGGATCGCCGGGGGAGGGAAGGTGAACTTCACTTTGTTGGCCAGCACGTTTTGCGGCATGATCTGCTGATACGCCTCGGATGGGAGGTCTTTGAATTTTTCGTGGTTATCTGGAGGGAATACCAACGTCTGATCTGGCAGGGTGAAGGGAGCTATTAACTGCTCGGTAGTTAAAAAGGCATGACTGTTTACATGTGCTTCTTTGAATGGCAAGGGTGGCGGGCTGCTAAATAAGCCAGGATTACACTGGACCCATTCGCTGGTCACCTCATTTATTTTCTCATGCGGTAGAGACTCGGCCAATTCATAATGGCAAAGATAGGATTTAGGAGGAGCTTGTTCCAAATGTCTGTTGGGGAGGTGACATTTGTAACGAGCTTGATTTTCACGACTGTTGACATTTTCTTTTTTCTTTTCATCTTGCAGAACATCCTGCGTGGCGGCAGCTGCCGGAGCACTGTGCTCAGGAACAGAAGCAGCAGAACCTGCGGCGACGTCGGAAAACGTACTCTGAGCGCTCTCCGCCGCTGCGCACGCCGTCGGTTTGTCATTTTCCAGCACGCGTGAACTATCAGTTTCTAGAGGTGACTTGCATTCCTCCAGCTGCATTGTTTCATCCGTATCTTTCGCATGATCGGCTTTGGGATCCACATTAGTTTCCTGCAGACTGTCTTGAGTCGAGAAGTCCCCCAAAATATTTAACGTAGAATTTGCAGAATTTTCTTTGGAAGGTCTGGAGGTCTCACTTCTTGTGTTCCTGTCGAGGAATACGTGATGGATTCTAGTTTTCCTCCTCCTGCGTTTCCCTTTTGCCTTGTGATGTGTACCTAAAGCACGTGCTTGCCTTAGATATTCCTCCGCTGATAATGTCGGTCCGTACGAGCTTTCATCTGATGAAGAGGAATAGGTAAGCTGTCTCCGCTTGCGGTGGGATTTTTCAGGTTCCTCTGTCAGAACGTTGTAAGCTCTCTTTACGGACTGGTTTTGACTCGGACTCTTCTCCTCACTGCAGCGTCCTAAACATTTATGCTCTGGGCTACAGCTTGACCTCCTGACTTTCCAGCCACAACATGGTTTAGAGTACCTTAAGCTGTGCCTCCCGGAACTCAGAGCCAGCTGCTTTGCCTGTCTCCGGGAGCCTGCTTTGCTCTTTCTGTGCGGTCGTTTACAACCACGGTGTTGGCCGCTATGTTTTGCACTGCAAACGTCACACCAGCCTCTGTGCCCGTGCACGTGACCCGACGCAGACGCGGCTCTCTTATGACCATTTTCAAAGCCAAGTTTTTGATGCGACTGCTGTATCTCACCTGTAGCTAGCCAGATATTCCCCGCGTCATGTCTGCACTTCTCTGGATTATTTTGGAGGTGCTGATATTTATTTTCATCTCTGTAACTAACTTCTTTTTCAGTCACTGAGGACATCTCCATTTCTGCCGATGTTGTGTCCTCGCAGTGATGATGATGACAATGACATAATTTTCTTCTCCTTTTCCGTTTTCTACTTTTGTGAAGCCATTTTTCACGGCTTTCTTTGATCCAGACTTTGTTATATTTCTCATCTATCACAGTGTTTTGTCGTAAGTGATTTTTAGAAATGTGATACTTTTCTATTTTTCTAATCCTGAATGACTCATCCAAGGACACTTTGTTTTGATTTTTTGCAAGATCACAATTTCTGATGAGGGAAACATCACTTATAAGGGGTATTGTATAGTTGCACACATTTTTATTCATTTCTGTTTCATAATCACCACACTCTGCAGTAGGTTTGTTTGTAAAATCCAAGACTAAGCTATGGTTGGATTCAGTTTTATGGTGCAAATGAGGTATGTTTGGCTGATGCTTGGGCTTTTCTTGGCCGTCACTTGCTCTTGATGACTTGAAATCAAAATACAAAGGATTACAGCTATAAGAAATTGATGGGTCTGTACTTGTGTAAATTAACATTTCCGATGGCCACTGAAGAATATTTGATCCATGTTTGCTAAGAACAGGAACAAAGGGTTCACAAGGTCTCTTGCGCACGTCCGGTTTTCTTTGTGGGGCTCCGCTACTACCTTCTTCAGACGGTGATGGAACTAATGCATCTGCCCCCAGCTTTTTTATTTCAGTTTCAGTTGTGGATGAATCACTGTTCCTGCCTTTATCATTTTCCTCCGCAACATCCTGCAGAGATAAACAATCCTCCACAAGTGCCTGCGCAAGAGCCCTGTTCGCCTGCAGCTCGTAACCGCTGCCGGCCAGGGGCAGGACCTGAGCGCTGTCCGCAACCGCGGGCGGTGTTTGGTCCGGTAAGTCTGCTGCACTGACATCAACACCGTAGCCATCCATGTCCGAGGACACCAGTTGCTTTGAATGGGACACAGCAGCAGTTAATACGGGGCTCTCTAGCACCCTGTTTTCTTCACTGGCCAGCTCTTTCGACTCCTGAGCTTCAGGAGCTTCTGCTGTGTCTATGCATTTTTCCACCAGTGGGTGAAAACAGTTATGTTTCTCCTCAGGGCACAGGACTATTTCTGCCGCTGAAGGAGACTGAAGGTTACATGCTCCTGGAACAAACCTACTTCTTCTGCTAAATCCGTGCTCCATGGACGCTTCGTCATTATATTCATAGAAAACGGCAGCTGAAGACTCCAGTTTGACCGCTGCTTTCTTAGGAAAAGCAAAAGAGAACCCAACTCTATGTCCTTGAGCTCCTTGAACCTGATCTCCACATTTGTTAGTGTCGGATTTATTACTACATGCATTTCCAGGAGTGGCAGAAATAACGGAAGCGGCGTCTTTACCATTCTGTGCATCGTGCGTTAACGTACAGCTGGAATCCTGTTTGTTGGCAGAATCGATGGCGGCACTTTGTGGGGTATCATTGCAATGATCTCGCACAGTCACTGTAGTGGATTTGAACATGGGGCCGCTGCCAGGAGCACTAGGAAGGAAAACAAAACTCGGAGTCAGTACCTTTCAGAGAACTGCAGACAGAAATATGGCGTTACATTGGTATCTA
This sequence comes from Mycteria americana, assembly GCF_035582795.1. Classification (NCBI taxonomy): domain Eukaryota; kingdom Metazoa; phylum Chordata; class Aves; order Ciconiiformes; family Ciconiidae; genus Mycteria; species Mycteria americana. The sequence goes on along the minus strand of NC_134373.1, from coordinate 7,000,386 downwards.
AGAGATTTGTTTACGGAAAGAGGAAGAATCTGTGGATACGTAGATTTAGAATATGAAAAAATGTCATCTTTTATAAAAGATAAGATCAGTTGACCAGTATAAAAAAAAAAAAAAAGTAAATATTGTGCCCCCAGTTCCTTCATGTCAAGTTATCAGCTGAAAGGCTAATATTCCTCCAAGGTAGTTCACTTTTCCTAGACATACTGGCTGGCCTAACAAGAGACTGTAGATCTCCCTAGAAATCTTGCTTCTCCTCCCAGTAGAGCATCATGATTACAACACTATTCCTACAAACAGCAGAGGTTTTACATTCCTTTGTGCTACAAATTATACTAAAACAGAGCGCGCCTCATAGACCACTTCCCTCTTAGTTATCATCCTAGTGACTGCTGCTCTGCCCACGGGCAATCACCCAGCAGCTCCCGTCCTATTTGTGTTCACAGACCAAACCGCTGCAATCTCAGCAACTTCTTTCATGGAAAAAGGATATTGAGGAGCGTATTTCAGCTGACAGTAGTGCAGTAAGTGATTCATCCCTCTTGAGAAAAAATTTATCACTGTCTACTTCTGTTCTTCATTTCATGTCCTCTTCCCATCTGTTCTATTCGACTTAATAGGAAGCAAAGAGAAGAGCAAAAACTGTTTAAGCTGCCAATTTTCCAGGATCCACAGGAACCGCTCAGCACTAGGAGTAATGGACCTACGTTAAAACCAATTTTTTTTTTTGTTTTAACCAAATGATTCTGTGTTACAGTGCAGAGCAATACTAGATGATGGGTCACTGGGAAAACTTGCAAGTGTCGTTTAGGACCCCAAGAAGTGCTGAGATAAAGAATGGCAAACTTAATCTGTTGGGTCTAGAAATTAAGGTAGAGGTTTTACGAAAAAGGAATTCCTCATGAGAATTCCTGCCTTGTCCAGTTCTTCATAAATTTAAAATATATATTAAAAACTCCACACAAATCCTTTCTTTAACAGAATAAAATGGTGGCTTCTACAAAACCAACTGAGAAAATACCAATTTAAAAAATCCTGTGTGTCTGGCTATATCTACACCTCTAAGGATGCAAACTGGTAGAAAACAGCAATTCTTAAACAGAAATAAAGCTCAGAGATAAATTCTCCTTCAGGAACTGGAAGAAGGATATTTAAAAAAACCCAAACAACAAACCAGAAACAACAAAACCCCACAAAATCCGTGCTTCACTAGCATGGAAAAAGGGAAACAATAAGTTCCTCTTTCCTCTTTCTCCTGAAATATGCTAAATTCAGATTTTGGAGTACATTTAGGGGGAATAATATCCTCAAGCATTAAATTTGGACAGTTAAAACACTGATGGAGGAGAAGGAGGCTCTCCATGAGTTATCATAAAAGGATAAAAGCGTTAACATTAGGTGTCACGTTGCTCGTGCCAAACGGACCTCGCAACGCTCACGTCCCATCCACCTGCTTAGACAGACTTTGTTTCAGCGTGCTGCCCACCATCCAAACTATGGAGAAAGAGCCTATTGCCGAACAAGAGCTACAACTTGGCTGGGCTTCTCTGTTAGTTCATCTGGTGAGACAAAGGCTGGAGAAAAAGAAAACGTTTGCGTTTGAGCATCTACTTTTTTGCTTTTTTCCCCTGAGATTGCACTGTGAAGAGCTGGTACCTATATTTTCAGTGGCTTGTCAGTGTCGTAACGGAGTCATAACTGTGTCATATTGAAGTGAGAATACAGTCACAACTAGCAAGCTCAATATTAATTTCAACAGTATGCCTACATGCCATACTAAAACGTGCGACTAGCAAGGAATCGCTTTTGCAGAGGGAAGTAAACGCTGTTGAGCTGGGGAAAAGGAGCACTTACCTTTTAATTTTAAAAAAATCCAGTTATTGAAATTTAAAACTAGATTTCTGGATGCCTTCCCAGGCGAGCAGTTTGAAAACTACATCGCAGAGATCTGTTACATCCTAGAAAGACAGACTGTATTCCTCACCTCATCAATGAAGTAGTGTCAGCCTGCAAATGCATGACCTAGTTCACTCAGCTTTCAACCAATGTGCCTGGCTTTATGAAATATATATGAAACACATCTTTTCTTAAACTAAAAATACGTGTCGTTTTAGCTCCACTGAAAAAGCAACGTTAAACATTCATTTCTGCACATAGCGTGAATCAAATTGCTGTACACATACCGCTTCAAAAATGCCATAAAAACGCATGTGTGGGGCTCCGGCCGAGAGACTCCAACAGCCCTGCATCCCACAGCACCAGCTAACAGTGGAGGGATTATTGTAAAGTATTTTTTAGGTTTCAGCAGCTATGCACTTACCACGTTGTCTCTTTCCGTAGCTCAGCTAGCTTGTGCAAACGTTGAAGGGCTTTTTCCTGTTTCCTTTCATCTTTTCGTGACTTAGATGCTACGTTTCGAGCAAACTCCCTCTGTTTCAGTTCCTTCAGCCTCTGCAAGAAATAGCCATATAATGCACACAAAAACCCCAGGGATGATAAACGTCTATAATGACAGTTACTTTCTGGTAAGCATTCACGGCACAAATTATTTTTGAACCTAACCAAAGTGACCCATTCAATAAATGTATACATTTCAAGTGAATAAGCAAAATGCGTAGAGATGCCAGAGACAGGTTAGTTACGTTAGAGAGAACCTAGAAAATTTCCCTGTAGCTTTTGTGATTGATGTAGACCAGCCTCAGTAGGACGAGGCAAAGTTCATCCAGAATTTTGCTCATGACTCTCTTCCCAAAAACCTTCCCCACCGCCCGATTGCTCTTTGAGATAGTAATAAAAAATAATGAGACCACCCCAGGTATTTTTCTGCAAAGCTGCTCTGTAGCCTGTCGACCCCCCAGCCGGTATTACATCTTGGGTTTTTCTGCCCAAGATGCTGGGCACAGCATTTGTCGCTGCTGGACCGTGGGAGGTCCCTGTCAGCCCTTTTCTCCAGCCTACCAAGGTCCCTCTGGACCTGCCCTGCCACCTTATCGGCGTGGTATCGTCTGCAAAGCTCCTGGGAGCACGCTGTCCTGCCATCCAGGTCCTTACTAAAGATGTTAAAGGGTCCTGTCCCAGCAGGGATCCCCAAGGGATGCAATGGCCAGAGAAGTCCTGTATTTTGAAATGGGAAGCTCTTCCCTTCGAAGGAGCTTGCTTCCTGCTCTCGCTGGCGTCTGACGCAGCAGTTAAGACGCTGAGGTTCAATCCAGTATCTCATTCGATTTCATCTCCAGCCTGTTTCTTTGGGGGGAAATTAAAATGCACAGCTTTGAATCTCCACACGAAAAGGGGATTTGGTTTTCTTTATATCACAGAAACACAATATGCAGACACTTTCCTAATCCTTCACGTCAGCAAAAAGTATTCCTGTAAGTCCCAAATGCCATCGGTGTATCGCTCAGTTGCTCAGTGTGTCCCCAGTATGGCTCACGGTCTAGAGCACATCAATTTATGAGATGGTAATCTTAAGATTCTGGGAAGAACCCAGTAACTGAGTCACCATCCCTGGAGCTATTTAAGACGTGTAGACGTGGTGCTTAGGGACATGGTGTAGTGGTGGACTTGGCAGTGCTAGGTTAAAGGTTGGACTTGATCTTAAAGGTCTTTTCCAACCTAAACGATTCTATGATTCTGTAACTTGCCACTGTTTTAGTGTCCGAGGGCTAACAGCCGGCCATGAACAGGATTTGTAAAAGCAGTAATTCTAACTTCAAATTGTTCGAGGGGTATTGCGAACTTTTCTTATCGCTGGTGGCACATGTTGGATACACGTGTAACGGAGTTTGCAGAACTCTATGAGCACTGTTCTCCTGCGCCTTCCCAATTTTTTGTTTTGCCCCTTTTGTGATTTTTTTCCTACTCACAGAAGAATGTCCCTCATACAGCAGCATTCATTTACACGCTGAATTTGTCCTTGCCCTTCTGGGTGATGCTAATGCTACCCTGGCAGTCCATTTCATGCCAAGAAACACATACATAGAAACATGCTAAGAAAGCAAACAAATGCTTGCAGAAAAATGGGTACCACTCTCTATTTTAAATTTTTGCATTATTTTTCAAACAACTGGATATTCCTTTGAAGACATCCTTGATAGATACAGAGAAATAATTTGAAAGGTAATCACTTCTACCATTTATATTTTCTAGATAGAGTTACCAAAATTTGTTTTACTGTGCTAATGCAGTATAAGGTTATAAATCCACTCCAAACTGGATGTATGGTGACTTTTTTCCAAGAAAAAAGGTTTGAAATGTGAAGCATCTTTGTAGAGCATTTCTTACCCCTGTGCATTCTTGTTTTCCTAAAGATAGTATGATACCTGCTTCCCACCAGCCACTTCTGAAACTTAAAGTATTTCATTGCATAGGTGACTTCTGAATACCAGAGAAGGGATGAAGATTGCTCCTTCCCCTCCCCACCTCCAGCCCTTGGCATTTAAAGACGGGCTTTCATTCCGTTTTGTAGAGCTTAATAATTCTTCAGGTTTTTTTCCCCTCCAATGCGTAAGGAAAGACGTATACGACAAAGCAAGAGAAGAAAAGAGAGATAAAAGGGTGCTTTTCCACACAGTTAAAAAGGAGAAGCTGAGGTGTATACAAATCCATAATCACCCTCCAGCAGCAGCAGCACTTTACTGTAATTACGGGGATGATTATAATTAGTGATTTGATTCTGAGCAGATTTTGACCCCTTTTCTCTTACTGCTGAAAGTTAGCAGGACTCCACGCCATCAGGAGTGCCAAAGTTAACACGACTCCGTGTTTCAGGGTGCGAGCAGGGTCTTCTCGCGCGCAGTGCATAGGGACGAGGCTGTTAAAGGAAGTTTTACGTGACCTTGGAAGCATGGAAGGTGCGTTTCATGCCTACCATTGCCAAGCAAACATCATTTTACCGACGTGAGCCTCTCGTCAGCCCCATCAGTCATTACCTGTTTCGCACATACCAGATCTGGTACAGAAGAACCGTTCACAATTTTTAAGTAAATTGTCCCCCTTGATTGCTACAAGTCAACGTGTAAGACGGAGGAGCCTGGCAGAAGTTTTGTGTGCATAGTCTTCGCGTCGGACTGTCTGCTCTTCTCTTCTGGAGAACTGCTCGTTCCAGAGCTCCCCTTCTGTCAGACCTCCTGTCAAATACATCATCCCTTTCCAGTACAGAAAACTGCTCTTAGCGTAATATGAACTCATTACACAACGTGGGCATTTTTTTTCTTACAACTGGTATCTCAGTCTTTTTCATGGAGAGCTTTAACAATCTATAAGGATTATACCTCAGTAACTCCTGAGGACTTTATTCAGCAAATACATATGTATAAGCGGAACTTTGCTTAGTTGTAAACCACAAAACACGCACCCGGTGCAAGTTGGTGTGAGGCTTGATTGGGCAGTTTCCAAAAAATACTATTTCCTATACATAAAAGGTCATCTAAGTGACAAAATGTGTGTCCCCATTTTTTGATATTGTAGTTATTTTCCATTTGTCCTTATTTAGCCATCTGATAAACTATCGTCACCTGCATTCCCTTACTGCACTCAGTCATGCTAGTGATAGCTAGCGCTGCATTTATGCTGTCCTATATTTGTATTTTGTTGGGTTTGCTTGTATTATGCCAATGAAAATGAGATGTTACCCAATTATACGTAAAATACCATTGGTCCATGCATTCGGAGTATCACGAGGCCCGCCCCAAAGTTGTTCAAAGTAAATGGCAGCATTAAAAAACCAGGTGTGCCTTATTCCTAAAAAGCATCTTTTTCCGAACATTTTTATGCCCTTCCACGTGGCAGAGCTACTCACGAATGCTAACTTCAATAGTTCGTTTAATGCCTGTTATGTTTGTTTGTTTCCATGGATCAGTAAGCAAATTATTAGCAGGCAGTCATACGGTGTTTAGATACGATTCCCGCCTGTATTTTGCTCTGTTTATGAACCAGCTCAAAATGTGTAAATCCTAGCAAGCAGAGTTCAACAGACAGTTCACAATGAATAAATAAACGCCATTTCTCCAAGAGAACTACATGCCTTCATCGTTATCCTGATACACAACATTATCCTGCCACTCGCAAGGTGCAGAGCACGGACCGCCATCGGTTTGCAATGGCCTTCCCTCAGCCCGGAGCAATGGGAAGCCCGACCCCGATCCTCCAGCCCTGCAACAGGATCCTCCAACTGGGCTGCTTTCACTCGGGCAGAAGCTGGATTATTTTAACAAATCTAACTGTAACGCTGGGCCTGAAGAAGAAATATTCCACCTATTTCTCACAAACTCAGCCGGGAATCTTACTGCACACCCATTACAGCACGCTGAGCTGAGGTGTGCAAGTCCAGACGAAAAGGAAGGCTTTACCCGCTCCTATGTACCTATGCGTGGATGAAACTATACATGAGAAGACCACATGAGGTCCAGACTCAGGTGTGGCTGCACTCCGAGGCATACAGCTCAGGTGTCCCTAGGCTTGCCGTGGAAGATACCCATCCAAAAAATCAAGGAAATCCTAAGTGGACATCCTAAATGGGACCCCATTTCTGGTTACTTCACCCTTGTCTTCATTTCCTCATTTACCACACTGCACAGTTAATTTCAGCATGCTGCTTTTCAAAAAGCTCATGCTGAGTTTCCTAATGCTCCCCTGCATTTATAATATAGGAACCCCAAGCCCAGATCCTGCTGCCGGAGCCAGGTGCCTGAAGACCGCCGCGGACCAAAGCCTCTCGAAAGCAAAGACACATTATGGCATGAAGTGCACTTCTTACATCACTACTGCAAGCCTTCTGCCACCTTGCAAAGTGGTGGTTGGTTTTTTTGTGTTTTTTTTTTTTTTTTTAACTCAAGATTTAAGCACTTGTAACAATAGCACTTCAAACTAATAGATCTTCAAAACATGGAGAAGACATTAATTAATAAATATGCCTAGGACAGCGAAAGCACGTAAAGGCTGAATATTGAACCACAAGGTACCTGAATACTATGATACCAGGTGATAAAATGAGGGAGGAAAAAAAAAAACCAAAACCCCAGCCTCAAGTAATTTTCAAAACCCCCAGCCTCAAATAATTTTATACCTTGAGACATATAATTTAATGTTATCAGAACTGACTCTGAAGAAAAGCCAGTGAAACTTTTAACAAAGTTTATGAAACCGAAGGGGAAATCTTAACAAGCATCAGGATGGCTACAGGCTCTCTCTATAGCGTTAATATGTCACATAAAACCCAGCCATCCCCCCCAGCACACAGGCATCGTCTAAGGACTGCTTAGTCAGAGAGGCTCTCATAAACTACACGTGCAAAGCTTACCTCCCTCGTCTAGGAACAACTCCAGTAGGGTCAGGAACCAATGGGAACAGTTTTGATAATAGCAGGAGTCAGAAAGATGCCTGTCGGGGGATTTCAGGGCACTGCAGTTCAGCTATTGTTATGCTAATTTGCCTCTGACCTTAGATTAACAATTAAATTACGTGGACTTTTATGATGCTGAAAATACGTAGACCATAAATTCATTTTCTGATCAACGGCAGTATAAAATTACAGAACTTAACAGCCATGACATCAAATTTTGCTGCTTTATTGTCTTTATTTTATCAGGAAAAATGACCGTATTCCCAGTAGTCGCTGACTCATGAATTTATGCGACTGTTAGCTTTTAAAAATAACTCATCAAAATAAAACTTCCTTTTCTTGCTCCCTAACTATGAAATACTCGAAGCCGCAGCCCAAATAGCATAAGCAGGTTGCTACAGCCCTCTATATATTGAGCGCTAAAATGCCAAGTGTTCGTGTCACACCTTGAAACTTCTGTCGTAGCTCTTTTTCACGTTAGTGGCTTCTGAAAGACCAGATATAGCAGAGTCACAGCTAACGTGGGAACCTTTGAGAAAGCAGACGAGCGATCCGAGAGTCCAGCGTACCATTCATTCCTACGGCTTCTAATTACATGAAGAGAACTGACATTCTGCCACGTCTATACCACGCACCAGAAAATGCAGCTGCTGCTTAACCGGCACGAGGACTTTGAAACCGAGACGGGAGGCGAAGCTAAACGCAGCAACCGAGGAAGAGTTAACTCGCTGAATTGCCCCATCGGAAGAGGGAGGACGAGGAGACCGCAACGCCGCAGCCACGGGCACCAGTGCCGGGTTTGGTGAATGACGTGCCAGAGTGGGAGAGCAAAGCAAAGCCCGCTCCACTCCACCTTCCCCGCCAGCGATGGCAGCGTTAGGCTGCGACGGTGAAGCCACAGGCCACCCAGCCCTACACGTGCGTCCCAAACCCAGCCCGAGCCTCCCCAGCTCCTGTGCTGTCCATAGCTCCGGTTGCACCCTGAAAGGAGCTGGAAGTCCATTGCAGCTCCCTCCCCCCCTTCAAAAATGTGCTACTTACCTCCACAGCGGGAACGTGGGTTGGTAGTTCAGCGCTGGTGTGGAGGTGGCACAAAAGTGGCGTTTGGATTTATTTAAAACAAATTAAATATTTCTTCCTTCTAAATCTGTATATGATATAAAACAAATTAAACATTTCTTCCTTCTAAATCTGTATATCATACAAAAAAATTTAAATATTTCTTCCTTCTAAACCTGTATATGATATAAACCATATCTTTAATTGTTAATAAAGGGGGGTTTTGGCTTGTATTCAGTTTGTTTTTTAAAAAAATCCGATTACTGCTTAATACCAGGATTAAATATGAGTATTTCTTAGCTGCTGGTGATTAATAACTGAATAGATCAGAGCTCCTGTAACACCTGTAAACACTCAAATGGGGAACGAAACATGCCATTTAAAGCAGAAAACGTTGCTCACTAAGATGTAAAATACACGCATTTTCCTTCTGCCGGTGGTGGTTTGTGCGGGCGTAGACATTTTACTGTTCTGCATCTGGAGCCCCCTTCACTTCACACAGCACGACAGGGCAGCATCTCTTCCCTTGCACTCTGCTCTGCAATTCTACACACTTTTCATGACCATATCCCTTCATATTATTAAAAAAAAAAATTTTCTCCCTTTGTAAAGATTATAGAAAAAATTAAAGCTCAAAGAAAAAAATACTATAATACAAGAAGAACTTACCCTGTTAGTGCTACAGGCCTTCCCTAGCAGAAGTTAAACGAGGCAAGTTATTTCCACAGAAAGGAGAAGTGTCAAGATTTCTCAATGAAATTAGTAATTCAACCACTCAAATAAGTAGGTTAAGGAAGAAATTAATAGACAATCTTTTTTTTTTTCCATGCTGCCAGTATGGAATTATTGCTATCAAGTGTTCCTGCAGTAGGAACCATTTTTACGCTGTCTTATGCAGTGAGTTCTCTCATCTCCTCACTTTACCGGTATTAATAAATAACATTGATCTATTGCTGGCTTATAAATAACTTTCAGTTTGTTGCAAGTTATAAGCTGCTTCTAACTGCCTCTGCCCATAGCTGTACGCATCTCCCTTAAAGCTGCAAAATTTAAACCTTTTCTTAAAAACAGAGAGCTCCACAAATTTGCAACAGAACCACATTTTCTGATCAGATCATTTTACGATCATTATATGATCAGATATTAAGCCCTCCAGGTGAGAAGGAACATGCAGGTTGTGAATTATCCTTTTCCTCTCCTATTTCTACCACGAATTGCAGCCGTACCCTCCCGATGGTCTTCTAATATTAGAAGAAATCTCACGCACGCAGATACAGATATATGCAGGATTTAAAAACAGCCCGTCCTTGGAACCCACAATATCGCTGACCAGGGAGATGGGGTTGAAGTGAAACCGCTCGTTTTCCAGCACTGGCAGAGCATCATCCCAGTCTGGGGAGAAAGTGGGGCTTAATTAAGAGGAAGGGAAGGCTGGGACTGTTCTACCTGCCCGTCATGGGCCCCAAGGGAGGCGGGTGATGAGGCGATGAGATTCTTCATGGTTCGGGAGATTTTTATTCACTTTAAATGGATTGCTGCGATGCAAATGTTCACAAACAACTATAACTTGCTCATGAGCGCACTTGAGCAATACGCAGTAGTTGGGTTTGTTGGGCAGTCCGCAAAAAACAAACTGTTGAACCAGCTTTTACATTCAGATCCTACAAATATGTATTAAATACATGTAGTATACAACTGAAAATTCACGTTGGTCTTTTCTACTTCTGTGATATGAAAACTGAAATTATTTTATCATGAAATACAATTAGTTTTTGAGACTACTTCGTACTTGTATATGAAGCATCTTTCTTCATATACAGAAGTGTCTCCAGTTCAGTTAGATTTGCCTATGTAAGTTCACGGGGAAAAAATAAATGAAAGTGGAGCTTAAAACGAAAACCAAAACCAAATGAAAACTTAATTGTTTTCAAAATAATGAGGAAAATCAGAACATTAAATATTTTGCACGCTTGCACCTGTAATATATATGAAAGCTAGTTATCTTTGATGAAGATCTTACTAATTACTCTTGATTAGGTGACTGCAAAAGACACACACTTGAGCAATAGAAGGAAAAAGAAATCTTTCCTTGCTTTCTATTCTTTTTCATGCTTTTCCTTCAGAAATTATCTGCCAGAAACAAACAATGCTTCATTATGTGATGATTAATGCCCTTCCCAGCATAGCACGCCGCATGTTTCATTTGCCATCATCCTGGTGCCCGCGCATCTTCTGCTCCTTTCCAGCATCCCCTGCTGCAGGATTCAGATAGCGTTACGGCTTGCGGTTGAACAAGGCTCCAGGACTTCGACAAGTAACAAGTTATGGAGCATGAATTAAGACTTTTGTTGCTTTTGTTTTAAGATAACTATGTTTTCTAAAGTTGACTAAATGGCCGCAGCGTTGCCATTGTGCAAAAATGTTGTTTTAAGCCTGCAGAATTGCTGAGCATTGCATACTGAATATTTCACTGTGATAGCTACTAACCACGTGTATAACAACAGCCTGATGGTATTGCAAGCTGTAGGGTATTTTTTGTAAGCTTCAGCAAAAATCAGCTGAATACTCCATAAATATTAAGGCCAAGACCAAAGAAAACAGCATAGAAATACAGAATTAGCATCTCGCCTATCAAATTAATTTTACCAGATAATGAAAAGAACATAAAGCTGACACACACTTGTACATCTGGAAAGTGGTTACATATGCTAGTCTCTAATTTAAAGGTATTTATTTTAATGACTCTAGGCCTAATTCTACGTCTCTTGAAGTCAATGGAGAAACTCCTGCTGAGCTCAGGGAGAGCAGGGGTTTTAAATTCACCATGGAAATTTTCAGCAACACTTAAGGAAGCTTCTTCAGTCACAAAGATTAAAGACAAGATCGGTACATGCCACTTCTTTAAGGATCACTTTACCTTTACACCCACTCCCGCACCATTTAGGAGTCTAATTCAAAAAACCATACGCAACATTTCAAACCCTGTCAAGAAACGGTTGTTCCCAGCGCCGTTAGAGAAAAGGGCAATGCTGTAGAGAAAAGGGCTCGACTCCACGCTTCTGGGCGGACACAGGCGGCCGTAAGCGTGGGGCTGCCCTCGGAGGCCACGGCTCCTCTTTGCTGCTGCCGCGGGACAACCCAGCACGGATCGTTTCAGCCATCACGTGCCATTCCCTGGTCCCACAGCATTATCCACCACCCTCCTTTCACTCCAGCAGCGAAGTTTAAGCATCCAGAATACTGGCTCTGAACATAGCATGTACAATGTTTTCAAGTTTGACAGTTCTGCTGCAACCAAAATGTTCATTTATGAACACTGAGGCACTGCCTCCTGATATTTTCAGTCACTGAGTGCTAAATGTTGATGACCGCTTTATTCTCTGGCCAGTTACAATTTCCCACGCATAAATAACGAGAGCTCCACAACATCCCATCTAAAATCTATCCGGGAAGCTTTAAGCTGTTGGAAAAATCCCTGTTTGAGCAGCATTCATCTTCCATAAATCAGTTCACAGGAGCAACGACTTCCTCACCAAGAACTCCTTTCAGAGAAGGTCACCTCTACACCTCTTTGGACAGGGAATATTGGATTTCCCTTTAGAATGACTTTCTAGCGGGAGATGATAAGGCCACAAAATGGCTGGCTCCATCAACACACAAGCATTGGGTGGCTCAGCTGTTAAAGCTACCTTTTGCTCATTTTGAAGACTGTTTTGCTGTTTTCTGCATGAGTAACATAGTTGGCAGCTCTGAGATCTTTGAGACTTCATCCCACAACTCTTCACTCCAATGCCCTCCAACACCTACTGGTGTCTGTTGGGACCTACCAGCTTTTCACCTTGGTCAAAATGGTTCACTGGGTCTCCAGCACTGAAGTTCTCTGTAGGATCACGCTGCTATTCTGATTATTCCTCGTTCTTTACTGAAGGAGGACACAATACCCTTTCTACAAGCACATTAAAAATTGCAAGCAGAAATTTTTAGTCTATCTTTTCAGCCTCTTTGGTCACTGACATTTGAGGAAAGACCTGCCACGGAGACTGATATGAACCTACCAAATCTTAAATCTTTCCAGTCTCTACAATGTGCACAATGACTGAAAATGAGGAATTAATATTTACAGTCAGGTTCTCTAAAGGATATTTTCCATAATTCTTGAAGGATACTCTAATAACTATGATGGTGCTGAAGGAGATACATGAATTCCCTCAAAGTGAGCTCTTTATTTTAATTCCTTATGTCAGAGCTAAATCACAACCACTTTCTCATATCAGTTTTATATTGGATCACTGAGCCATTCAAAGCCTCTGTTCACAAATTGTGTCTCGTCAGCAGGATCTGGTCCTTGCCGGAGATTATCCCAGGACCATGACAAGCTTCTTCAAAGAATTTATAAAATTTGACCAATGAAAATTGAGACAAGAACGGGCCTTTGCAAATTTTGACACATATCTCACAGCCACAGCTAACTGGCACAGACAAAATCTGTTATCCTTAACCCAACCTGTAATACTATTCACACAGAATCCTCTGAGAAAAACACAAGATTAAAGAAAAAATTATTAAATACGAAGACTGCATCTTGCAAGGCAAAACGAATTAATACCGTAATTTGACTTACGCTTTCATTTTCCACTATGCAAATGAAATGCGTTGTAAAGTAACTTTGATAAAATACCACTGAGATTACCAGGAGTGGTAGATGTTGGCAGCAAGCGGTTATGAGAGCACATGTCTCTATTCATGTGTGTCTTCTACTGCATCATTGCTTTTGCAGACTGAAATATTAGTAACTGTAGAGCAAGGATGTATGTGTCACCACACTGTGTTAATAAAATATTAAGTTATCAGTAAACCGCGGGTTGGAGGCTGCTGAGGGAAACCAGGACCGTAACACAGACACCCAAAAGGACAAGAACAAGGTCGTAGCAGAGGCCTTGGAAGTGGAAGGAACAGGATGACACCAGGGTCCCAGAGCTATAAACAACTCACAACTGTTCAATTACAGCTCGCTAAAGGAATGCAACTTTAAAATAGGCATAAAAGTGGGTCTAGGGATAAAAGGAAAACGAAGCAGCATCCAACACACATCCAAACTCACTATAGATAGCAAATTTCGCTACAATATGCAATTGGGAGCCACTGGAGCACATATTTGTGTTAGTAAATACATTAAAATGACCCCAAATGGACCTCAGAGTGAGGAGGCAGAAACCATCAAACTTCACTCTCTTCCTGGCAAAAAGGAGGAAGAAACCGCCGATACCAACATCGCACTCCCCCACGTGAAGAGCTCATCGTGCTGACAACTTGGAATGACACCTCCCTTTTCTTCTTGGGAGGACCGTAACACCAAAAAAGGATCAGACACTAGAAAGCTTACATATATCCGTATCATTAGCCGGAACGAGCTCTTATAATTGGATGATTTGGACTGTAAGCGCCAGTATCATTGTAATTGGCCTAATAATATTCTTTCAGTAGGCTGTTAGGACTTTCGCTGAACTAACAGCAAATGCTTGGTTGGCTTTGCACGTCAGGTGTGTTTCTTTCACCCACGTAACTGCAAAAGGTGTTTGGTCGGGTACCCCAGCCTCGAGACCTGGCTGAACGCGCGACAGAGCTGATGATGGGTACAGCAGGTCCAGCTTTCTGTTCTAATGCAACCCAGAAGCAATTCACGGCAATATTCCCCTGCCTCAATCAGATACGAACCTTTCAGGAGATAATTTGCCCTTGATTAAGAATCACTAGGAAATTAATAAAAACAATAATTAACTAATAACGTACAGCTCATTACCGAATGGAAATGTACCCAAATCTCAGGCCACGTTCTTAAAGGCAGAAAGCAGTTCCTAAGGAAAATTGACAATACCCTGTTTTACCTTTTCTTTCCGACAACAACAGCCAGGACAGAAATACATCCGCTCTCACGGTACAGGTTCTGATTAACAGGCGAGCATTACATGAGGAAGACAGCACAGAGCACTACCCGCAGCACCGAACTCTGAAATCTGAACTGCTATGTGCTCGAGCTTCGATGAAAAGAAGAAAAAGCAGCCCATAAAAAGCTATCTATCTGACACGTAAATAACAGGGGCAATTAACTCGGCGGACCTTCTGTGTATCTCAGCAGAAGACAGATTTAAAATGTCTATACTCAACGCGAAGGTATTGCTGGATAAAATATTGCCACAGAAAATGGAAAATAAGAGCAGAAGCTTTATCATCTAAAGGTCAACGTAACTGTATGTTTAAGGAAGTTAAAGAACCCCACAAAGTGCCTTACTCTCTTTCCCTGCAGCAAATTCAAAGAAACAAACAGAAGCGCTCTGCAACTAAGAACTGCCGGTGAGAACTATGAAACCCTTGCCCACTCTTCTTACAAAGACCAGAAAAAATAATCTTATTCTGAGAACTCCCAGCCCTGCAAACAAACCTCTTGCCATCCTCAAGCACGACACAAGCATTGCTACAGCACTCCACAACTAATAAGTATTTACAGACCAGATTCTCTACTTTTGCACAAGATTTACGCTATTCAGTTGAAACAGGTATCTTTGTTGGTCTTTAATTTGGCAGGAGAATCGTCCGGGTGATCACCATATTTTTCTGGTTCGGATTCACCAAAGCTGTTGTTTTTCTAATTTTGTCAACTTTACAAATCTCTTTCATTCTAAAAAATCTTACGGGCATTTTTAATGAAGAACAGAGGAAAACCTTTCCACAAATTTGGGTTCAAATTTCTTTATGTACTTCTTTTCCTATGCATAGCTATAAAAAATACAGCAGCAAATCATGACATTTCCTTCTACCCTACAAAAAATTTGGCTCTTTTCTCCACAAGTTATCTCCCATGGAAACCTAGATATTTCAGATACCTGCTGTCAGTCTTCACAACACCCCTTAAAGTAGGCTGGTCTTAAAATGGTACTTCTGCCTTAAGGTTCCCACATTACTGCTCCAAGATTTCTTAGCAGTATGCTGTAGTGCCCTCTGGGCTGGGGTAGGAAAAAATCTGTAAGACACTTGTCTTTCCCTGCCACATCCTCTCCTTTTTTTGCAAAATTGCCACAGAAGATGATGAGGGAAGGTTAGAAGAACACAGCTTTACAGAAGTGACACTTTTTTCCCCTCTGCAGATCTCGGATATATTGTTGGAATTCTCTCTCTTAATGGCATCAAAGTGACTCAACCTTTATGAAAAACTTGAATCCCTTCATCAGATTGTCACCCCCAAAAACTGTTTCTTGCCTGCTTGTGTAGGATGCAACTACATAGGCACAGAAAGACTCAGAAAGGCTTAGAAAACTTCTCAAGCTTCAAAGCTTAGAAAGTTTCCAAAAAACCCTTACGTTTTTACCTCTAACACAAATATACACATATTAAAATGTCTTCTGTGTTCTCTTCGCTGGGTAAAGAACCAGCTGGATGGCCGGGCCCAAAGAGTGGTGGTGAATGGAGTTTACTCCGATTGGTGGCCGGTCACAAGCGGTGTTCCCCAGGGCTCTGTGTTGGGGCCAGTTCTGTTTAACATCTTTATCAATGATCTGGACGAGGGGATCGAGTGCACCCTCAGTAAGTTTGCAGATGACACCAAGTTGTGTGGGAGTGTTGATCTGCTGGAGGGGAGGAAGGCTCTGCAGAGGGACCTGGACAGGCTGGATCCATGGGCCGAGGTCAATTGTATGAGGTTTAACAAGGCCAAGTGCAAGGTCCTGCACTTGGGCCACAGCAACCCCATGCAACGCTACAGGCTTGGGGAAGAGTGGCTGGAAAGCTGCCTGGCAGAGAAGGACCTGGGGGTGTTGGTTGACAGCCACCTGAATATGAGCCAGCAGTGTGCCCAGGTGGCCAAGAAAGCCAATGGCATCCTGGCTTGTATCAGAAATAGTGTGGCCAGCAGTAGGGCAGTGATCGTGCCCCTGTACTCGGCACTGGTGAGGCCGCACCTCGAATGCTGTGTTCAGTTCTGGGCCCCCCACTACAAGAGAGACATTGAGGGGCTGGAGCGTGTCCAGAGAAGGGCAACGAAGCTGGGGAAGGGTCTGGAGCACAAGGCTGATGGGGAGCGGCTGAGGGAGCTGGGGTTGTTCAGCCTGGAGAAAAGGAGGCTGAGGGGAGACCTTATTGCTCTCTACAACTACCTGAAGGGAGGGTGTAGAGAGGTGGGGGTCGGTCTCTTCTCCCAGGTAACAAGTGATAGGACGAGAGGAAATGGCCTCAAGTTGCACCAGGGGCGGTTTAGACTGGATATTAGGAAATTTTTCTTCACCGAGAGGGTTGTCCAGCATTGGCACAGGCTGCCCAGGGAAGTGGTTGAGTCGCCATCCCTGGAGGTATTTAAAGGACGTTTGGATGAGGTGCTTAGGGACATGGTGTAGTGGTGGTCTTGGTGGTGTTAGGTTTATGGTTGGACTCGATGATCTTAAAGGTCTTTTCCAACCTATACGATTCTGTGATTCTGTGATTCTAGTTCCAGTAAAAACATGCAATTCAGCAGAGAATAGCACAGTTGCTATTACACAGCATGTATGCTGAAAGAACTACTGTCCTTACCAGTGTGCCATAAAACTAGGCTACATCAGCACATGAATGCACGGTACACCGGATGGTGAGCACATTTGTAATGAAAGGAAAGCATGTCCAAATAGGCTTCAGATAAAGACAATCAGGAGACCCATACACCATTTCTGGCTCTGACTCAGATTTATTGTATGGCCCCAGTTGTGAAACAAAATAGCCTGTCCTTCAAACTCTGCCTGTAAAATCGAGTTAGCGTGAAGCAGCTGCCATGAAGAACACTGCACAGTACTGATACTTGATCTGATTTCTGATCTGAGAATATTTAGGAGCTGCAATCCGCATGACCCATTTCATGTTGTTTTGTCCTGTTGCGGAGGCACGTAAGGCACGCTTACGAAGAGGATTAGCTACAGAACAGCAAAGTCACAGATCATTGCTAACGTAAGGCAGGAGAATGGCTCACGGTTTCATCATTCAAAACACTTCTTCAGACGGAGCGGCAGACAAACATCTGACTTCTTTCAGGACCGTTTGCCATTTCACCGGCCTGCAAAGGCAGCGCCAGAGCTCGCTTTGTGCACCTGCACCTGGACTCGGTAGGACCTTCCCAAATTTTGAGGAATCGGGTCCCTGGGTAAGCTGCTAGCAGACAACTAAAGCTCTTTCTTGATCCCACTGCCCAAATTAGAGCAATTCGTATAAAAGAAATAACTTGCTAAAAGATCACTGAAGATGGAACTAAAGTAATAGCTACTTAATTTTAATAAGTTGGTTATAAGTTATACAGTGCTTTCTATTCTCATCAAATCTTATTAACGTATAGTACTTTACTGCATAGAGATAAACTGAATGTAGCTATGCCCTGAACCTACATCTTATGCTAGGGTTTTAGCACTTTTTTTTCTCTAAAATTGAAGAAGGGTAATCAGATCCTGGGTGAAAAACTGCAAATGGCTGTCTTTGTGAAAGAAAACCATCTTTTATATCGCTAGCCTTCTAAAATGCATTCTAATGATTGCATTGAAAAGTGGACACTAAAAACGAAATATAAGGACCACTTAAGTAATTTTGCATAATTTCAAGTACCTCTTGTATTAAAATATCAATATTTTGCAGTGTTAAAACTTCAAGCTTTCGTTCAACGGGTAAGAGATGGTGAAGTGTAAGAACAAAATTACTGAAAACCTAAATTTGGATACTTGGCTTCCCACCAGAAATTCAAAGCCTTCCCTGAGACGCTGCATGTACACAGCTGCACCTAGCACAAGCGCAAGGTGGGTCTATTCATCAAACGCAGGCACATTTAAGCAATGAAAGTCCCCGGTACTTCTCACTACTGAAACCAGATCTAGTATTTTTCCAAAAGGCAATAAAGAATTCTGACATGATTATAGGCAGCAGTCTCACCCTTACAAGCAGATACGTTAGCACAGCTTCGACTCGCTTCCCTCTTTTAACAGATGTTGTGGAACAAATCTCATGTGCCTACAACGAGTACACGTCACTTTGATGCTGCGAACTCTCACTTCTGCCTGGGGCAATATCACTAACAATAAATCATTCTGTTTGAAATTTCTACTGACCCTCAAGAAAGACACCAGCTGGCATCCTGTACGCAGCACATCTGCAATCTGCGTCCAGATTTCTGCTTAGTGCCAGGGAAAGCATTGCCTCTCTCACTTCCACTCTGGAGGAATTCTCCAGCCATTGACACGTTACAGAAGAGCTTCACTCTATCCACCAGCAGCAAATAAATGGCCAAAGGGATGTAAAATTTAGGAAAGACTAAGTCATGTTACTTTTAATGTCCATTCTCATTTAAAGTAGTTGATCCTTCCTCTTGTACAGCTCCTCAACTATTTCTGGTCTTTCGTAATGGCCCTTTGAGTTGCGTTTATGATGGAAATGCCTTCCATTTCTCGTTCTTAATCCTAAAGGTAATGGGAGAACCTGGGGCAACAATCATATTTTCCAAGAACTGGTCTTTCTAGTCCCTGCTGTTTGGGGAGACAGAGTTGGCAGCTTGATTTTCCAGGCTCAGCACAACTGGAACATGAAAACGAAACTCTAACTCCTACCAATTTTGATAGGTTTGCCTTTCACTCTTGAAGATCCTGAATGTAGTGAAACCATTAATTACACCATCTTCACAGAGGTTATTGCACTTCAGAGGCAACGACCTGAAGAGGAACAGTTTATTGGCCTCTCCCAGTTACTGTGTGTTCCCCACGTTATTGTAACTTCACCATCTTCCAGGTCAGAGGGAGAAAAGCTTAGATGCTAGAGCACGTCAGAGTCGTCATCAGAAAAAAAACCCTCACATCACAACACATCAAACTCTCTCAAATAATATTCTGCGACTGCACTTTCAGCAAGTGGAAGCGAAAGCATTGCCTTTAACTTGCGTTCTCTTCGATGCGATCTGATCAGTGCCAGGGTAATTGCACCGTTCATCTGCTGACACGTAACCCAAATGCAGAAACCAGTGATTTCTGGTGACTCAAGTACTCAAACAGAGCGAGTAGTATTTCTCCTTACCCAAAACCTATCTTTCCGATAGCAATGAATTCTACAGCGTAACAATAGCTTTTTATCCTTTTCCAGGTGCTGGGGTTGAGGAGTACATCTGTACCACATCGTTCATCAAGGAAGCACAACCGCTTTTGACAGAGGCGGTGGCAGCTGTCTGACGGTGCACACCAATTACACCGAATCGCGAGGATGGGGCGAGAAGAAGCCGCTATCATCAGCCGAAGCTGCAGGGGGGATTCATGTAACAGAATCTAATTACCTGCCTGGATTTCGGCCAGGGCACGACTGGAGTTACCACCCTCGCTCCTAAGAAAGCAGTCTGGGAACTTCAATTATCGTGGTGGTCAAGGTCTCGGTTTTGTATCTCGAAGGCAGCAACTCCGGCAACACAATTATATTGCTCCAATACCAACTCAAAGGGAAAAGTGCCACCCGTTGAAGTACCGTCATGTCCTGTAGCACATAAATGTTAATTAGCGGTCTTTTTTTAGAAATTATGAGATGCTCTAGTCCTGCACAGCGTGAGATTTGATGAGATGAGAGCAATGGGTGGTATAGCTAATAAATCAGTTTACTGTACAACCTCATTTCTTTAATGAAGAGCAAATACCTGAGCCTTAGTAAAGCAAGAGCCCCAGGCGTACACTTGCAAACTGAAACGCTGGATTTAATTTTTTTGCGTTCTCTCCGAAGCAGGGAGTGCTGACCTACCGCTAGTCATTAGAGAACGCTCTCCTTTCAGGGGGCAATGCCAAGCATAAACTTTGATGTCAGAATTAAAAAACACAGAAGACGTGAGTGGCAAGGCCATTATGGGAGAATAACCAGTAGAGGTACAGTTTTCATAAGGGAATAACTTTTAAAAGCTGACAAGAGCTGTCAAGGTGTCAGGCCAGAAGAAGGGCCAGCACAATTAACATATACTAGGCTTCAATCTACTGGGAGGGAAAAAGGCAGAATTTATTTTGGACAATTACAAGTTAATAAATGGAAGTGTCAGCTCCTCTGTAGAGCACCCATTAAAGCGTACTAAAGGCCAAAACCTTTTACAGTTTCTGTCACGGTAGGCAACACACTACCATTATTTTATATTCCAAGCAATTTTATCGTCAATGACAGCAGTTACAAATGTACGAGAAAATATTTTCCTTAGCAGCACACCAGGCAGTTTACTTTGCAGAAATCATCTCTGCGCCCAGAAGTGACTAGTATTTTAGACTTTTATTATGAACGCCGTGTGTTTTATTTCACTCGTTTTTTTATCTTCCCCGGCGCGCGTATGTGAGCGAGCGCTGGACGTGCAGCGCGCAGGAGGGCCCCCCGTAGCACTGCGCATCCTCCAGCCCCGCGCAGTCCCTGCCCGGGGAGGGGGAGGCACCTACGCAGGGCGCCTGTCGCTGCCGAGAGCCGAGCGGCCGCCCGCGCGCCCGCAGCCGCTCTCCGCGGGGAGACGGTGAGCTCTCCCCTCAAGGAGCGCAAGGGCAGGCAGGGCGTCGCCGCCTCCCGCGCCTCGCCGGATGCCCTCGTTTCCCTCGCGCCGGCTCCCTGCTCAGTTCAGACCTTGCGCAGCACGCAGGGCCGTTAACTCGTTTGTGCGGGGCTCCCCCCAAGAGTTAGCTGAGCTCAGAAACGGGCTTCGGCTTTTTTCCCCTTCCACTTCAAAAAACAATCAGAACGACCAAGAACTGGGTTGGCTCCGCCTGCAGAATCGCTCGCCCTCTGCAGTGGACCAAGAAAAGATCTGTACGCTGCTTGAACCCAATTCTCAGTTGCCTGCTTAACAATAAATTACAGACCAAATAGCTCCAATTCAGATGGTAACTCGGGGGACTCGCAAAGGAGTCAAACCTCCCCGTGGACACCCACAGAGGAAGGCGCGGGAGCCCCTTTGTAGTGGTGAATCTCCATTGTACGATGAGCAGGTAGGGAAGCTGTACTCAAATGGGGACATAAACCTTGAATTTCATATTAAATCCCCTTTAAGGGAATAAAAAGCTTCCAAATCCAGCACTTTTTAATACACAATCTTTTCTCCTCGCTGTTGCTTACGGAAAATGATATGACATTATTTTTGCCTTGTTGATCTTGCTGTTAATCAAGGCAGAGAGATGAGTCATTAGCTATTCTAGCTTCCCTTTGTTCATAGCCAGGCAGGTGCGCAGAGCCAAAGCAAGATACCCAAACAGCGCTTGAAAAGAAAATCCTCTACCTGCAGAGCCATTTGGAAAAGAGTAGCTATCGTTTGAGACGTTATCTACCATTATTTAAGTACAGTAACCCCCCACCTCATCACCATAAGTGAGGTTATTCAACACCTACCATTCGAAGGCTGCCCAGCTCTCACCGTTGCAAATCCTATTGCTCAGCTGTTACGAGAGCTTTGCTTGGACAGCCACTCCTCCTCACTCTGATTTTTTCTGAGTTAAGAAAAAAAGAAAAAGGATCCTAAAATAGGCTTGGGTATAGCATATGCCTTGCAGGAATTTTGGCATGGGGTGGACGGACATCTGCTTCAGGCCTGACCTACTTCTAAGCATCTGAACACAACATCTCCTTGCAAATATTCCCCGTAGGATATTTTTTTTAGCTATTAATCCCCCAGTGATTTTGCCTGCCCCTCAGAAACCTTCTTTGCTCTTTGAGATCCGGGTTGAACTCAGTTATATTGGGTCTGGCCGTTGGAAGACGCTGGCAGTGTTGGTCGCTAAGGAGTACCTCAGACTAGAGCTTCCACTGCGCAAAGCAAACACCAAGTGCTCAATGAAGAGGTTACAGCCTTTGTAGGCAAACCAGATGTGAGACAGGTTAGGATTCAAACATGTTCTTATTCAGTAAGCATATAACGCTCACAGGTAGACTATAATAACTTATCTTAGATGGTATTTTTAATACATTTCTCATTATACAATGCATAACTTAACCAACCTTACATAGTAGGCTGACGCCAAGAAAACATACTAATTGGGGTACTCCTTAGAAATGCAAATCATGTAACTATGGGCAGAAATGAGGGAAGAAAATGAGGTAACCCACATCAGTAGCACGTGTTGTACTCACAACCAAACAAAGGAAAAAAGAAAGATTCATTAAGCAAGAAATGAGTCTTGAGATGGCATAGAAGAAAAGTCTGCTGCTGGGGCGGAGAAGCGGGATTGCAAAGAGAGACGAGACAGAAGGAGAGGTGGCAGCATCCTCTGCCTCACAAAACAGAAGAAAAAGAGAAGCATTCATGTTAGTGTAATGCTTGCTTAGCAAAAGAGAGTGAAAACAACTAAGGATGAGTTTGATAAGCATCATTTTAATGCTTCAGTCACTTATATTACTTTTTTCTAATTTGTCCCGTTTGTGAGTTCCTTTTCAAATCAATATAGCCCTCCATTTTTTATCATACCTAGTGACAGCAATGTCTCATACCGCGCCTTTTGTCCATGAGACGAAGACTACTGATAACCTTAAGTGTCCTTACATAAGTGCCCTGCTCTTGCAAGGCTCGCTGGCACCCGTGTGCCTCCACGAAAGCCCCCCTGGCCAGGGGTACAGCTGCTCCTCTTGCAGCCGGGAGAGGGACAACAGCAATAGCAGGGGAGGAAGATGCACAGAGGTGAGGAGGAGAAGACCTGATCCTTAAGGGAGTCTGCGATAACGATCCCTAACCTCTGGTACCGCTGCAACCCTTCTCTTCCGTGCTACCGCTCCGAGTCTCTTGCTTTGTTTCTAGCTCTCATTACAAACCATTTGTAGGCAGGTATCTCTCTCTGTAGTTATAAACCATGTAACCCAATGAGATCCTGTACCAGATGTGAACATACAGATGCCAGTGCAAGCAAGCACTTAATAGCCATATAAAAATATACAAAAAAGGTGGTTAAAATAAATAAATAAAAATCAAAATTAAAAAAGATGGAGGTTTTCATTTAATAGATTTTTTTTTTTTTTAATTTTCTTGAATTTCAGTGCTAGAAAAGGGAAGGTGGGTTACAGGTTCCAGCTAACTTTTTTGTGTTCTCTCTTGTTATCATTAGGTATATCAAGACTGCATATCAAGACAACAGCACTAAGTCATATCAGAGAAGCCGGGCATTTAATAGTAGCAGCATTAATCATGAATGAACTTGAATTACTATTATTTATTATTTATATTACACTATACCATGGGTCTCCTGTTGGTTCTAATTTAAGAAAAGATGCAACATGCTGTTGGAACAGACCATTCAAGGGAAGAGAAGGATGCCTGCAAGAGGGAGGCACAGTCACGTAGCCTGTATTTGCATTGTCTTCTGCAGATTGAATGTCTTAAAAAAAATAAATCATTCAACCAAAAGACATCAACACTTTCAATCGTTTGGTGTTGAACCTCTACTCTTCTGCCACACACGGAGACTTCGGAAGAAACTGAAAGGTCCTTTACAGAATAATTCAGGTTTGTCACAAGGGTGTTTATCATGAACAAGCACAGGTGAAAGCACAGTGAGAAACTAGGAGGTATTACTGGAATAACAGTGTAGGGTGTCCTTAAGATGAAGGAAAAGGCTCAGCTGAATCCCAAATACAAACAGGACTGAAGGCGGGGGCACACTTCTAGCTTTCCTTTCCACTGACTCTTGAAATCTTCTTAAACGAGGGCTATTGCCTGTCTGCCAACAGAGGCCAAAACAGACTGCACTCCGGCTCGCCCAGTCTGTCCCTACCCGTGCTCACAGAGCCCTTATTTAAGTCTGTCTGTCTTCATTCATTGGCAGTGTGAGGGTGGGGAAAGTTTAAATTAGGGCGTCACTCAGCCCTTCACTGGACAGCGGTAGTCGTAGCACTAATTAGAAAACCAAGCGCAACAAAAGCCAACCAGCTAACCACCGCGGCTCAGCCCCAAAAAGCCAACCACGGAGAAGAGGCTCTGCAGCCAAGCTGTCGCAAGACCGCATCGACTGCACACGGAAAAAGGAAGAAAAACCCGAATTCATATTTGAGACTTTGCTGAATGCTCCTAGAGCGGTTTAGGAATTTGAAGACATTTCCGTGTAAGCTGCTACTGAACGGCAATTAAAACATGCGGCACAACGGTAATTATGCTTTCTAGAGTAGCACTAGCCTGCCCAAAGAAACAAGGCTAGTCGTCTGCTCAAGGCACGCGACTTCTCCTCAGATGTACCGTAAGCGAAGCCCTGGCTCTCTCGAGGGGCCGGCGTCCTCCTGCGTGCATCATGCAGCCTGAGCAGGAATCATCGCTTGAAGGAAACCAGCTATCGCTTCCATACACTTTGTTTGCCTCATCACATCTCTTCACAAAAGGCGACGCTGATTGCAACGCTATGTTTCATCAACAGGTCAGAACCACCGCTGAAAAAAGAACAAGCTCTTTCTGAAATGAATGAAGGGATTGATTTTGCATGGATCAGCAGAGGCTGCGATAATTACCCTAAGATTGACTGTGGCTCGTACTGAAAAGGTTGCACGGTTCTTCCCAATGAAGAGTGAACTCTCACTTGTAAACCAGCAGGCGCGAGCTGTAGGGCATAAAATAGAATTCTAGCAGAGCTCCTAAGGAAAAAAAAAATATCCCAAAGCTTTTATTTTTGGTAGCAAATAGAAAACTGTAAGGTGGCTTTTGCAGCATCAGGCATGGAGTACTAACCATTCACATGCACCACTTAATTGTTTTAGCAAATTACATCATGTTAATGTCACAACAAAAAGATTCACCTTGAGAGGCCAGAATTTAATATATTACTAGCAACAGATTAGTTTCTCCTTCATTTAAGAAAATTTAAAACTTCATTGTAAATACCATTTTTCTCTATGATCACTGACAGCTCAAAACCATGGAGTAACGACATGCTTTTCATATTATCCATTACTTACACTTAATCTATATTCTACTTGATTACTTTCAGGACAGCAATGGAACTGCATTTGGAATTTCTGAAAATTACAGAAAAGGTCTTCTCTTGATTGGTTTGAACTTTGCAGCCATAATAACGCTTAAATGAACTTTGGGAGATTGATTCTATTAAGGAATGAATGAAAATAAAAAAGAGTATTTTTCTTCCAGGTTACTGCTTAGCTGATCCATAGCCTAACACAACAAAGCGAGTGATAGGGAAACCATCATCTCATCTCCAAGCCTCTATAACACAAGTTTTTAATCACTTCTCCCCATCAAAACACTCTATGCCAAAAGATGCATTACAACATGCGTGATGCCTCAGGAATCATGTACTGGAACACTCTATTATTTCCTCTCTTCAAATCCTAATTAATATGTCCATTCTTATCCTAGTGCTGAATGGAAAAAAGTATTTTCCTTTGCAACAGGGTTGGCCAAACAGCAGAAACCTGGTAAATGCTGGTACAGTAAAGCGAAGTTTAAAATTAGCCTCAAGTTCAGCTAAGTTACGTGTAGAAAGTTCCACAAATGGGTTTAAAAAGACAAAGCTGAACTGAAATTTATGAGTACGGTTTTAAATAAAAAGAGTGAACCACACAACAGTAGGAACGCACGCGAGGGAGATGTATGGAGTAAACCATGTTTCTTCTGGTCCCTTATTCCTCCCTCCCTCTTTGCGTTGCGGCTGTATTCCCCCCCCTCCCCCTGAAGTAATTTGCTCAATCTAGATTTGGAAGATAATAATAAATGAGCAATGGGTGGTTGAATTAAATTTGCGATTTTTTTTTTGCATGGAAATATAACATTACTGATTTATCAGGTTATCAGACTGATCTGGATATTGAAAAGGACAGAAAGGAGAAGGCTGCAATAATTCAAAACAGAAAAAAGAATTAAAGAACTGAGGATAAATACCAAGTTTCTAAACTCAGGAAGGGCTGCAGCTGGGTACGGCTGCTCCCGTGTTAAAGAACAGGCTCCTCGTGCAACCAGAAGTGTCAGTGCATGGGGTTAATATTCTGTTTGCAGGCTATTAGTGGGACAGACAGAGTATATACTTCTCTTCTGTAATTAAGTTTGTTCTAAAAACACCTCTTCAGAAAAAATAACGCAATTAGTTAATCAAGCGTTATTACAGAACAGAATTTCCCCAACACGAAAACCAGAAAACGTTATGCGGTATCTTTTCTGTTATAATTACTAAGGCAGGAACGTAGTGATATGTCTTCTTTGGTAATGAGGAAACAGAATGTTAGTTGGCAACAAAATTGGATTTTGCAGCATTAATATTTTACTCGAGAATATCCTCATCTAACCCGTCAGTGCAAGTCTGGAGCTGAGGAGTGCCTAAATACCGTGTTACACTGATGCCAATCAGGAAGCCAATTTCTGGATTAAATTTTATAGGTAAAATAAAAACTGGAAGGAAAACAGTAATTTTTTTCTTCCATTGAGGAAACAGCGTGTGAAGTTTCTCCCTAAATGTACTGAAATATTCATAAACAACAGAACTTACCTACTTAATTTTCAAATACATCCTGTAAAGCAGAATACGGACGCAGCTTCCAATGCAGACGCGTTACTAACGGGCCAGCAGAACGCCTTCCGCGTGGCTTTGTGCCCTGATGCAACGGGACCGTGTTTCCCCTGCGCTTCCCTCTGCCCGCACCAAAACCTTCCCCGAAGCGCGCACCCAGGGGCGACCCCGGGCGCAGGGCTCTTGGCAGCTACCATCCAGAAACAGGCTCCCCCTGGAAGCCCCTCTCCAGCATCTGCCCTGGGCACATCCTCACCTTCCAAGGAGCAGAGACCCTCATTTCTCTTTCCGTCCTCCGTCACGGCCCAGCGCGGTCCTGTCATGCTGGCGGTTTTGCCTTTCTCTTCAGCGTAACAGCAGCAAGTTTGGGGGTTTGGTTTGGTTTGGTTTGTTTTTTTAAAGTTGAGAAAGGAAGCACAGTGCCTATTGCAATTCTCTGTTCCAATGCTACCGTCAGTGCTGAGCTATAATTAATAGGTCTGGTGATGACCCTTATTAGTATTACTGTCAGTGTAAATGCTTAAAACTTAAAAGGAAGCTTTTTACTAAAATACAAACAAACAACCCCCAATCCAACCACAGAAGACCGTTAAATAATGCACTATGCATGGAAAAAAAATAGAAATACAGTGATAGAGCAGCGTGTGTTTGGAAGAGGAGGGGGTCATTTTGTGGTTGTACATGCATTACAAATATACACATGTATATGAACACACAGCTGAACATTTGTTTGTGTTCCCTTAATATTTAACAAGGCTACAAAGATGACTCTCTTTTCCTGAGGGAAAAAAAGAAATATAGGAAGAGATGCCGTGTTACATTCTGGGAAAGCAATAATGACAGTGAGAAAGAGCTACACAAGATTGATTCAAACAAAAATGTTTATATCCTCATCTATGCTTGCTTAACATTCGGGAAGTTAAGACTGCCTGCCCATAAGGACACTCTGTGATGTTGCTCCCTTCTAACGTGAGAAACAAGCTGAAGTAAGGGAAGGAATATAGACTTGCTCCATTCCAGAAAACTCAGCTGCAAGACTAAGCGGTAAGTCACTTAGCTACAAGGAGGAGAAAGCACACCGTGAAATGTATTGCAAAGAATTATTTCCACTTGCAAGGAACGCAAAAAACGACGCTGGAAGCACGTCCCACCCCCGTTTCCCACAGGCTCCATCCAACGGCACGCAGCAGGGTCCGCGGGGCATGGAGCGGCTGGCAGGGCGCTGCCTGCATGCTGCCCGTCCCCACTCTCCCTGCTGAAAGACGCCCGACATCTCGGCCACGCAAGGCACCGTGGGCCTGGCACCGAGACATCCATTCGGGCATTTTTCTGATCCAAGACCAGCCTAGGTGGTGCTTGAAGAAGTGATTTATTTTATCACTCTCGGGGATTTTCACAGCCGTAAATTCTCTCCATGGCCTTCTTGTCTATTTTGTCATCTTAAGCATCCCTCCTGTTCAGGCTCAGCGCACAGCAAGGTCCAGCAAAACGCAACGCGATGTCAGGCAGCGTGGAGCTCTAGCGGGGCTGCTGACCGGTGGAAAAGGACGGGACCCAGCTGAGAGCAGCCGGCCTTGGGCTCTGCCTCCAGCCTCCCCTCTCGGGCACGGCTCATCAAGCAGAGCCTGGCAAAGGCAGACGCACATCACGAAAGCAGCGCTGTCTTGCTCTGCATCGCTCCCTGTGGTCCCCTCCATCGTTACCCTATCAGGTAACCAACTCCAGCTTGTCCACAGGAAGGGCTGCACTTAAAACTTGAGAAACAGAAGTTTTAATATTCTCAAGTTGTGAAATCCCTTATCGGTGAACATCCCCAAAACTCTCACCCACTATATATCACGTTTGCTTTGCTTATGAAGCAAGTCTTCAGAACATTTTTGAAGCTCTTAAGGTTTTATTGTGTACTACAATAAAGCTCTTTATTGACATATTGCTCTAGAAGACGACACGGTTTTTGAGAATCATTATTTCTATATTTCCAAGATGGTATACAGCATGTTGCCTCTGTCTTAGTCTGATTCAAACAGCTCCAGTAGGACCCAACCTGCAAAAAAAGCAGGTCTGCAAAAAACAACATAAAATCCTGCTTGCTCCCGGTAAATAGTTAATTTCTTTCACTTTGCCATTCTCCGAGTACGTGTCGCATTTCCCTTCAAGCAGATATAAGCTCTTTGGCCGTGCCAGAAGCTGCAGATGGCCGGCGAGCGGCCCCACCGCAGTGCCCTGAGCTGACCCACTCGTGAGCCGCAGATGCACTGCAGTGCACCCTCCGCAGGCGCCAAGCAAGTAGAAGAGAGGGCATCTTTTCTTTTCTAAGAGGCAATAAATCTACAATGAGATTTTTTTTAAAAAAAGCTGTAATGATGACTACAAGGATTTGCTGCTTTGTTTTTAAATTGCAGAATCGAACAACTGATGACAGCCCATTATCTTTGCTGAGAATACTGGCATCCCCAAATGTGCTATACTGCTCCTACTTTGTACCTTATATGCTGTGTGCCTCGTAGGAGGTATACCTTTAGTAAAATTATGGTTTTATTGTTATTGTTCTGCCTAACCACACCCTTCCACTTCTGAATTTCTTTTTCTTCACCCATATTCCATGAAATATTTATGCAAATGCATAGAGATGTTCGAAGTTTGGACTTCTGATTGGCTGCAGATTGATAGTCTCTAACCTATTTGGCATCTATCTCCTAACAAATCTGCAAAGAAGAAAAACATCTAAGAGGAGAAAAATGTACACGGGAGAAATCTGTGTCTGTAATAGGTAAAGATGATACTTACTAATTTAGTCTTCCCTCATAATTTGTGTTTTAGTACTTCCATACAATTTTAAATACATTGTTAGAGCGTGGAGATCATTTTCATTCAGGGAGACACAGTTTGAGAAATGACCTCTGATTCTGTGGGGAAAAAGTCCTACTTACAGTTTGCTTAATTGATTGTATTTGCATATCCAGATGCAAATACATTAGGGCTATTCATTTTATTTTTCATCACAGCTTTTTGGTGGTGGTGGTGTTTGATATTTGGAAGAGCACTCCCGGGAGAGGAAACGGCACCGAGCTCGGGTGCGCTGCCGTGATATTAGGTGATTAATCAGAAGTTCTGGGACGGAGAGGAAGACAGGAATAAACCCACTTCATTCTTGTAGAGACAAAAGTCTCTTGAGGAATGACTGATGGAGGGGACCTAGCTGTGTGATCCGGCCTTCTTCACCGACAAGACAAAACAACGCACCGACTCTGCATGGCTACGAGATGAAGGTCATTCAGAGCCTTAGACTCAATGCTCAGCCACATTTATCAAAACCGCGGCGTTTCGAGGATTTTTTTTTTCACCCTGCATGAATACAGCTCTTCAGAGAGCTCCTCGTGTGCTTCCAAATACTTAAGAAACGCTGCATAAAATCATACAGCTGTTTTTAAAGTCCTGGCATGGGTCTCAAAAGCTGCATCCTGTGATTTTAGACCATCATCATCAAATAGCAGTTCTCTCATTACTATATTAAATAATAGCGGTTCTGCCTTAGTTACATTTCTTTCTGCATTGAGCCCAGACCATTTTTGTTTTTAAAGACACCTGCATTATATTTTGGGGTTTTTTTCTTTTTTTTTTTGTCTAGGCTTTCAAAGCAAACAAAAGAGTTCATTTTTCTCCATTACCGCTGACTGCTTGCAAGTTGCTTTTCCAGGAATATTTCATAAAGGCTACAGATATTGCTCTCCAAAGCATATTATCAAAGCTAAGAACAAGGAAACGCTAACAGAGACGGTGGAGACGTTGAGACACTGGTCTAAACTCCTTCAGGTCCTAGGAAATAAAATTAGTTTTGCTCTATTCCTATCCTTTCTTTCTGGACCACTCAGAAGGACCTCATACTATCTCAAAGCAGGTGCTCAGAAGCTATAAGACACAATAAATCAAAACACAACCAACCCCTGACAGTACAGGGCCCCCCATTCAATGGAGGAAAACCACATAATTATAAAACCCTCTATTTTAAATCCTGTAAATTTTCTGTGCTAGCAACCTTTGAATCGATGGACAGAAAAAGCAAATCTTCTACAATCAAACTGAGGTACAGGAGCCGTTATGAACATTTTCTCTGATGAACCATCCCATGGCTTAGATAACAGAGTGCTCAATGAGGATTAAATATGGCTTTTCAGAACAGCTGAGATGAACTCAGGTTTAGGCAGAGCTTTCGTCCATTTGGTCACATAGAAACCACTGTCAGGTGCTGGGATCACTGCAACGGAACTGGCTGCATATGCTTACAACTATCCTTGGATGATGGGAAACTTCTTCTAGTAAGTGCTTCCCCTTACCTGTCCGTTACTAGTAGAAAGGTGTGATCAAAGGGAGAAAGCTAGGGAAAAATACGAAGCAAAATCCAAGGACAGATTATCTGTTCCTCTCGGCCCTACTGACCGGCTGGAAAACTTCTGCCACCGAGGTACGAAGTTTCAAGACAAAATAAGAGCATTCAGCAGTAGCACCTGCAAATGGCTCTAGCACACTTAGTACAATTAGGTTACTCAAAAAAAAGCACGTGGCACGAAGTTCCTTGAAGATTCAGCGAATCTGAGTGAGCCTGCACCGCAGCATATGCTGCCTGCCCCCTTTTTCACCTGAAAGATGGGAAGAGGAATGGTTTTTCTTTATAACACCAGTAGAAACCACCACAAAAAACCACTCCAGGAGACTTAAACTTGATTTAACATTTTAATCTCAGGAATCAATAGTCTTATTTGCCAGTAATATTACAGAAAATTATTACTTTGCCCAAACAGGCATCCATGCAATTTTTTTCCCCACTGGAAAACTCAACACTTTTGTCTGATTTCCTACCAGGGAGATTAGAGCTGTGGAGGTCTTACAGAGGAAGAGGAGGGCTTCCTGTGTTCCACCAAACACATCCACAAAGCCACATGCAAACCCAGACCCACAGGCTCCCTACGCAGAGGATGGAGAGGCGGGAGCTGCCAGTGCTCCGTCAGACGCTGGTGCAGTGCCCACCATCTCCTGTCCAAAGCCATTCGAAAACAAGAATAACTACGTGAACCACTGGGAACAAGGCCCTGTTCGGTCTCACACCTGACCTCAGTTTCAGAATCAATGTTTCATCAATACCGAATAGAGGAACGGACACTGCAGCCTTCAGGTTCTCATTATTTAAAAGTGCTTCGGAGCACTTCAAAATTAATAAATAAAAATCCTAAGAGAGTGCAAGTGGGGAAGACTCTGCCCATCGCTTCTTTTTTCCTGCCTTCCATCAATGAGGTGCTGCTGTGTGAACATAACACCTGAAGAATCAGTTCCAGCTGTGTTTTCACCGAAAATATTGGCAACTCACGATAAATATCTGTAGGATGCAAGGGAGCTACCTGCTAATTTCTTATCTAATATATCTGTCCCTCCAGCTTCTCACAGATCGCTATTGCTGCTGAGGTCCACATCTCCATAGGTCTCAAAACTAAATCTAACACTCACGCCGACAGTGTAAATTACGGGCTAAATAAAAATATCAGTGAGAGAGAAAGGGAAGTGTTTCAGGGAGAAGTGCTGAAGGAAAGAAAAGCAAGTCATTGGCTTACATAATACAGATATAAAACACGTGTAGCAACTCATCTACCTTCACCCTGAGCAGAATTACAGGACAAAGGGAGATTCAATTAGAATGAAAAGCAATCAATCCAGATCCACAACCATATGATTTCACCAGCTAAAAAAAAAAAAAAAGATACAGAATAATTACCAGCTAAGTGGACTAAGTAGAAATTTCCTGAACAGTTATTACATATCTTTACATTATCATTACATATCCCTTTGGTGGAGTCAAGATGCATTGTATTTTCCTCTGAATTACATAGTCCTGACCCCTCCGGAGACAAGGACGTTGCACTGGGATGCATTGCCTCTCTTGTTATGTGGAAGCACTGCTTTTATGTTACCAAAGCAGGACACACAACTTGGAGGTGTGCTGATAAAATGTGGTGGTAAAAATGTAAATACCAATGTTTTAAAGCGAACACATATCTTCTTGTGAGCTGAGCCAGAAACTTTTCATTACCACAATTTTTTTTATCTTTAAGTAAAATCGTAAAATCATAAAATCATAAAATCATTTAAGTAAAATCATAGCCCATTTCAGAACTGTGGCTGCACTAAAAGGAAGTTTACCAAAGAGTATGGCAAGTTTCCTATCCGCATCTGTTGCAGCAAATGCTTCCCAGTAAGTCATCTCTTAGGTATACCACAGAGTTTATTTACGTGCAAAATTAAACTGGTAACAAGGAAATTGCACATTTACACTTCTAATCGTATTTTTCATCATTCCCTGTTCCCAACTTAACTGTTCACATTTCCCCTTCTTTCCATCTCGGAATTTTTGACTGTAAAATCTTCACGTTAAGATTCGTTTCTAAGAAAACAGTGTATTTTGCTTCCTAGAACCTGAAATTTGGGCACAACTCAACTGTGATTTCCAAGCCCGCCTGCAGGACATCTTATTTCATTATTCTGCCTGCAACTAAGTCGAAGTAGTGAGCAGATTCCTCTTACCTGTTTGTGAGCATGATCATAAGAGTTAATGTGATTGTCAAACTCCTGGTGTTTATAGTACTGCTTGTCACAGAGTTCACAGTAGAAGTTGGCTTTAAGATCTTCCAGAGCTTTTGCTATCGTGTTTTTCTTTCCAGCATAATCCTGGAGGGGGGCGGGAAAAAGTAATTTTAGTTTTGCCTTTGATGCTGCGAATGGATTTTGTGCTCTGCAGTTAATCATATTTGTAAACATTTACACACCTCCGTAACTAAAAGCCTTCCCATATTTGCTGTGTTACACTGCACATATTTACTGTATCTGCTGCGAGGCTGGAGATTTGCACACTTGCATTTGCTATACAGTTGCCAGCTGCCCTTAGGGGCTCTGTCAGAGGCGGCAAGGGTTTCCCCAGGTTCTGTCTAAGCACAAATATTTATCACGCTGAAGCCTATTTGCGAGTTAATTTCGATCCGAGACTCGCTGCTCCAAAGATCTGCTAGGTTATACACCCAAGCAGAATAAGCATGAAGG
Source organism: Mycteria americana (assembly GCF_035582795.1). Taxonomy (NCBI): domain Eukaryota; kingdom Metazoa; phylum Chordata; class Aves; order Ciconiiformes; family Ciconiidae; genus Mycteria; species Mycteria americana. Next base: position 6,966,429 of record NC_134373.1, on the reverse strand, counting down.
TACAAACTGCAATAATCTCGTTCTCAGGCTCTTACAAGAAAGTACGCTTACTAAAAAGAAAACAAAATTAAAGAAACCCTACTGGGTCCTTCTTCAACGCGTATACACGTGAAAACCTGAGGAACACGCTCGTAGCTGAGATGTAATGAGTAACTTCCATAGCTTTGTTACTTGTCATCCGACATTAGAAGGACAGACACCCATCTCCGTTCACCATACATTAGCAAAAGCATTACAAACAACCTTGCTTATCATCTATGAGCAAATTATACACAAGTAATATTTATTAATTGCCGAAATACATTGATGATAACATGGCCTGTTCTGAAAGAGCATGGAAATGGTCTGTCATCTCAAATTAGTTTAATACCAGTTAAACATTGAACATGTATAACTCCAGTGCAAGGACTCCTGCTTTTGACAAGTCTGTCTGGGACAGAATCACACCCTGAAATCCCAAATGCAGCAAGTATTGTTTAAGAAAATACACCCCTTGGGTTTGTTTCACAAAATGTCATCACTGTGAGCTCTTTGGAACTGAGCCTAAATTCCCCTGGTTTCTGTCTTCTTCCTTGTTCGGTTAGATTAAGATAAAAGATGATCTGGTAATCAGAACACCCAAAACCGAGTGAATTTGGAGAAAAAAAGTCCCTATTTGCTAGCAGTTGTCACAGCTTAGGACTCATACACTTCCAATATATTTTTGGGAGTTTAAAATGGAAAATTTATGTTTATCAGATTCGAATATTTTCAGAACAATTATGTTTATTAAAACAGAGAGGAATAATAGTCATATAATTAGAATTATACCCACAGAGTACTTATTTAAACTAGTACTTTAAATACAATTTAGCATGATTGGACTGCTAGCAAACACCATTGATTCATACCCAAACTGAGGCTCCCCCTCATCAGATTTTTGTCCCTTAAAGGAATTGCAAAAGTCCCTTCAGAGTGGTGCTTTGAATACTGGCTGACACGTGAGGCGTTCACGCATTTCTAACACATTTCTAAAACGATGTTTCATAAAACCTGTTTCATTTACAACCAAAGCGCGTTAGCATTTTATTTCGAGAAACAGCAGTATTTTACACTTTGAAATACGTTTACGCTGTATGGAAACCTAGCCCGGAAACTCTGCACCTAGTTCTTGGTATCAGCCAGTAAGAAACTACAGATTTTGAACCACTTCAATTATTACCAAGATGCCCGTGTTTAGGAAAGACAGCATATAGAGACCCTAAGGAGATATACTTCCTTGGAACACTTTAAAAGTAATTCTCATAGTCTACAAAGGGATGCCACCTAATTTTGCTTTTTTCAAACACAAAAAAGAAAATTCTGGATTTGGGGGAATAATATCTTTCAGAACTCTGAAATATTATATATGACATCTGTGAAGGACGAGAGCAAACGCGATGGATTCTAAGACAAGAACAGTGAATTGAATAATAATTTTTCTTTGTATAAAGATCTCCCACCATGTTGTCGATTAACCCTCAAGCAAAATTTTGCAAGACTTACTAATGTAGCATAATACCTTGAATAAAGTTACGTAACTTCATTGGTGTTCCTCTTGACGTAAAGCACCATTTTTGAAAAAATATACTTCTTATATAGCAGAATCTAACCCGAATGCAATTATATTTGACATGCCAATGCATCCTAATGGAGCAGAGACACTGGAACCCCATGAATGACTTTACTGCAAAGTAATAAAATCTCATCATGATCTTGGGGCTTCTACTACGAAATTCCTTCAGCTAGGGTTCTTTCAGGGGCAGGGTTAGTTTTACATTACCGTATTACATCACAGTTTCAGAGGCAAGTAAAGAATGTCATCACATCACCTAAATTAGACGCAAACAAGTAGATGGAATATAATAACGGAGTGCGATCATGCACGGGGGAGGGGAAAACCAAGACTTTTAAATGACAAGAACCAAAAGTATTTGACCTTAGGAACATACGAATGGCTGTATTGGATCAGGTCAACCTCTTGAACCTGTGTAAGATTTTATTCTGTACAACTAAGGAAAGTGACTCTTGACTAAGGACCGTTCCCTTTGCTTCGCTTTGCAGCTGCGTTCTGCTGGTTTCAGTTGTTGCCTATTGGAAAAGGTCATAAACACCCACTTTTTAATTCCCTTTGACTGGGTCATTCATAATTATATACACCCCCTACCACACTGTCTCTCAGCTATCGCTCTCCGAATGATACAGTCCTAGTTTATTCAGGCATTCGCTATATCAAGGCCACTCATCGCCTCTGCTTGTTCTTTTCGCAGCCTCCAAAAGAAGACGCGATAACACGACGTACCACGGTGCCGTGCACTACTATACTGATATTCTCTATTTGCTACCCTATTCCTTTTTGTAGTAAGTCTTAACGTATGAGTTTTTTTAAATCACGATAGAGGACTAAACCAACACTTTTATAGAACTCCTTCATCACCTACGTCCTTTGCTGCTGTATAATGTTTTGCTGGCAGGAGATGTCTCTAGCCAACTACTAAACTTCACCTGACTTCAGAAACTTCACGTTTCTTCAGTGGCAGCAATGGCCATCAACAAACCTCATGGCTGAGGTACCACCTTCGGGCTCTAAGCATGGGCAATAGCATTAACTAGCAATTGTGGGCAGTGAAGTATCTATCTCCAACAGGAATATATTTGCAGCAAAAATTTCTAAAGCAACAGTAGCAGCAGCAGTGTTTATTTTTACAAAATTTTGCATTGTGTTGCACTTCAAACAATCATGAAACACAAAAAAGGTAGTTTCTTCATGTTAGCCCCCAAGACTACCAGATGAGACTTGTCAACTTTATTTTAATCTGGTGGGAAAAGACGCTGAATCACCGCTCCAAACATCTTTGTTAGTCCTTTCCAAGACATCAGCTTATTGTATTGCACTTGTACGCACAAAAACCTTAATAAAACCCTTAATGGAGGGTGTGCAGGGGGTTCCCTGCAGCCGTGGGATCCCCCAGGCTATGTCAGCATTGAGGATAAGTTCCTGTGCTGGTTGGCGTCGGGAGCCGAGGAAAGTCAGATTTCAAGGATGAACGGAGAATGGAAACCGGAGGATACAGGCTGCTGGTTCTCTGCCTGCTAGGCTATTTCTATTGATTTCGCAAGGAGTACTACCTTGGAAGAGGAGGCTTTCGCTAGCTCTATCAATTTTGATGAGGGATAACTGCCCAAAAACTGACAGTAAAAAATTACAGTCCCTGGACCTTGATAGTACTGGGCAACGGACTGCAGACAGAAATGACCTGGAAACTTATTGGAGAGGAATATTCCTGGAGTACAGCAGCAGCCAAAAAACTCACTTAAAATGGTTAAATATGATCAAGCTTAGTCTCGATTTCATCAAGATTTGCAAACCATCCTGGAAGTTTTAAAAGAACTTTGAATTATGATTCAGCTTTGTAATGAAACTCAGACCTGAGTGTCACTTAGTTTCATTATTTTTTTCCTGAAAGGCTTATTATCTGAAAGCCTACAGCTATAATTCACTGTAGCTATTTTTCATAATTTATATGAAAGATCTCTAATAAGTGATCACATCTATCAGCTGGCTTTATTTCTCTAAATCCATCTTCTCCATCCTCCAAAGCCTTAAGCCTGGGCAAATGCTACAGCAAATGTCTGATAAATTGGATTAAGAGCGGGCTTTGTCCACAGAGGGGCTACCTGTAACCACCTAGACTGGACCTTCTGCTCCCATTGTACGGGAGAAAGAGAAGGAAAGCTACAGAAACACTGACCACCTTACATACGTAACTTTGGAGAGCTGAATAGATGCCTCAATCTAGTGGATATTTTTACGGAGGGCACGGCAGGCTCATACTTCTACTGTCTGCAGAAAGGTCAGCCAGAAAAAAAAAGTAAGAGTGTGAAATTATAATACATCATCTACTCCATGGTGATTGCCAGTGTGGATATTCTTTCTTTACAATAAATGTGAGCTCCTTTTATTGCAGTAAGCTATTCTGCATTTACTGTAGACTTAAAAGGGTCAGGCCTGCAGTCACTGCAAAATAAAAGGTATTACAGAAATAAACGCCTTCTTCAGGATAATTTACTGGTATAGTCATCCCAGAGAGGATTAAGACTGCGCTGGTCTGATCCTCTGGATTAGACCACATTAGACTCGACAGATGTTCCAGTGTAACCTTGTTTCACAAAAAATATTTAAAGCAAAACTACTCTATATATTAGCTGTATTTATATGAAAGAATCTGCCTAAAAATATGCTGTTACCAAAAAAAAAGAAAAAAAAAAAAAGAAAAATAAATCGAGGACAAATCAGCCATAGCTTAAGAGCAGACTTCTCTATAGTCAATTAACTGCGATACCCATGGACACAATTAACAATGGATTCCTTAATTTCTGGTATATTTACTAGGTATTATAAAGACAGTATGAAGAAGTAGATTTCGATGAATAAAATGTACAATTTAACAACATCTCCTCTGCTATCAATCTTGGTATTGCTTGGTACATATAATTTTTTTAAATATCTTCGCATATCACTTTTTTTCTCCTGTAAGCAGTCTGTACATCATCCACCAATGCACTTGAAGGAATAAATAAAAAATAGAATACATTAATAATATTAATGCAGTCTAGTACCAAATCTAATTATTTATAAGGTTCTTGTCCTTATCAAGGCAGTGAGACCAAAGCAAAAGGCAATTAGATGCATTGATCAAATTACTCATTGATCTTAACAAATTCATTTCCAAGTAGCATATAGCAAGTTTCTGCTTCATACCAACTTTACAAGGAGACTGGCTGGCAAAATAAATACCGAGAATATTGTCAGATCTTTTTGATTACCTTACCTGAAACTTTCCCATTAGCTGTGAGATCTGATAGCGACCTAAAACTCACAAGGCCATGATCATCAGATGCTATTTCCTTGATTTCTTGCTCCCTTCTGACATTCTCCTTTCAGGCAAAGGAGCTGCCAGCAGCAATGACCCCACTGTTTCACTGCTTCACTGCACTGGATGAGGACGGGCTCAAGGAAGAAGTGGTATCCTGAAAACCCCTACGTTAATGGAACATCAGAGGCTGAAAAAACCCACCTTACCTTTACTTTCTCTTCAAGATTACCTGCAGACAACCAATTCCAACCGAAACGCTTATTACGTACAAGAGAGCTAATCAGTATTCTGCTATGTACGTACCTGAAAATGCTATTGAAGACATGCAAATAATTGTAAAACTGGTTTCTCAGCTCCCTAATAAACACACAGACAGTATTTCACATTTAGATAAACACCCTAGCATTAAGATAAATAACACAGTGCAATTAGAAGGAAATAGCAAAATTTATTCCAATTAGTGCTGCTTGCTTCCTAATGCCATCCTCGTTTTTTTGAATCACCAAATTTGTTAACTATATACCTACCAATGCAAACAGCTGAATTCTGCACCCCCTTCACTAAACAGAGTGAGGCGGCTGTGAGCAGGGGCAGAGCTGGACTCCGTGGAGAGCAAAGCAATGCAGAACAGTGTCCTGCAATGTTAAGATTGAATTAACTTGAAAGGAAGCTTATGATGAGACAGCAATTCGTTATCAGATTTGTCTGTCTCATTAACTTACTTAAAGCACTTATGCTGTATAATTACTTTTAACTGGGACTCATAAAAATCACTTGATTGGGTTTTTTTGCCATTAAAAGTAACTGTTGTGCATAGATCTGTAGAATTATTTATTTATTCTAGTGCTTTAAAACCTACTTCCAGGCAGAGCATGCACTTACAAGGTGAGAGTGCTGGCCACAAATCTTTGCTTGGATACTTGTATTAAGAAGGAACCCTTCATCAGTGCTTATGAGAAAGCACGGCTCTAGTTATAACGGAGAAAAATTTATCTGCCCCATCTCTACCACTAATCTTTTGAAGTCCGTCCAAGGCGGAACTGAAGAATGCTTTCCTGTAGAAAAGAAAGAAGGTTTAACTCTAGATAATATCTTCTTCACTGAATGTTCATCACTGTTTAATGATAAGCAAGGGAAGAAGGAGCCTGGTATTAATCTCCTTTACTCCTCTACGTTAAATAGTCCAGTCACACACTTTAATTAGAGCACAATTTTGATTTAAAAACATCCTGGGGTTGATTTGGGCATTTAATTTCCTTATAGCAGGCATGTAGGCAGCTAAAGACTTTCATAGCTACTTAATGTGATTTCATTGACAGGTAAGTGTCTAATGTAATTAGACTCTTTGGGAAAATCAAGTTTTTTCTATTTGATCCTTCCAGCGACACACTAAACTAAATGAAGTGCCTTTTAACCCTGCAGAACTTGCAGCCTTGGAGATGGACTGAAAAACCCCTTCTGAGCACGAAAACCGAGCACTGGAACAAACGTCGGTGTTCGTGCCCGGCAGCCCTCAATCCAAAGGGGGTAGGACCACGTCTGGCGTACGGCGTTTCGGGACCCGAGGAAGGGCAAAGCACAGGGCAAGGGCAGTTGTTTATTTATTTCACCTCACGTTAACTGACTGCCAATTGATCGGCTGCTACTCATTTGTATTTTTAAAGTTGCTCGAGAGCTCTTCAAGCTTCAGTCTGTTGGTGACGTTAGTTTTTGCTCTAGTAAAAATTGCCGGTAAAGTTGGCCGGGGCACTGGGGAAACAGAAAATTGGACCCCATCTTATTAAATACATTTAATTTTGAGCATGTGCTTGATCTATGGGACAACTTACACACGAAAACCTGCATACCTGTAGTTTCAGGACGAGAGTTCTCGGTGATTATCGAGTTCAGTTTTCCTAGCTTTGGCTGCTGTGCTTGACTGTAATAAATTTTTTTCTGCAAGATTTTTATCATGATCCTCTATTTTTTTTTTTGCTAAGTTTTCAAACCACTATTTTTCCTGTATTTTCTCTTTTCTGCTTCTGCTTATATTTTTAAAAGGTTTTTTTTAGGAAAGCAAAAGAGAATATAACAATCTTTGAACTGAAATAAAGACGTTTCTGTCCCATTTTGTTCCTTGCAAGAATGCAACTTCTCCATGACTGGTTAAAATTGTAATCTGTTCTACTTTCAGACAAATCTGAAACTTTTTTATTTGGATGAGGTGCTTAGGGACATGGTGTAGTGGTGGGCTTGGCAGTGTTCGGTTTACGGTTGGACTCGACGATCTTAAAGGTCTTTTCCAACCTATACGATCCTGTGATTCTGTGAAATATAAATCAATATCTCAAAAACGTGAGCATTATATTTGCCCGACTGAGGAAGTTTCAAACCGTATTTTAAATTCAATAGGTCCACTGTGTTTTCACAGCCAATGTGTTTGTTAGGAGCAGAGCGCTGCTGAACCGTGCATGGTGCCTATGGAAGTAAGTGCTCCTGGAAATCCCCCCGGCAGGCTCAGTGATTTTTCTTTACAGACCCTTTAACTGATTCCATTTTACTATGGCTTTCCAGACCATTATACCTTTTCATGCAAATCTACTATCTTTTTATAGCTTCAGGGACCCATCAGGACTAGCCTTACATTATGTGCTTTGAAGTTATGTGCCATGAGCGCTTAAATACCCAGCCATTGAAAAAGATACCTTAGAAGGGGGCCAGGTCTGAAAGGCTCCTAGGCAGGGTTGTGTGCCTGCCCAACAAGTCCTGGACGCAGCTAGCCAACAGTTCCAGCTGCACACCAGAAGGACGGTCTATTCTGATATATAGCTGATGGCCTGTATCAGCTTATCCCACTGGAAAGAAGTATCTCCTGCCCGGACATTTGGTTATTAAACGGAATACACTCTGTAGGGCTGGACCAATGTACTTTTAATTTTTGTTAAAAAACCCACCACCACAACAAACCCCCAAACCCACTAGGAATTACTCTCCTGAGCAACTTCAGTTGTCTAATTATGAATATGTACAAGCTTAAGATTTGCATGATGATGCAACATGACGCAGTAAATATTTATTTTCCTAAAATTAATCCTCAGTGTTGAACACAAAAAAAGGGAGGGAAAAAAAAAAAGCATAATTTCTTTTGACATCCTTAAATAATGCAAATAAATCTTTCTACTCACAAGCCCACAGAAAAAGTTTGTCCTAATGGGAAATGGAATTAAGTTTAAATTTGCCATAGAGAAAACTCCTTGAAAAAAATCCTTCTAAAAATTCCTTCTAATTTTGGGCTGATTCAAAATACTCTTCACAAGCAGTAATTGAGTGTGATGAAGATGCTCGGTCTAAGTGAAAAGACAGTAACACTACACAGACCAAGAGAAATGAGGCTGTAAGAACAGCGCTTGGCAAACGCACAAACTGGTGTTGAAGATCTTGTTCTTTCGCTTCTGAGATTGTTTTGTAAGCTGCCAAAGTATGAGAACAGCCCTGCGGGAGCCCTGACTTACCTTGGCGGAGCCACACTAGCTAAATTATGAGTGACCTTATCGCAGTCTTAAACCCAGATATAGCACCTTTGAGATGAGAGGGGCCTGGTCTTTGTTCTCACTGAAAAGATAATAAAAAAATGTTGCAAACTTCTGAATGACCCTGGGTTAAAAAAAAAAGAAAAAAAGAAAAAAAAAAAAAGAAAAAAACAAGAAAAAAAAAAAGAAAGAAGATTGGTGTAAGTGTAGCTGCCGCTGAAGCAGCAGTCTATATACTAAATACAGTGACCGACGACCCATGGCAAATATCTTTTTTCCAATGACCTTTGATGAGTTTCTTATTTTATTTGTGTGAGAAACAAATGGCAGATGGAGCATTTATCATTGCTATGACCCTCACATATACAAAAAGTTATTTGAATAGATGCAACTCATGAAAATAGCTACTTTATGTGAATGATAATACTTAAGTTTTGAAGACTTTAGGCCATAAAGGTGGATAGTTGATACTCGATAATTTCAATAAAAGGGAAAGACAGTGGAAGCTTAATAAAAAAACCACTTAAGGCTCGTAAGTGCATAAAAGCCTGATTTTAACTCCACCTCCTGGCCAAAGGGGAGAAGAAAAGATTGCGGTTGGTCTGATACTTTTCACCCTTGTTTTGAAAAATGGGGTGAAAACGAAGGACTGTGGTACAGCCACGTGTCAAGATATACTGTCGGGCAAACGCTTCTGAAGTTGAGAGTGTCAAATACAGAAAAGGCATGAGAAAGCATTTTTAGCAATCTCTTTGCTGTCTACCTACCCAGGCAAGCGTGCAGTAACAGCCAGCCCCGCGACGCAACGAGGATAGCCAAACTCAAATGTCTTACGTCCAGTACCTGTACATGAGCTGATGGAAAATACCTAAAAACGCCTGGCCGTTAGCACCAATGACATTTCCAAGGAGACTCTTAAAACGGCATCAGGACGGCAGCCGTGCTCTGTACCGCTTCGCTGCCGGCAGCGCCGTGCCAGCGGCACCTTTCGCTGCCAGATGAACGCGCAAAGACGAAGCGTTTACCCAGCATTGCCCATAATCATTAACTGTGTTTAAAGAGATGCAGAGAAAATGAGCCACATGCACAAAACAGTAAAAGCTTCCTCAAAAATGTCATTCTTAAACCCACGTGTTAGCATAAACAATACATTTAGAATGGGCCTTAGTCGCACCGCTCCATTTTTCTCCATTTTCTGTCCTGTTTTGTGCACAGCAAATTGTCAAAAATCCCTGAAGTTGAGCAAAAATGCAGAGAATTACATGTGGCATGCTGTCAGGTAAAGAAATGGGTTTTTAAATACGTTTTCAATACAGACTCACAAAAGCTCAAGGCAAGACTAGAGACCGAGATCTGACTGAAGTTCGAGGGACTATTTCTGCCAATCTGTCGCACGCTGCAGCACTCAGACCATCAGAGAGACGCTAAACCACAAACCCAACATAAGCAGTGCTAATACACTTGTCTCGACTTCTCCTAGTAACAGGTACACGGCAAAAAAACCAAAAAACAAAAACCAAATCCGGTCCAGTTTGAAAGTCCAGCATAAAAATATTCCACGTATCTTTCTTACTGACCATTTCTATTAGAGCAGTACCTATAGGTTCCCACTGTTTTAGAGACTCTGAATGGAATATAAAAGACAGTTTGAGAGTCCCCAGCAGCTGAAGTGATACCTTATAGGTATATACCTCCTCCTCCTCCACAGCAAGGCTTCTCCTCTGTTCCCAGTTACTTCTCCTCAGTACCAGCACACTTGTTTGCAGGAGCATGCATTTATTTAGACCAGCAAGCTGATCTAGGTTAAAAATACTTCTTCAAAGGAAATAAAATATGTTTAATTAAAACCTGAATCAGTTCACGTAGCCGGTTTAGCAGCCTTCACCTCCATCACCACCATGCCAGCACAAATACCAGTGTGGTTGCATGAGATGCGGAACAAGTCAGAGCGCGGGCCAAGACCGACCAACTCTACTACAGGGGGTATCAAAGCTAATAGCAACGGCATAAGGTCCAAAAGAAATTAGTGCAATAACCAAAACTAAAACCCAAGCCATCTAAATGTTGTGTGCTTTGTCTGATAAACGGGCAGGTGTAGGTTTCCACCTAACTACAGATCCACAGATCTTTCTTTAGTCTTCGCGAAGAAGTTGCTGTAAGGTTGTGAACTGCTCACCAGTTACAGAAGAAGCATCACCTTGAGGTGCAAGGATCCGCCGATACAACTAGAAGAAAAGACTGGAAGGGAGAAATAATGGCACAACACACCAGACAGAAATGTATGTTGAGGAGATGCCAGCATTAGTGGTGAGCTCGAGGCATTCGGTAAAAGAAACCAATTTCTTGCATACAAGTGCTGATTTTTTTTTCAAAGGCTTCATATTCTTAGATTATTCAACTCTTTCTTAGCCTTAAGCCATCCCTGCCCAGCCAAAAGTTTTCCTTTTTTAGTTGAAAGGAACTCCAGCTGCCTTGAAGAAACAAACAGCAGAGCCATGCCATGGAAACCGCTGGATGCACAACAGGCTTCTCCGGCAGGAAACGTCGGTGAAACGTATGCAAAATTAGCATTTCTGAGCCTGCTAATCATTTTTGGTAAAAAGCAGCCGTATCTGCAGTATTGCTGATATAGGAGTCAAATGAACAGGGTTGCAGCTTATCTACAGTTAATAGTAAACCAACAACATTTAATCTTGCACTAATATGGCTACTTATACAAAAACCCTAAACTGACATTCTGTACCCAGAGCTTAGCAAGGCCTCCTTAAAAAACTGATCCTTAAGTATCAGTGAGCAGACAAAAAGATATCTATATTCCCAAACCTTAAAGGCCTTTGGATCTGAGACTTTGTTCTTCAACAAAATAGGGCTCAGCCAGCAACTGCAGCAGCCAGTCTGATTCCCTCCGGACCCGAGTTTCAAGTGTGGATCCTCCAACATTTCTGAATAATATCCTCACGCTGTGGTCTTTTCCTCTTCCACTAGGTCCTCCATCAGTGTCAAACACATAAAACTCTGAGATCTTTGCTTCTCTATTAAGTTAGACTGAATGTGTTTTCCATTTCGTGGATGCACACGTGTACATTAACACATACACATACAGGGTGCGGGAGCACAAACCTAGTTTTGGAAACCAGACTTAAGATGTGCTACCTAATAGCTAAAGTGATCTACTGTCTTGCTGAATTTCCTGTAGTAACAGGCATGGATTTGGGAAACTACCAGGTCAGTCTCAATTTTACAAAGAAAAATCCCCAAGGGATATGACCCATAAAAACAGTGAAAGTAGGTAAAACCAGTCTTAGAAAAGAAAAAAGTCAGCACAGTGGAGAGCCTCAGGCTGAAGTCGAAACTCAAGGCGGTTTTAATCCTGACTTTACCAGAAAGAAGTGTCAGGACTGTCTTTTCTGCGTTTGGCTTTTCTGCCAAATGCTGTGGAAAAAAAAAAAAAAGAGCACAAAAGTGGTAGGAGCTGGAGGTGGTGATGCTGGTACCAGCTTCTGTACTACTACTCTGCTCCCCCACCAACATTCAGCCCTTCGCTGCCTCCAACGGTGAAGGCACAGACAGCTCTTTTGGATCAATCTTCCCGTGGGATTTTAGAGTACATTAATATAGCACAGGTTTATCACACAGAAAAAAACGGCATACTAATGTCTTGTTTCTTAAAATCGCGCTAACAGTTACAAGGAATTTTCCTGTTTATTATTACGGATTTATTATATGTATTCTGGGCATCCAGTGAAAAAATAAGTATTTCTCCAAAGCGAATTCCGACATAAGGTAAAATACTTCAAGATGATTAAGGTAGATTAAAGTCTTTTAGCCACTGCAGACAAGCAATTTCTTTCTTCCAAGCAGGGTGCAAGGGTCCTCAGCAGAGGATGCTCACGTGGAAGTTCTGTGCCGAGGTGCTGCCAGGAGGTGTTCAATGAAGACAAAGCACTTTAGGTTTTTTTCTTCCAATTTCATCCACAACAATGCAGATGAAGCTTTCATATATGAGTATTTTTAACGGCTTACTTAATTTTAAGCATTGTTTTATCGAAGTTTTTGGTATATTTTTATCCATTGGCATGTCATAAATTTTACAAGCCAAAGTTTAAAATTATATGTTTAAATATACAGACATGTATACGCATATGTGTGTATAAAAATAAAGTAGATGGCAACTGCATTTATCATCATTAACCTTGTTTTTATAAACAGCTTTTCAATCAGTTTTATCTGCAGGAGCACATTAAATCAAGTAATGACGTGTCCCTGCGTACAATAGGGCTGCACTGATAGCAAAGGAGCTCGGTCAGCTCTCATAATATGAGTCAGCAATTGTTCTGTGATATCTTTAATTTGTTACAAGCGAAATCCTCTTAAGAGCGCCCGCTGGAATCCAAAAGGTCAGGCAGGAAAGTGGCAGAAAATCAATACTGACAGCTTCTGTCACCCTCCACAATCTATATAGCTCTTTCTAAGCTAAATTGCTTCTTTCTAATCTTTCTAATATTTGGCTGCTTGAGTCTTGCTTATATAACATTAAAAAAAAAAAAAAGAAAAAGAAAAAAAGAAAGAATTACCTTCCTGAAGAGAAAGTTGTTACTTTTAGCACTAAAAATCAGAACAAAGCCCGTTCTTGGTTGAGGTTTGTGCAGATACTGCTGAGACCAAAGCTGCATTTTCATATAGAGACTGTCCAAAGCCACGACAAAACGACTGATGGCACTCCTGCATCAGCTAGAACACTTTTCAGGTGGGTTAGCCCAAAATTTGAAAGACAAAATTAATACCAGTTTGGCCCATTTGAATTTCTTATAGCTCTTTAAGAAGTACAGTTCCCCTATTTACATGCTTACAAGGGTTAATATCAAAATACAGTGAAATAAAAATGCCAGAAGGCTTTCGATCAAGCTTTAAAAATGGTTTTCTTGTCTACTGTAATTTTAATTATGAAAAAATACCAGCACTGATAATCAATACATGCAACATGGAGGAAAACATTAATTTTTCAAGAAAGGGATTTTAAGATGAAGCAAAGAAAAGGTCATTCTAATCTAAACCAGATTAAAAGTAAAATAAATTAAACATGCCTTTAACTTTAATATGAGAATTTAACAGGTGCTGCAGCTGTTAGCAATGTTCTCTTATTAAAAAAAAAAAAAAAAAAGCCTTAACAACAAGAATAGGAGAAAAATACAGATTTTAGCAGACAGGGAATGACAGTTTGTGTCCCTGAAAAGAAAGCTGAAAAGACACAGAAGAGAATCAGTGCTCAGCAGTATCCTGGTTTTATTTGGAGTCTTTCCTCGAGAATGTGAGACATGTCTGTTGATATTACTTTCTCTGCACCCTGCATTTGTGAGGGTTTTTTAAACATTTTTTCAGGACTGTGCTCCTGTCTCATTAAAATTGGGTTTTATAGCTCAGTAATCACAAGTGAGCAAGTGAGGAAAGTAGAAAAGTTGTGATGGTGGCCATCACTTTGGATTTTTAAAATACTTCTGTTAAATGTTTTCAAACAAGCTACTGAAATACCGATCTTTGTCTTTATTAAAAGAAAACCTTTCTTTGGCCAACTCAATTGATGCAGCATCTCTCTGCATGGAAACGTAGCCTTCAGTGACTGCAATTAGCAGAAATGAAGATCAAACCTACAATACCAACATCTCATCACATATAAGAGACCCCCTCATGCCCAGGACCAATGATGCTGCCCAGTACCAGCTCCAGCCAACCACCCACCCAACCGCCTACAGCTCCTGGCCTCCAGGTCACCCCAAACCAGCTGTTGACCAAACGCCTTTCCAACGGGAATGGAAGGTGAGATTCCTAACTGATAGAAAGCACACAAAGCCCTGTAACACAGCACGACATGGATAGGTGACGTATTTTCCCCGGCTGACTTCCTTTAGGAGTTACCAAATATTCAAAATTGTCACAAGACTCATTAGGAGAATAACCGATACGAGATTGGCTGAATCTGACACTTCAAGAGGTTAGCGTTGATGGTATATATACACATATATTCTCTACATATAGACTATTTTCATTTCGGAAATATCTTACCAAAGGAGGTGGATCTAAAATTATTGCTGTGAATAACAGCTCCTGGAAAAGCAGTAGGAAGAAGCAAAAGTTTTCACTCCTTTCTCTTTCTTGAGGCCAAGTGTTCGACTTCTGCTTTAAATGGCAATTCAGCTGCTGAACATAAGGCTTTTAATGTTGACCTTGCATGCTTAATTTTAAAGGCAATGAGAATAGAACAATTTAATAGAAATTCATTGACCTTTTAAAAAGCTTTCCTACACCATTTTCTCTCACAAATTGGTAAAATATTTACTAGCATGAAGCTTTTACTTTTTCCATTAACAAATACTTTTTCTTCTGCCTACTTGATTCGAGTCATAATATTCTTCTTTATGATGTAACTACATGCCACACAAATAATTATGAAATAAAGTATTTTTAAATTGCATTTAAAAGTAATAGAGCCACAAAGAGAAGTAGTAGGCAACACAGTTCAACAGTATGTAAGTGAAAATGCAAATTCTTTTAATGTATATTTAAATAGCTGTTTGCATAGCCTCAGAGCTCCCTGGCTCTAGCATTGCTTGCTTCAGGCCTTATTCTGGGCAGCCAAGCACTTCAGAAGAGGATGAGCAGAGGGGAGGGCAGAGAAGACCTGACTGCCAACAGATGTCATCCCACACCCAAGTAACCAACCCCAAAGAGCCCATCCATACTTGAGGGCCTAGCCATTAATGAAGTACTACCTAATCTCTTGCAAACAATTAGGTCCACCCTCACCACTTCGGAGAAGACATTGTAACTAGTAATGGGATTAACAGAAGTTTCTACTGGTGGCAGGGAGCCAAATAAGCCACCCTGGGAGACGTTTCCAGCAGAAAGACAGGACCCAGCTCATTCCCCCAGGTCCACAGCTAGTACCTCCAGCAAGCAAATATTGACCTTAACAAAATCATTTTTTTCTGTCCTCTTTTTTTCCTCCGTATCTTCTGAAGTCATGAAACACAAGTTCAAGGGGCATAGGCCCCCAACACAATCTCCAGTTTCAGGCAGCAGACCCACATAGTAATGCTCTTGAAGAAAGACTTAAGTAACATTTGCTCTCCAACAAAACATAGCGTTTCCTTCCTCAGTCCAAAAACTTTCTTAAATTGAAAACTTTCTGTTCTGGGTTTTTATTGTTGTTGTTTTGTTTTTGTTTCCTATCCCTGGAACATTAAAATAATGTTTCCAAAAATTTCTGATTATATAACCCAATATGGTTACAACCGTGAAATCTTAAACTTTCAAGTTGTGTTTCTTCTCCACGCGTGATACACATCTACATGATTTTGTGCGTGTGTGTATATATATATATTTGTACCTCTGGTTTTTCATTTCAGTGGTTCTCAGTTTTCCCGCACTCAGTCAAACAGGTTGAGTTTTGGTGAAGAATTTTTGAACAGCGGATCACAGCATATATGTGGCATTTATTAATGCCAAAAGAGACCTTACAAATTTCCTGCAGCCCTGGTGCTATCTTAACATATAGCACACTAGCTCTACCATTGCACAGGAGGACCAGAAGGCAAAGCCATACCATCGTACTTATTTTTTCCAGCAAGAAAGGAGTAGCTTTTAATCTACTGCTGAATGTATTGACTTTACGTGAACAGAAAGGTGACATCAGTATCATCAGTGGGCAAGATCAATGGAAAGGCGAAGAAGTCAAACAACCTCACCTAAATACAAGAGGACCACATTAAAGCCACTGTAAAATCAGATAACACTGATTTGATTGAACAGCACGCGGGAGAAAACGTGATGTGTTGGGCTAACGCTTAATTTCATTAACCAATTTTAAAGCATGCTTTTCAGATTTGATTATCAACATAACTGTTTGGAAACACACACCATCACAAAAAGAGGTGTATAGGATCTCTCCAGCACTATGTAATTAAAAGCAAACATTGATCACTTGACTCTTGAAGCCCCAACCTCTGTCAAATACAACTTTATTGAACAATAAATTAAATTTCAAATTTGCTTATTATTTTAAGATTAAAGCGTGCTGTATTACACACACAGAGCTACGTACTCAGAACGCAAGCGGAAAGTATTCATTACAAAAGCAGTCACGCTTCAGTGACAGCAATTATCATCTTGCACTTGTTAAATGCCACACAAAATGAGACTTGCTTCAGATGGTTTTATTTCAGCCAACCTGACCTGAATCAGACTAATGATGTACTTGCAAAAGCTACACTTATACAACAGCCAACACCAGCAATTGATTACTGTGTGGTCGTTTTATGGGGTTTACTACAAAAACACCAGGGTGAATACAAATAACATCTTTGATTTTATCCTTATTTAAAAAAGAAATCACCTGTGCTTGCATTCGTCATGGAAAAGCAGGTTTCTAGATTTCATTTCAGCTGACGTAGCTTAGCATCATTTTAAAGACAGTTTCAGATTGGGCTTACTCCAGGTTTATAATATTGAATTAAATATATTAATAACATTGATTATAAGTGATATCTTTGGGACGAGAAGATTCCTTTATTTAAAATATATAAATACCAATACATAATATCTCTAATAGCACCTAGAAAAATGGTTTGAACCTGAAGCATATATAAGGGCACTTAAAATAACATTTATCAAGCCTCCCCTATTCATGCTGAAGCAATGGTTCTAAATAGATCCTCTTCATCTGATTTAGCTACTTATGGCACAGGCAGCAAAAAGCCTTTTCCAAAAACAGGGGAGGAGAGCCTGAGGATTGCCATGCTCAAGACACCTTCCACTTTTCTCTGCCACGGTTTTCAAAGAGCTCCAAGCATGCTGCGGCTCTCTTAAAAAACGACAAGCGAAAACAACGTATGAATGAAAGGCTGATTAGCTGCCGAAACCCACCGGCGAAACAGCGTTTACCTTCCAACTAATCAAAGCACGAAAACTAGCTGCCTTCCTGGCCGTCTTCTAGGGCTTGTACATCGGCGGGCTCTCGGGGAGCTTTTCTGCAATGCAAACCAACCGAATGAAGGAGGTCTCCTGACGATCTTTCCTCCCTCCTTTCACTTGTGTTTCTAAAGCCCGCTGAAGCTGCTGCTTCCTTGCCGTTTATATCCAGGTAACGGAGCGGAAGGAAGGGCGATTCTCTCAGCCGTTACCCGTTTCAGTTGTTTGGCAGGGCACAGGTTCTCGTCCATTTTGAATAGCAAAGAAAAGGTCCTCAATAGAAGAGACCAGACTGTTTGAGTTAGGGGAATAAAAGTGCTGATGAACTACAGACACTGTCAACAGGTTTTTTAGCATATTACAACAGATTTGCTCAAGATTGATAAAATCCTTAACACTTGAAAAAAGCCCAAACAAAACCCAAAAAACCCTCTAACTTCTACATGAGCAGGATTTGTTGGATTACCAAACATTTTTGTAACGTTTCCACTTTCTTCGCAGCTCCATACGTACCAAATTCTATTTAGAAGCTTAAATAACATTTATGTTGGAAAGGAAATTTTTTCTAAGTGGCATCGTCTAACCTAAAGAATCAGATCTCTCAGGTAAAGTTTGTTCTTTGAAGGCAACTACAGACATTGTTCCCATTTTCAAGTACAATTTGTGGCTCATTTCTTAGTCTACATATGAAGGAAACATCTGGAGCAAAACATTCAATTTCTAAAAGATTGTCCAGCCCTAACGCATAAAGAGCATGTCGGCCCATAATACTCTACTGCAACATGATGCTCACAAAAACAGTAAGCAGGTTAAGACTCTTATGTGAATTTAGCTTTCTGAAGGCAACCTTAAGACCCAATATGCAGCCCCTTTTGTTGCTTAAGATGTGATATTACATATTTGGGAAAATAGCTGCAGTTTGGGGAGCCTGGAGGTTACACATATAGAATCGGGCTATGCTCAGTCAGAAGTAAGAACTGATTTTGTTTCAGCAGATGTCTGTATAAGCTCCCGCAGGATCGCTGAACCCTCCCAACAGTCTATTTTAAAAGATGTGATTGTGTTGAAATGCTGATATTTTTCTGAAAGGGCATTTTGTGTTTACATAAAAGCAGTGAGTGCTTGTATTGCTATATCACCAATAGTTCTTCCGTAAAGTTTGTTTACTTAACTCTATTCTAAAACAGTAAATTCAGTCAATAAATGGCAGAGCTTTGCAGTCCCTGCCTCCACAGCCCTCCCTGGTCTGGAAGTTCAGATCCATAATCATCTGGCTGAAAACGTAACTCTTCTCCATTTTTTTTTCCTCTTTTCCCCCTACACCGTGTGTGTCTGTCTTTTATACCTCAGCTGCAAGGAAACCAGGGAATTTGATATTAGACCACAATACAGCTAGAAATTGGTGCAGCAAGCAATTTAGATGTGATCATGCTGATGTCCCACTCCATTTGATGTGTTTGACCTCGGTAAAAAACAAGCCGCCAGGCCACTGTCTTTAACAACGGCAATGAGGAAATAAGGAGGACCTGCCTGCTCGGAAAGCTGTCGGGGTCAAGTGGTGTGGAGGAGGCTGATAGACATAATCAGCTTGGGGCTATTTGCCTCAGACAGCTACACGAATGCTTCAGAAATGACTGCTCACCTCTGGTTATTTATTCAATATTCATATTTCTAACCAAAGCGTTAAGAGAGACCGAGCAAGCATCCTGAAAGCTACATGTAAATGAATAATTTACTATAAGAACACTTTTTGCTCCAAAGCAAACGTGCATTGAGATGCGTCATGACTATCACATTACAGCTACTAGACTGTCAAACTTCAGAGCATAAAATTAACTGGCAAAAGGAAATGGAAAATTGGTTATCCCTTTTCTTCCTCCCTTCCCTAACATTTCTAAGAAGCACCCTCACAAAAAGTAAAGGCAAGGAGAAGCGCAAGAGGTCCCACATCCAAACACACCGTCCTTGCTGAGAATCAGAACGGCGCTGAAAGTCAACAGGCCTTTCAAAACCTAACTAGATTCCTACAAACAAGACTTCGAAAGGCACCGAGGAACTCGGAGGCAGATATCCCTCACGCACCCACCTGCCAACGCACCTACCTCATTCTCTTCTGACCTATCGACTAGAAAGTGAATTTGAGCTTTTTCTCAATAACCTCTAAATTCACACAACCAAACGTGCCATACTACCAAAGGCACATCTTTTACTGGCACCGTTGCACTGTCCGTTGTTTCCTGAACAACTTCCAACCCCCGGATTTAGCCACGCTCTTCTATTCTGCCTTTATTTCGCAGAAGCAAAAAGGTAACTCTGCTGGCTTTAACAGTGTATGCAATTTCTTAGCTACCAGCTCATAAATGTCTGCTGAATGTATCTGTTGACATGAATTTAACATCAGCAATTGCCCACTGAATGTATGACATACAGGCCAAGGGTGGAATCTGCACCGTGGTCATGAATCAACATTATGCTCCTAGTTACATATATTAAAATATGTTTAATTTATTCCCCATAAACATCAGTCAATCAGCACATTTTCATGTCATTTCTGAACAATTAATATAAATGTAGTTTGAATCTAATGAAAAAAACAGCATATCTTCAAAACCTTGAATTTCTCTTTACCTCCAGTGAAAGAGGATGGGCAAAATTTTTCGGTTATTTGCTTCTGTATAATTATAATCTTCACACAATTTTTGTATTGGAATGGAGTTTCGTATCAGCTGAGAGATAAAGGGAAAATTTTATCTCCGACAGCTACTCACAGAAGCTGCGAATCAGCTTTCTTAAATGGATGTCATATGGCAAATGTTAAAATTCCTTGTGGGCTGACTATGTCTGCAATTTTATAAGAAAAGTCTACTACGTCAGTCACTTTAAGAATGACAATAATTTACAACTCTATTGAACAACACAAGGCCAGTAAGGTCCACCCACTGGTATCAGGGCTGTACAAATAGGTAGAAAAGGACAGTTTGCCTTGAAGAGAGAGATCTAAACAAACCACAGAATCTCCAGTGAAAAAACGACACGAATCTTCAGGTACGTGCTGATGTAGTAGTAAAGTAACCCATCAGAATAATCTCTCAAGAAATAAGATACACGATCAACTGATAAGCAATTGCCAATCAGATTTTTAAAAACCTAGATAAAGACCTAATTCTAGAAGAGGTCTACTGGGCCATATTATTAGTGGCTTTTCAGTGACATTTCTCTTTCTTTTTTCAAGAGATCAGAGAACTTCTGAAGCATCTGGAGGTGGCCCCCAGCTAAGGGATTGTTAACGCTGTTCTTACGTCATTGCTCAGGACCTCGTACGGCTGTTCTTCCATCACCATTCTTCCACCAGAGAGCAAAAGGGGAATATTTTACATCAGAAATGCTGGTACTGTGGCCAGCAGTCATCATTGCCTCCTGCCTTTAATCGAATGTTTTTAAAACAGGTTGTGGGTTTGTTGCTTGTTTTTTCGGGTTTGTTTCATTTTTTTAAATGTGAATATCTAAAAAGCAATAGCAGTCTGCACCTAACAAACGTAAACATCAGTTCTGAGCTGAGCTGATCAGCATTTTATACTCTGGTTTTTGTCATGGCCCACAAACACTTCCTAGAGCCAAAATATACAAGCAAACTAGAGTTTGTCCTGTGGGGTGTTCTCAAAGGTCACAAATTTGGAATTTGAGTCAAAGTGGTTTCAACCTCAGAAAAAAATCCAAGCACAGCTTCTACCTTTGTCTCTGTAGAAAATCGGCCTTTGTAGAAAATGAAGGAGCCTGGAAGGCCTCTCTCTGTCCAATTTAAATTATCTATGCACAGACATAAAAGGTAATTATTATATTAGAATTTTGTCATCGCAGTACAGGATTTTGGTCAACATAGATTGAGTTTGACAGCCCCTTAATATAAAGTGAAAATTGTGCACACGTTTGTAACACACATCGGCAAAGCGAAAAAACCAACCCACCCAGCAGTCCTGCGAGACCGCATTCAGTCTTCCAAAAAGCAGTTAAAAAAGGGCTTAAGAAATCAGGACTGCAGGCTCCCAGCCCTCCACCACAGGATATGTGTTATTGGATTCAAGTATGCTTTCCCTCTAGTGCTTTGGATTCTGACACCATATGCAAAGTATCTTCATGAAGATATTTTTAAAATATCTTCATAAAGTAAGTGGAAAAGTCTTTCACTCTGAAAGTGTGAAGAACCTAAATTATATAGCTACCAGCTATGATAAAGCTAATACTCATCACAATGTCCACTCTGCTCTTTCCCACCTAATAGTGCTTCTGAAACACAAAAGCAAGTCCCCATCAGAGTTCTTGAGATAAGCCTTCCCATCTAGCCGTACGAGACCAGCCAGGCCCTGCACATCTGGCACACGCGGAAGGAAGGAGTAATGTCATCCTTTTTCCCTGCCACGTTCAGTTCAGAGGAACCTGGACAACGAGCTCCGAGTATTTCAAGCGCAAAGATGTGCCTACGCTTCCCTAAGCATTTGCAAGAGTACAGACAATAGTAAATGAGGTACAAGCAGAACACAGGATACGTGGAAAAAGAAAAACAAAAAATAGGTATGTATGTCTGGACAAGGACACATCTGTCACTGAACTGACTATAAAACTTAAGGCTTGAATGTTGTGGCTTTGTTAGGAAGAATTGGGGAAGAATAAAAACCAATTTCATCTAGTGAGAAAATGGGTCGGCCTGGTGTTGGTGCTTGGGGTTTTAGGGAGGGTTGCCTCCTCCCCCCTAAAATATCTTATGTACTTTGAATAAGAACATGATTTTTCTGAATATAAACATTTGCTTGAATTAATTATGGTAGCATATCACAGTAGGGAGAGTATCCAGAATAATTTGGATGAGTGGGTATATTAATAATTTCTATCCATATGTGTTAACTGGTTTTAAATAGAGACACCCAAAATTAAATCATAGATTCACAGAAAGTTGAAATTCTTCTATGCAAGAAGGGATGAGTGTTGGTACAACAAACTTCCTTGTGGGAGAAGCACAATTAATAATTACAACATCTCTACTATAAAAGCTTATGGGAAAAATATACGCTTTTGATCAAAAGAACAGTAGCTCAATACAAAAAAAAGGCATGCGGTACCGAGAGAAGGAAGTAGGTATTTCTTATGCTATAGGATCCCTGGTTTTTAATCTCCTCCAGACCAACCTACTACCTGGCAAGTGAGGAGACATGAAATAAATAACCGTGATGCTACAGTAGCCAAACACTTCCCTGCTGGACAGAACAGTCTACCTGAATTTCCCAGTGCTCTTGTAACTCTAATAACATCGCATTACAGCAGTGTTAATGAACTCCGTATCAGCTTCCATTTCCCACAAAAACGCTTAACAAACCTCTGGATATATCTACAGCATGCAATGCCAGCGACTTTTATGGTCAGATGGAAGGAAGGGATACCTACTACCCAGATACTTCCAACAATGGAAACTACATTCTCTTCAATAAATTATCCTCAGAAGAGGATCTGATGCACTTATTCTTTGACTCAGATCTTTTACCGGAGAGTACACAGGTATCTCAATGAATCATATTGTGATACTGCAAGAATTGCCAGTCAGAAGGAAAAAAAACCTTGTGGCTGCTAATCTCCAGTCACGTTCCTCTGGTGCTCTGATCTCCATAACATTAGATTTGATAAGAAAAGAGATCAAGTTCATTTTTTTTTTCAAATTTTATAAACATAGCAGAATTTGCAATGACGTCTAGCGACTGCAGAAATACACTCAACAAATGATTTCTGTATTTACAGCTTATTTTTCTGCATTTTTCTTATCAGGAAACATATAGGTAAGCAAGAAAGATTGCCTGTCCTCCAGTTCTTAGCCAAAACTGAATCTGAATGGTGAGTATTTAACAATAACAGAAACCAGGTTATTTTGTACAATACGCCTGAAAAACTAAACCAGCTTGGTTACCAGAAGACAGATGACTTGCTTTCCCCCCCCCCCACCCTTTTTTTCTGAGATATTGGTCTCCATATATTCTGCTCATTGTGATCTACTGGCCGTAAGAATCATAGAATCGTTTAGGTTGGAAAAGACCTTTAAGGTCATCGAGTCCAACCATTAACCTAGCACTGCCAAGTCCACCACTAAACCACGTCCCTAAGCACCACGTCTACACATCTTTTAAATACCTCCAGGGATGGTGACTCCACCACTTCTCTGGGCAGCCTGTTCCACTGCTGGACAACCCTTTCAGTGAATACGCGTTGTATATGTGAATGAGTATAATGAAATTTGGTACATAGCGTTTTCAAAGTTGTCTTAAACAATCTTGATGTACTTTCATTTTTCAGCCCAAATATTTCCAGTTGACCAAGTATTTTTGACTAAGTTGATCCACTAAGTCATCCCACAGACCTGAAACATGCCCATTCCCAGGCTTTCTACCCTCCAGTCTGCCAGAGGGACCATGAATGTGTTCTTATGGTTTGTTCACGCATTACACTACCATAACACTGCCGACCAACACATACCATGGTCCCCTCGTATGTGAATAGAGCATCTCTTAACTTTAGCCTAATCCAGCTCCTAAACCATGAGAAGACGCGTTGCTCCTGTCTTTCATGGAGCCACCAGGTGCCTGCAGACTGCAAGGGGTTAAACAAATTCCTAACCGTACTATGCACAAATTTGCCACTAGTATTCTACTAGAAAGAGATCATCTTGTGATAATATAGGCTTTAATAACTGTGAAATCCCTTATTTTTTTGAATTCCAGTTTTGAGTAATGATATGACTAAGAACAATGAAAAATTTGAGATTACCTGAAAGAAGTCATTTGCTTTACACGGCAACTACCCTGAAATTAGTGATTGTGCGAGTTCATTTAACAGCTTTCAATGCTGTGGAGAAATACAAATGCAGTGTCATTAGTCACTATTTGGTGAAATCACTACCTCTCAAGTAAAGAAGGGTGCCATTGGTAGGTTCTGCATCAAATGTTACTCCCTGTGCAGGACAAAAGAAAAATATCCCGATTCTGAAGAAATAGAGAAAAATAATGCAAAGATAGAACATAATTACAACTTTGGTATTGGGAGAAACTACTTTTTTCCTCATTCTTCACTTTTTTATGGGGACAACACATATAATTTGGGGTAAATTTACCTTTCAAAACTAAATGGCTGAGGGTTTGGTTTTGGGTTTTGGTTTTTTCCCCAAGAATTCATACTTTGGAAATTGTCCTTTCACTGGGTATGCTATGTAGTTAGTGTAGCAATGCTGTTTTAACCTAGGTTACTGTTTTAACCTAGAATCACATTTCAGCCTTTTCAGTGACGAGTCTCTATAGCAATCAAAAGTCAAGTTGTTCCTCCTACAAATACAAACCTGAAGTAACTTCGGCTGAGTTTCTTCAGCTTTACTCCAATGGGAAATTACATTTTGACACCTGACCTGAAGTATTTTAAACACTGTTTTTGGCTACACCAGTTCATTTTAATCTGATTCCCCAAGAGAAAAGCAGTGTCAATAGAATGATTAGAGCTACAAAGTCATATCAATACGCATTCTGCTGTATTATTGGAAGATCTCAATAAAACCTTTTCTAAACTACGTAGACCAGTAGGCAGCTGCATTTCTAGTAACATATTCTATATTCAAAGACTAAGGTCTTATCGAACAACATATGCTTAATTTACTCCACAGGAAAAGAGGCCTTTATGGGTACCTTGAAAACATACCATTCTCTCCACTCCCGCCTCCCCTTCTGCCTTTCTTTCACTCACTGTAAAATAGTGAGCAATTAAGCAGGTTGCTATACTTGGTGTATCTAAACATCACAAGTTGATAGCATAATGATTTTAATAACTACTTTAAATGTAACATAGTGACAAGTTGACATCCGAGGTTTGCATCCTGCAATTTTATTTTTCCAGAATTCTTTTGTTATGCCTCGGGAATAGTAATATGATTAGGAATAATTTCTTGATAGTGCTTCTTACTTTTAACTTCTTTTTCCTTTCTTTTTTTCCCCACTATAAACATTGCAAATCTACTAAGTACAGGCTCTCTGGTAGGCACCGAAAGTTGACTCTTCTACGAAGACTCTTGGTACTTGCTTTATAAAAAGGAATGCACTAACATCACTAGAGGCATACAAATCACCAGGTAGTCACACCCTCTGTGAAAATATGACCAGTAATACAGGTTCAGAACAATGATATTATAATATTTCAGCACTATAATATCAATAAGGATCTCAGAAAGCACTTGCAGAATCATGAGCATCAGAGCCTGTCTCCATTCACAACAGCCAAGACCCAGACCTCGGATGGAAAGGAATTACCATGTCCCTTTGCCCTCAGAAGAACTCAAAGCAAAATATTCTTGAGCACTTTAGCCAACGTGAAAGCTGAAGTGTTCCGTAGACCCATATATAGAAACTGGATTCTGATTCACACGTAAGGTGGCCTCATTTCTTGGTCAGAAAAAACGTAACATCACAGGAAAGATGTGAAATGGCGCTTAGTTGTATGGAATACTTCAGAGAAATACCAATCTTGTATCAGATGCTCCGTAGTGCTACAGCCCTCAAATACATATTTTACATATTATTTTTCATTTTTATATTTTATATGGTACTTTTCCAGTTTTTGTGCATTTTGATACAGCCTTGTATTTTGAAAGCAGCTCTCAAAATTCTGTACGTGTACTGAAAATAACTTTAATTGGAAGTGCAGTCTTCAGAGAATCGGTATTTAGCGCATTTCTGTAATCTGCAGAGAAGTTGACAGACAAAGTGTGTTTCCCTGCTGCATTTTAGATGAGAATGAATGGACATAATAAATACCATATTTGAAGAGTGCACATAAAAACCAGGGAATCATTAAACAATATTGCCAATGCAAACTTTACGCATCCATCTTTGACGTCTTCCTGCCCCTGAATAGTACTTTAAAAGTTCCGAAAGCCCACGCTCTTTACATTGGCTAAGTCAGACACACATATAATTCTGTTTGCTCAAGTCAAGTCAAAGGAAGTTGAGTACTTTGGAGTCACTGAGCACCATTTAATGAAATGTCTGGTTTGCTATGATTTTATATAATACATTTATGACTAAGAACACTCATTTATTCATCTATTTTTCAAGATACATACATCTTCGTTGAATTTACCGTGTCAAACTTCCTCACATACAAGATGGCTATAATTTCAAGATTGTATCATAAAAAATGTAGCAAATTCTTGAAGGAATACAAATGATACTCATTGAAAGCATCTTTCCATCACCCTGATTTTCATCATCCTTAATGAACTCAAAAATGTAGCTGAGCAATCCTCAGTCATGTATACGAAGTAGCTTATGGAAAACATTTTAAGATCTTTAACTACAGAATATGTATCAGTGTTTTTCTGTATTCAACCTTGAAAAAATTACATCTCTGGTAATGCCAGAAGTTTTCTGGAAGATACAGAAAAGTGATAAAAAGTACTTAGAAAGTACTTTTATGCCATTTTCATGTTCTAATGATGATTAACCAGGGTTCTTTTATATGCAGTATGTAATCTGAGGAATCAGTAAAACCCATATTCATTCAAATTACATTGGGCAAAGCGCAGTCTCCAAAAAGTAGCATTTGCTAGTTGCATATGATGAAGCAGCCCTCCAGTTTAAATTATCTGTTTTCTCATATATTTTTTACATTTGCAAATATTCTTAATGGTGTTTCATTGCTGTACTGAAAATAATTGGGCAGGCATGAATTATTGCCTTTATACTGTGTTGTAATGAACAGCTACGGAAAATACTTAAATGGTTCTCTGCTTTGAGAAAAAACGTATTATTTTTTAACACATGGTGGGATTCAGTTGCCTAAGCCTACCGATGAGTTGGTATTTTGATTCTCTAGAGTGTCTATGACATGACAGGACCTACAATACACCTGCACATTTCTGGAGCAGTAGTTGCTGGCCAGACAGAGTTCTTTAGAGCGCTAAATACATTAGACTTTCTATTTATAGACAGCTAAATCCACCCACATTTTTAATTTTCACTTTGGAAGTCAGTTAAAAATCTTTCTGGCAACACACAAAGCTATTGACCTACTAAGACTGAAAAATTTGGAAGACAACATTTGTCTCAAAAAACCAACTATAGCACAATGTCCTGAAAACCCATGCAACTAGGGTTAGTCTCTTTTAACAGCCTGCTGAGCCTAGGTGAATTTTTCCCAAGACTCTAGTAAGTCCTCTGACTAGAAAATGCCAGACTTTGCCAGGGGAAAAGGCTCAATACCTTATTTTAAAATTTTGCTTGAACATGCTATCCACCTACCTTTTGCAATAATATTAATGCCTATATGCAGCAAATATTTGCAGGTGAACCTTCCAGAGATTTTCTGTCTTTTATTTTGTATAATATTTATCTTGGCTTATAAATGCAATAATAATCGCCTCCAACAACATATTTTTAACAGGTGAAGTCTCAAGTATAAACTCACACCCCACATTTTTATCTCAGAACTACATCCATACTACTTTGGGTTTAAAACAAGAATTATGCAACACTTAGACTGCTCAGTGATTTTGTTCTGCAAAGGCTTGACCGACTGACACAAACCTCCCTCTCACACCAATGCCCTGTTCCTCAAGTGGAAGGCAGGTGCTCATCCCAATAGCATGGAAGAATACCTTTTCCACCTACCCTTCTGCACTCCGAGACACGAGGATCAGGTAACATCGACATTTCAAATCCCCACTTTGTCTCAATAGCCATTTTCAACTGCTTCCTCTTTGGCCGGTTCCAGGATAAAATCATCAGATCAAATAAAATTTTCTGTTAGCATAAATAATTCAGCTAAACACTTAACATTGATTTCTCACCTACTGTAGAAGTGCCATAGGGAAGAACTGCAGTGCATTTAAACGCTAAGTTCAATCTATATCCATGCACTTCAATGATAAACACTCTGTTATCCACGTATCTGATCTCTAACTGATCTCCCTATTCTTTAAAATGCTGTCATTCCTCCCCCCCCAAAAAAAATGAATACTGCAGGTCTACTATAAAAGTACAGGTTTATATAAAAAAAAGCCTGCATGTATCAGAAAGAATTGGAGCGTGGAGGACAAGTGCGAATGGTAGTTCAATCAAGAGAGTAGCATCTCTGCACTTCGTTAAGCAGTGCAGACTAAATAGGAAAGAATTATGTATCTCAGATACATAATATGTATCTCTTGTCATCTCAGAAATCACTGAGATTATACCGTTTGTCTTGAAAAAAGTACTATATATATATAAAACCTTTCAATTTGAAACATATGAAAAGTGGATGTAAAGGTATTTAAAGGTATGTTTCTGCAACTTGAAAACCAAAACCCTTCATTTCTGTCCTCAACCAGCAACACACTTGTGTATCTACTGATATTCAAACAACACCTACCACTGCCTTACAGCCTAATCCTAAATTTGCTATAGATGAAGGATGAAGTAGCCATTCACTCCTCTAATGCTCGAAAAACATTAAGATGGAATGAAAGCGAAGAGATATATAGTGGAACACTCAAAACACACGGTTAAAAGCAATATTTGGCAGTGCAAAGCAGATGCGAAGCCTTGCAATCGATGTAAAATGTTACAGGCATCCAGAGTATAAATTAGAGCTCAGAAATGATACGAGGGCTGAATTTCATCTAGGTAATCTAGCTGCAGCACTCGGAATTAATTGCAACCTATTCAGACTCACAGCTTTCTATTTAATAGCAAGAGGCCGTGGCTATGGCAGAGGTGTAGATCAGCATCAGATCGCTAATGATTGCCAGGTCCCTGGGACCGACTCCTGCAAACTGCTGGGCACCAGTCTTAGGGAGATTATTCATGGGGGTAACCCTGTTCACCTGTTCGCTAGATCTGATGCATAGAGAAGGTAAGAATAGCCTGTGTCTATTTAAAAAGAAACATAACGACAACACAATTTAAAATACTCTAGACTGCAGGTCTAATTATTATCTCAAAAGGTTAAAAAAAAAAATATTCTGCGTTGCATAGGAGGTAGCGTGCAGTTCATCTTCTTGCAGCTATGGACAAACACATTCAGCGTATCTGGTTGCCACTGTCTATCACATCAGCAGAAAAAATGTCTCCGTATAAGTAAAAGAAATTACCATACAGAGGAAAGAAATCATTACAAGTAAAAGGTCCACCAATTAATTTGCTTCCATCAATAAAACCTTGCTTATCTGAGCGCAGCACAGGAAAATGGCTGTGAGTCACGGAAGCTCGAGTTTCAGCTGCTTGGAGACTACACAGCTAAAAAATTGTATATATATATATAAAAAGTAATCAACGAGAAGCGAAGGTTGCACGCTTTTCACATGCATTTATTTTCACCTGTGTGTTGACAAGCCTCCACACTACAGCGCAAGGTACAACTCCGGAGCAGCAGGACGGAAAGCCTTCTGTTTGCGCTACCTTAGCGCAGACTAATAACGCCGCAGGAAAACACTGCGCGTTAAAACATTCCTGTTCTGCTCTTACGTGTTTAATTTCAAGGACTCAGAATTATGCAGGAATTAAAAAAAGCCAGCAACGCCAAAGACCGGGCCCTTCCCCCAAGCCTGGATTACTTAAATTATGCAAGGGAGGAAACTGTGTTTGTTTTGCTCTGGAAAGCTGATTAATTTGTTAAGAATTCAGGCCTTAAAACTCAAGCTCACAAAGAAACTGTATGGATAAAAAGAAGAGTACTTACACGGTTTATTAGCTACTTTAATTATAATGCTATGCCAAGCAACTAATCATATTAGCCATTTTTAAATAAAGATACTGTATCTAGATGCCAACTTCAAATTATGACTCTTTTCAGGTGACAGTCACATCAAGGGCTTAACTAAACTTTGAAGGAAAATTCCAGGGATTTTATTTAGCCTAGATAATACTGTGTGTAAGCTTCGCAGAAATAACTTCTTGTTGTTGTTGTTGTTATAGCAACTTCTGCCTTCTAGCCTGTAACACATTTTCATTAGATGCTTTCTTTTAACAAAACATTAATATCCCCATAACAAACATGAAGGACTTGTTCGATGTCCAACTCTTGCCCAACTTTATATTTCACTGAATCACACCCGGATTTATTGCTGGATCCTGGTGTTACTTACGGACACAAAAAAGCGTGCAAACCGAAACTAACAAAACCAGAATTCGATTCAGGATCAACATTAAAAAATGGATTTAAGTGCCAAAGGCAGTTTGACAACGACATTTTCTCCCTTCAGAAAAACTTTCTGTGAGGTAGCACAAGCGGGCGATATTTTAGAAGAAAAGG
Organism: Mycteria americana; assembly: GCF_035582795.1. NCBI lineage: Eukaryota > Metazoa > Chordata > Aves > Ciconiiformes > Ciconiidae > Mycteria > Mycteria americana. The sequence continues at coordinate 6,935,756 of NC_134373.1, read as the reverse complement.
CGGAAGAAATGTCTTCCGCAGACGAGGAGTTGAAGATGGCGTTCCTTCCTCTTACTGCCTACAATGGACCGCTTCACCTACGCTTAATGCGCTGCGCGTGCCGGCACAAACCAAAGCCGTTCAGCTCCTAAGCACTAGGATCACACATGTACTGGCAAGCGTAGCATCAGCCAAATAAAACCTGAACGCCAGGAAATGGTAGAGAGAAAATACATCATTTCTCATATGTCACTTTCCTTAAAAGTTTTTAATAGGCTCGTATATAAAGCATATATTTATTATATTTAGTCATATTTAAACTATTTTACATGAGGCATTTGCAGACAAGATTAACCTAAGCTGACAGCTATGCTTTACATGTTTAGGCACTCTCTAGGAGGAAAAGACTATTCACAGAACAAATGCAGCCTCGCATTTCATAACGTCTTTGAAATTGGAGTTATCTCCCAAGACGAAAGCTTCTTCAGCAAAACAATACTACGGCGGTGGTTTCACTCAATGTGTATGAATTTGGGTTAGGGACTGGAGATGCTCTACAGACAGCAGCTGGGGAACAGAAAAAAAAAAATAATACCACCCCGTTTGACCCTATTTCTTCCCTTTATAGAGTAGAAAAGTCATAGCAACACCCACAGAAACTCTCTGGGAAGCCCTTTCTTTCCTCCAGCTGTGCCAGCGTAGAGTGGAAAACCAGGCTGGATGGGGCAGAGACTTTAGTCCTGTGCTATGTGAAACCCAAAGTCATCCATACAGCAATAACACGAAAGTTACTAAGATGGCACATACCAGTTTGTCCTCGAAATTCTCAGACACGGCGAAATAAAAGATAGAAGAGGCAAATAGGAATAGGCAGGCAAAAAGGAATTACAGAAACAGAGAAGAGGTGGAATAACCAGCAGCAGGAGCACGGCAAAACGGAGGATGCCATTGTCCAAAAGGAAGAGGAGGCAGCACGGCAATCTTTCTGCTCAGCATCCAAACAGCAAGGGGATTCTCCGCAGAAGGACCACTGGCCATTCAATGCACGCCAGTAGTCCCCACAGTACAACATCCCGTATTCGGCGCTGGGGTTCCTAAAGAGTATTTTTGAAAGTTTTCTTCCTTCTTCTCTGATGTAAAAGTTGAAAGAAGAAAGGTCTTCAGTCCTCTACAAATAGAAAATGAAGGCATCCTCTCTGCTAACTTCATTCTATTCCAATTAGTCTCACAAATTGACCTGGCTTCCATGCCTTTCTTCCTAACGATATTAACATAGAGAAACCTAGGAAACTTTCCCGAGCTGAGTTAATGCCTGGGGAATTAGTATATTTAATATGAACAGTTCAGTGAGTTTAGCAAGTCTTTAGATAATTGCTTTCAGCAACGCTTCTAACACTTCTCTCCCGAGTCTCCAACATTAAGAGCATAATTCTGTATTTTGATTTCTAAAACAGTACGTTCCTTTATTCCCACAGTTTCCAGACACACATACTCAGTCACTATACTCTACTGAAACCGATCCCAAAATTATAATGCTGCGTTTGTCTTTTTTAAAAAAAATCCAGTTAGCTATTAAAAATATATTAAAATAAAATAGAGAGAAGAAAAAGGCTACATCTCCAAACTTTGAGAACTGCATTTTTAATATCTCAGAGTACTTTATTCACTTTACAAACACCTGCAATATCCTTTGTTGTATGTTGCACTTACACATACTAAACCTCATCATTTAGCATGATTATAATTTATTGCTGATTATAACCATTGCTAAATCAGCTTAGAACACTACATTGTTTTGACAAAAGCAGATGCCTTTCTTTGCATGAACATCCCAACACCTCGGATGTATTTATTTTTGACACCGTATGAAAACACTTTTCAGAAAAACTGTAGACTATTTTAATCCATACTGTCTTTTAGAGTATCTCCCTGCCAAATTTTCTGTAAGTGAAACCCAGAAAAATAGCACTGTATTACATTTAGGATTGCACCTTAGAAATATTTGAGTTTGATCAGATTAACACAGTACTACAATTAGATAAAACATAGAATTTTTAAACTGTCTCACTATTTATTTGGAGATGCGTTCCCAGATTCTGTTTCAAGGTTTTAGTAGGCACTCTAAAAGCTGCACACGTATTATATCTAGTTTATACGTCAATAATCTATATTGCGATTGAGAAGTACTTACTTACAAAGTTAAATGCAAGTATCCAATTTTTTCTTGCTTGTAATTGCAAATTCTGTGGGTTCTCTACACTTTTTTGAAAATCCTCTACTTATCTCCCAAGTAAATCAACTAACAGAGAGAATAACCACCACATCAAGATGGGCCAAAGATACCGCTAATTTAGTATCTCATCACCAATACTAACAGATCTTTTTAAGGTCATTAAAAGCATTTAATGAAAGATGCTGGAAACATAACCATTTCCTAACAAAATTTCTTTCTCCTCCTACCTCTTTTTTTTTTTTTTTTTTTTTTGGTAAATTTATGTAAAGAACGAGGGATTTTTACTTCCTTCCATTTTTACATTTCATCTCCTGTAATTGCAGATCTAAAGAAAGAGATGCTCCGATTCTTCTTTAATCATGCTCTTGGCCTCAGTGGCATTCTGTCATACTAAATTATCTATGACTTCAAGCTCCTTCTCTCAGTTTTAGATGCCGTGTCCTTTGGTTTCAATGACTGTTAGTTCATTTTTTTAAAACAGCCCTAACTGCTGAAACTTGGGAGGGAGAGTGGGAGCCCTCATTATTTATGGGGATGAGAACAGTCTCTTCCATTCCCTCTGCCTGTAATAAAAACCACAGTCTTTCCACATCTTCCAATCCACAATTACCTTCAAACTTTTCTCACCTTGCACATATTTTTATGGACTCCAAAAACTGTTAGTGAAAGCCTTTTAGAGAAACCAGGACTAAAAATATAATTAATATATCTACATAAATGAGTAATGGTAGCAAACAGTACACACTTAAGAATGTTGGTACTGGAGTTTTTACAGTAGTTCCTTTTTAAAATTTGCAGAATTTTAAAATGCAGTATACGTCTGTTCACCTTAACCAGAGAATTACCGTATTTTCAATAAAAGTGTACCACCTTTTTACATTTCCTTTGCTTATTTGTTCTCAAGAAGAAATTCATGAAGTTATAAAAATGTTTTCAACATCATGAAGCTCCACAAAGATATCTAGACCTTCTCCACCCATGGCTTGTGTACGCATGTATGCATACACACCATATTGTCTGAGGATAAGATATACTGACTTTAGAATAACTGATTTGGCCTGGACGGATTTTATCACATAATTTTTATTTACTCAGACCTAAAAAACTGTATGTCAATAGATTTGTACAAAGAGGAAAACAACAAAAAAAATCTAAAAGACACATGAAGCAAAATCAATTATTCAAAGTTAATTATTCAAGCAACTACAATGTGTTTAGATAAGCCCTATTTACAGTTCATTAAGACCTGAACCAACTTCAAAAATTCTTCTTGTGTTTTCCATTTTTGCATAAAGCATTAATAAAACCTGGTCGAGATCACGACAAGAAATGAACTGTCCAAAGTGGGGTTTAGGTGATTTTTCTAGAGGAGAACATCACCTCACTCATACGAAAGTTCTCCAGTGGAATACAGTTGTACTTCCCGTACAAACTTGCGGGCAAGACAAATGTATGAAAATTTCATGCAACATTGCTCAGCAAGCTCTTCATCAATCACGGCTGATAGAAATTTGGAAGTTTTGCTTCTATTCTCTGCTCTCTCATCAAGATCTGAATTCTCATAAGAACAGAAATTAATGTTTCCAGGAAGCTCTAACAAACAATCAGTGTAAAAGAAAAAACTCTGATTTACTTTTCATTAATCAATTCTTAGAAGCAAAACCAACAATTTACATAAGAAGAAGAGATTGAGAAAATTGTAGTAGAACTCAGTAAAAAGGGTTGTTAAATTTTATCCCCATATACGCTAACTACAAATTGTTATCTTTTAGCCTTTGTACAATTTTTTTCTTGTAGTAGGGGCTGCAAGAAGAAAATTACTTCATCACGCTGTTGAAAGAAACAAAAATTACAAAGTTCCCATTTCTGGGAAGTATGATGTACCACTTGACTGTACTAGGGGCTGTACATGCACCTTAACTGGCATAGCCAAAGAAATCAACAAAAGGACACAGCTGGTCAATGAAGCCAAGAGAAACATAGGAGGAGGAAAGAATTGAAAGGTGATTATGTTGTCACCTACCATCCTTAACTCTTCAATCTTCACCTATCACCCACCTCGACCTTAACTATCTGCACCCTTCTTTACACCCGTACCCTTCTTTCCACCTGTAATCTTGATATCAGACAACGTTCGAACACGTTGCTCACAGTTCACCATCTGACCAGATGGGGTTGTACCAGTAATTGATTGTCTTGATTATTTTTAGAAGAATACTGAGATACATCATGCTCTGGGATACATCAGTGCTGTGTCTGGCTCAGTAGAAAATAAACCAGTGTCTGTTTTCAAGTTATGTCGTAAAAAGATAATTATTATGCTGTTAACCATAAAGCTCTGAACTTACTCATCGTCCTTCTACACTGCAAAATAACCACCTAGGTTTTTCCAGATTTTCATCAATACTTTGTACCAAGTCCGTGCCCTACAGAACTTCATTACATCAGCCAAATTCGTAATGTCACAAAAATGGTACCAAGCTAATTTGACAAGGTCTGTTTTCCATAAACCCATGCTGATTAGCAATAATTATATTACCCTTGTTTACTTCTTTATTAATTGAGTCCTTTAGAAACCATTCCATTATTTTGCCCGAGATCAATGTCAGGCTGACAGACTTATAACTATCTGGGTCGTCCCATTTAGCCTTTTATTGGCACAACATTAGATTTCTTCCCATCGTCTGGAACTTCCCCAATATTCCATGACTTACTAAAAATCAACGGTAATGACTCAGAGAATTACTCGAGCACATTTTTTAAAACTCTCAGAGACTTGCAATTCAAATCTGTTGATTGCAAAATGCCCAGCATTACTATCCGTTATTAAGCACCCTCAGTTACGGTTGTAATGAAATTTTGTCATGCTCTTCTGCTTTCTTTTCCAAATACTGAACATCAAGACTTGCCCAGAATTTCTGACATTTCTACATTATCGTTTCAAACTCTTCTATTTTTCGTTTCTATGGTGTTATTTAAAATCTTTTCATTTGCCTTACTAATGAGTAATCATACTTTAAGGTTATGTTTACTTATTTATATATATTATTTTTCTATATAATATTCTAGTACAATTGAAAAAAAGAATCTTTTACAATGTCGATTCTACCTTACCGTTGATTTACTTAGGGGTATTGTTATATACATATACAACATATGTGTGTGTATATATATGTATTATATATACATATATATGTGTATGTGTGTGTATATATACACACACATTTCTCAGTAGCTTTCTACAATTTCTAAATTCTGATCCATAATCATCAACACAACTTCCCCTTCATTTCTTTTTATTTGGGCCACTCTCCCTTGCCCTCAGTGAGTTCTCTTTTTAATCAGAAGTGTCACAATTATTCTCAAAAGCTGGCCTTTCCAGTGCACCGAGCACACCTACCTATATATGCGTACACACACACACACACATTTCTGAAGTCATTCTTGCAGCTCAGAGTCTAGCTAACTCCTGTTCTTTTGTACTTTGGTTAATTACTCCCTCTGGTACTTAAGCCATCACTAATTTTGTCTTCATCTGTGAAGATGAGGCCTAATACAGAATTCTCTCAAAATCAGATTTTGTAGAAGGAAATTAATCATCCACATTTATGTACATTAGATATATATATATTTAAAGATATTCAAACGGTACTTTAGACAGCAGCGTGACTCCAGCAACATCACACAAATTCAAGTCTCCCACAATAGTGATTTTTCTTCCTACACATTACAGGAGGCTTTTAAGGAGCTGGCCATGTTGCGCTCTGCTGGTGGTCTACTGCACATGGTGAATTAGATCCCCATTTTGCAAATTATACATTAGAAAGTGGAGCTGTGAGTTAGTCAAGAGAATTACTTCATAAATTATTATGAACACAGAAAAATTCCACATATTTGAGCCACCACTTCTCCTCTTCTTCCCCCTCAGTGCTATTTAAATACGTTTTCAGCCTTTCAATCATTTGAATTTTCCCATTAGGCTACATTATTAGCAACCTGTTCAAATTTATTATAAATGAGGGATTTCATTACTTTTTATTTATTGCAGGCTCTTAACATTTGCACAAAAGCAAAGCATTCCTTCTTTTCATCTCCTTTGATGTATTGATTAATGTTGTTTTCCAGTAGCTTGATTCTGTGCTAAATTAATGGTTTTTCTCCCTTCGCATCCGCTCTTTTCACTGTGCCCTTGGCCACCTTCTCCCTTCTAGAAGACCAGCTGCTCTCATAATAGCATGCAGTAGACCTCCTTCCACCAGAGACCAACCCTACAACACATCTCAAATCCCATCTCTTAAAATCCTGTCCTGGATTACAGTTCCTGTCAAGAATCTCTCTTTACCCATAGGACAAAAGGTCAGCGTGGTGCTACTTTCGGTTGCCCTTTTTCCAGTTCTATTGTGGATTTGCTTAAGTGCATAATTCACCAATATGGTAGGATGAAGAGAGAACAATCTTGGTATCCTCAAAGCCCAGGGAAGACAGAAGTTCGGGAAAAGATCAGTTAACGGTTTTGAATGTGACTAACCAAGCAAGATAGATGAGGGCAAAACAGATAAACAGGTCCCTCAAAGCAGATCATTCAAAATTTCCGTACACAGTGTGGAGAAGGACCAGCTGATGTAAAAGGTGCAAGAACGGTGGTACAGGTGAAAAAGCCTACAGATCAGTTAGCTCTACGTGAAGCAGTTCATAGATACGAAATAGAAGGGGAAACTCAAGCTTGATGGAAAAGAGATTGACTATGCTTTTTAAATTTTTTTTAAGATGATGGGATAGTTGATTGTAATTTCTTTTATGAAAAAAGAGAAAAGCTAGTGAATGGCTAAGTACGTGCGTGAGAGTGGAAGGTGGTGAAGGGGGACAACGTAGCAGTTTGGGCAAGCAAAAAGATGAAATAAATTCAGAAGGAGCATTAATTAAACTTTGCCTACGCCTGCATTAGTAAATCATGTGGTGCAACAGGAGCAGATTTCAGGAGGCCTTCCTTTGGGTTAAAAGTAGTCTTCTCCCACCGCTAAAGGCTGCATGGTCCATCGGAGCAGACTAGGGCTCAGCCAAAGGGAGGTCACTTGAAAACTGCTCTGTAACATGAACGAACACGTGGCAAGCGGAGATGACCCAGAGATCGACTTCAAAACTGCAGCCCTGATCCACGCTAACGCTTGATCGTGCTGATCGAGCCAAAAGCTTGATACGCCCTGTGGCACGTTGCCAAAATATTCCAAACCTGTTGCGGTCGGAAGTGTTTAACGCCATGACGACGTTAGCTTAAATCAATTTGTATTTCATAGATTTTAATTGTATGAAACCTTCGAAAATAATAATTTGCATTCAAAGGGATGCTGACATTTTCAGTCCACTCCGAAGTCTTCTGTTTTGACAGTGCAGTCAAGTGAATGATTGGTATTTGTAAGCAGGATACAAATGCCACGAAAAAGTTACAGTGCCAGAAAATGCATCAGTTGTACAACACAAATGAAGACGGATAAATCCACAACAGCTCCTAGTACACGGTGCTCGTAATGAATACTTTAAATACTTCCCTATACTACCTTCCCCATCAACAGAGAAATATTTAAGGTCACGCATCCCGTCTGTTTCAAAGACTGCTTGTTTAAGACTAGAAAAATATATACTGATTGAAAAAGAAATAGCTTAATTTTTCTTTATACCTTTGCACAATATAGTTTGTGATGTATGCGGAGATCTATATATCAACACCGTTAGTATTTCTGACAGCGCCAGATAGATTCCATCTCATGACATTTTAAAAAAGTGAATGCCCTTTACACCTTCTTTACTCATTTTCTTTGTCACAAGATTTACTTTGATCTTTTCCGTAATTTTCTACAGCTCCATCAAGACCTGTGAGAAAGACCACATATGATTTTAGTATTTCTTCAATCATGCTAAATCATAGCGTTGCAGAAGAACCGTTATCAAAATACCATGAAAGCAACAACTACCATTCTTGCTTTTTCATACAAAGCGCTTGGGAGGTCTGTACAAAACAGCTAACGCACACCGAACGTTAAGGCAGCGCAGGAAACTTCAGCCACAGGCACAATTGTATTAAAGGACCAACCCCATTGACAAAAAAACCAGGAGAAAGATTACAAAACCAGCCCCAAATGCAGCCTGCATTAAGTGCATTAAAATACACTCTTGGTGACTGGAGAAAGTCTTTGTGCTACAGTGTCATAGGTGGCTTTATGCCATGAGTTTCGTATTTTCCTGGAAACAACAAGAATAACGCCTACGTGTGAATTATTCGATTTTGATATTAATAAATGAGTTCTACTGTCTGGTAGGGAAAAAAAATGATTCGGACATTAGCATACGGGCACTACTCTTCTCTCTTGTTATCAGTGTAGGCACTTCAAGCTTTCTCCAGGTATTCAAAAGTGCTGGGTAAGCAGTTTGATACCACAAAAATCCATGTTGTATGAAGATAACAAGGGCACACGCTTGGAAAAAAACGATGCTATCTCATTAGAACCGCAGATAACCAAAGATAAAGCAATTTGCATGCTTCAAATAAAAGCTATGACACACTGTAAATTATCGCATATCCAATCATGATGTTACCAAACAATTTTAAGTTTAGAATATAGCCAGCATAATTTATTTAGTTAAAACCGAAAGGCAGGAAAATTGTATTATAAAAATAGTCCTCCTGAGAAACTGGGGAGTTTATTATTAACATATAGAGACAGTTAGCCTTCAAGGTGTTGCAAAAATTCTTTTTCTTCTTACATTGCTTTGTTGAATGCTAGCTAAGGGTGCGCTTTGCTTTTCAATAGTCATTTTCTTTGCAGAATACAAGGCTTTCTTTACAGTTTATTTGAGAAACTGATCTTTAAAACACCAACAAAAAATCATCCTACTTCTGGATGGCAGATCCTACATACACCAAGAGGAAAAACCACTAATTCGTATACAGGCAAGATTTTCTTTACAGGCGTTGCATAGCTGCACTTGCTTGTCCCCTCTAAATAAACAGGCTATGAACTCCAATCATTAGTTAACTGCAGAAACAGTCTATTTGGCCTGCAGGCTATACAGATGTATTTCAAATGTTTCTTTCTGTTCTGGACTCAATCTATTTTGTACATACCTTAAATTCTGCTATTTTCACATAAAAGGTATGTTACCTAAAAATTATTATTTATTGGGAATGTTCTTATTTTTGCCTTTCCAACTGTAAAATATTTATAGGTCTTTATTCCCCGCTATTGAGAAGGTCTGTACAAACATAAAAGCCACATGCGTGCCTTGTTCACTTCCACTTTAAAGCTGCCACTTCTACCCAGGTAAACACCACCTTATTCAGCAGAGGCGGGATCAGAACTACTCAGTCAAAATAAAGAAAACCCAACCTTAACAGTTTTCCTGGATAAAAATGTTTATGACTATATATATCAGAGGATATGGAACAAGGCCTTAAGATACATAAACCCTGTAGATCTGTGCTGTAGTCATTCCAACTATAATCAGGGAGTAACTGTTTTAAAAATATGAATGATGTGGAGAGGATGAACGGGGAGCAGTTACGTGTTATTCTAAGACAGGAACCAGTCATCAGTTAATTAAATTAACATTAGACCAGCGTAAGACCCAAAAAAAGGGAGGTAGTTCACCACACAAGGTGCAGCTAAACCATGAACTTACTGCTACAGGAGGCTGTGGATGCCAAAAATTACGTAGGGCAGGTTAGACAAATTAGTATAAGAGAAATCTGCTAAGGTTTAAAAATGGGTGTGAACCATGCCTGGCTTGGGAAGTTACTGAGCTGCAAAGGATTGGAGGCTGGACTTCAGAATTGTCCTCGATTCTGCTGGAGACAGAGTATCGTGCTGTCGTACGACCCAGAGCAGTGCTCGTCGGTTTTTTGGTGTTTATCCATTTTATAAAGCACTTGAGAAAGTTTAAATCGAAACAGTTATGTATACACAGAGTACTATTACTATTACCCATAAGCAACGGATAACAGCGCATCACAAATGTCTTTGACGCACCATCAGAAAAAACGGTCTCACGCAAAAAGATGAGCTGTAACAAACCTGAAGAGCTCTCCCTCTTTTCTGATACCAACAGAGCGCGCATCACCTGGGACTTAGAAAGAAATATATGACAGTAACTGACCTCCTAAGGCACGCAAAATTCTCCTCACTTCAATCCAGAGAGACGTGAGCCTTCATAAACTTCCACAAACACAGCTGATAAATTGCAACGCTGCTCAGAAAAACCCAACAGTTTCTCATCTATTCAGACTTCTGGAACCAACTATTATTAATAATAAATTAATAAAATCTGAATTTCAGCTAAATACCAAGCTGAGACTGATTGTTCAAAGCCAGAAACCAGTACGAAAATGCGTTAATGTGCGCTTGATCATTCACAGAATTGCCCTATATCATACACCACGTAACATATGCTTTGATTTGAATAAAAAAAGGCACCCCCCCCCCTTTTAATTACAAATAGTAGGCCAAATTTTACCTGCTCATCCTAAAAAAAGAAAATTATTCTTCTGATTTTTAAATATACTTCATTTTTCTAAGGATTTATTTTACAAAATGATTTTTTAATCAAGCTGTTTCTTCCGTATCAGTAGTGAACTTCGCCTTACGTATTACCTTCATAGAGTGCTGCTATTTAAACCTCTCCTCCTTCATCGCTCAGGTGCAAAAACACTAACAGGATTTCGTTAATACACTTCCATGTACTTGCTACGTCGCCTGATTGAATACAGTTCAGTGTGGAAATGAAGAGTGACAGTCACCAGGGAAGATGACAAACCTCATAAGAAACCCATTTCCAATAAATCTAGCTTCCCCCTTTACTGTTACAAGCTTGACAGCCCGCAAATATTGAGTTGTTTCTTTGCATCACGCGTGTTACTTCTTATGCCATTTTGATATTTGGCAAAGTTCCCGTCACAATCACACTCGACTTTCACAGTTGCCGCAAACTTTCGCGTTTCTCCAGGTTAATGCTGTCTGATGAGAAAGGAAGTTTCTACACGACGGTTTTCATCCAGAACCAAACAAGTTTCTTACCCTTCCCGTTTCTGAGCCTTCCTCTGCAGTTAATGACAAAATTCGGCAGTGCCAGTGGGCTGAGTTTATGCCTTTTTTTATGCAGATGGCTAAAACGGGAGGGCTGCAGCGTCCACTGAAAGCACGTGAAATGGAGCTGAAATCACCTTCACTTTTTATACGGCCGAAGTTAATTGAGATGAATCTAACCCACTGTCTGCACAGCCATACGTTCGTAACACTACATTTTTTCCTTCAGACATGTTTGTGAGTTAATTTGGGCTAATTTTTTTTATTACTAAGTTACACTTCTAAACGTAAAGGAAAATCTGATTCAAAGATTTCTAGATAATCATAATTTCAGCTTCACTGCTGACCTCAAATTATTCTGGATTTATTCAGAATGGCACAAAATACCAAAGTTAATAAGCATAAACAACCTACGGTCTTCCAAAATGCAGCTCCATGGCTTGTGCAGGAGCTGGAGCTGGATTTGACTCAACACACGCTATGTTGCTCCTCTTTTCCTAAATGACGTGGTGCGGAGCGCTCCTGTTCCTTTTTCAATCGGACTACTGATAGTCCAGTACTTTGGTAGCCAACCCCGGCAATTTGGAAACTCTGAGCTAGACACCAAAAGGGCATCTCCAGCTGAAACTAAGTGAAATACAAAAGGGGACAAAACCAGAACAGGCATAACATTGCAAGGAGAAGAAAATACCATATAAAATTAGATTTTGTAAATCCAAAGTTTAAAAGCTTTTAGCATTAGCTTTCTATTATTACCTGTTGCACCTCTGCCGACTTTGGAGAAGGTAAAGCAAATTTTGAAGCAACATCTTCTAAGTGCTTTAATGCTCGCTCTTATGTTACCTGCACTGCAAACCAAATCATCCTACTCCTTTGATTTTCCATTAACGCATACAGATATCCATTGTTAACTAGTAACTAAATTCCCTTTTTCCTTTATAACTCTCCAACACAAATCCTGCAGGTCAGTGACGCTCCTGGACAGGTTTTCTGTCTTTGCTTTTTTCATCCCCTTTGACAGCAATACCCTTTAAAGTAGCCTGAATGTTTCCAGCTTCTTTGAGACACTGAGTTTTCGAAGCATTGGCCTCACAGGTGCTAACAACTCCTTACGTTCCTTAATCCTGAAGTGTTATTAAACAGTTTTCTCACAGTATATGCTTTTTGTTCCTGGCAGAAGGTCTGAAAAAACCCAACAGCTCAGTCTCGCCAAAAGTCTGGGATGCAAATTGTCAATCAGGGTGAAGAAAGGAAGGCGCTCAGCGGGGAGTGCTCTTCACAAACTCCTTCCGTTCCTACCATCTTCCCAAGAGGAGCTGGTGAAAATCCAACTGCCACCTTCCAACCTTCCGTCAGACACAGCGGCAAGACGGCACGGGGACGAGGCCACGCTCAAGGTCTTCATTATCCACAGTAAGGCAGGACTGGGCCTCCAGTGAGGATGTGCTACGTAGCCCCTTCAGACTTTTTTTTTTTTTTTTTTTTTTTTTAAGTGAAGGGCAAAATAAGGCATCTTCTTGAAATTGTTTGAAGTGGAATGACATTTTTCAGTTGAAGACTGTTGTTACGTTCACAGCAGGCCTAATTTTTAAATTTAATGTTCTAGCGCATATAAAAAGGAAAACATCCTAGGGGGATAATAACTTTTAGCAATCAATTGATTGCATATAGCTGCTGTTTTTGCAGGTACAATCTCTTTAAGGAGGCTGTAAAATATGAAAATCGTAGCCTTCAGATGTACAGATTATCTCACTTTGCAAGAAAACACCAATGTCAGGACTATTTGCTGGTATGGTTTAGATTTTTTTTCTTTCATAATAAATATGTCACAGTAAATAAAGCAGCAAATGGGCATCAGGTCAGAATGCATCACTATCACTTTAGGGGGGTGGTTGGGGTTTTTCGTTCTTTTTTTTTTTTTTTTTTGGTCTCTGTAATCACTTCTGAAGAAAACTTGTTTGTAATTTAACTCGGGGAAAAAAGTAAGATTAATCTAGACTATTTTAACTATATAGCTCTACCCAGTCAACTGAAATAGTTTAATATCCTGTTAATACTACAGCAGTGAACACATCCCTGCACCAACACTTTTCTCAGTTTTCATTAAGTCCCTCACTTTTGCCTTCTTTTTCCTAACACATATATTTTATGTTATACATACAGAGTAGTACACAGAGGATAAGGTATTATTAAAATGTATTAGCAGTGTGTAATAAAAACCTGTATCACATTTCTCATATAAAATACAGCCTCTCGGGTGGAAAAGGGTAGTTGGAAAAGGGTTTCCTGAAACCCATCTTCAGGTTTGTTTTTACATTAAGTGAATATCACTTAGAATAGTAAAAAGAAATGAAATGGTCAAAGACACTACTATTAACTTACGTTACCATGTAGTTGTTAAATATACATTGTTACATACAGTTGGCCATTAAAAAAAAAGGTCATAAAACCCCCATGACTTTTGCATAAACTTTGGGTTTCGTACTGTTTTTCAGGCACTTCTAGGTTCAAATTAGAATCAGTGAGCGCTAGTCAAAACCAAGGAATACAGAAATACGGAAGCCGCCAGTGACAGATCAAAAATGAACCTGTCCCTGTGCCTTGCATCAGAAGAACAGGGAAACATGGGTACCTGCTCTATGCCACAGATACTGTGAGAGAGGATGCTGTAGCAATACAGCTACTCTTATTTATGAAAAGTGGCTTTCAAGATAGATTCACGTTTGTAAGATAGTTACTGTGAAGCATATTAGTCTGAAAGAAAGACTTTATTTTAAATTTCTATTCGTACACAGAGTGGCTTATGCAATATAGGCAATATACAGTCTTGGGGGCGGCTACGTTCACACAGTTTAGCAGCACATTGCAAATACAACATTTGCAAGTTTATAAGAAGATTCATAAGGGCTTAATGTCAGACCAGTCTCTTTCTCTTTACCTCCCAATATTTGTTTCTATGACAACTGGAATGACCAAATACATTCTCACTTACCTTTGTACCTGCTGCTCTTAGCCAGGCTTATAAATAAAAAAAATAGGTGATAACATACTTCCACACGAACTGAACTCAATAAGAAGTCTTAAAGTTGCTCTAGCAGTACCCCTGACATGAGACTGCCAGCCAGACTTCTAGATCAAAACAATACATGCATAGGAAGATCTCAACCCAGACTCTAATCACAATCAGTGAGATAAGTCTATGTTATTAAAAATATATTGCATCATTTTATTCAATTACTTCATCACAAATACATGACATAAGAGATGAACTTGCCTTTAAAAACTCAAGGTTCTGGACGGTTTCAGCTTAATAAGGACAAAATAATCAGTTGCAGATGCTTTCACTTAACATTCAGAAAGATCCCCTGGGACAGCAAGATTTAATTTTATGGTCATCTGCCATTTTAATGATGTGCTTGTTATAGTGCAGAATATCTCTGTCTTACCTGCCTGGTTATAGAAAACATACTAAACTGAAGTGGGAATGCATTTAGCTGCACTATTGCTACCTTGTATCATTAACAAATAATATATGTCCTTGTAATACGAATTAGTAATATATCCACTCTTTTTATTTAAAGGAAAAAACATAAACCCTTGCTCCTTAAGCAACATTTAAGTCAGTCAGTTGCTCTTATTTACTTTTCTTTTTTCTTCCAATCTTGAATTTCATGCAACCTAAACCATCTTGTATTATCTTTCCCATGCATTTCTTTCTATTTGGGCTGTGGTATAATTTAGAAATGTTCAGAGAGTGCATCTGTTTTGGCTGGAAGAGAATAAGCTATCTCATTTTCAGTGAGCACATTTAGAAAGGAGGTGAGCCTTTCACCTACCATAACCTACAAGGAAACCTGCGGATCTTAAGCAGCTCTAAAAGAAACCATAAAAGAAGAATTATAATTCATTTGCACAGGATGTTACCGGTCAGATTCTCTACAGTCCTTATATATAAAAACCCTAACGTCTGCTGAAGATGGTAACGCAACCAAAGCGAATGAGCCAAAAAGATCCCTCCTAAGGGTCAAACGTACATTCATGGACTGTTTTCTGTTCCCTTGCAAAAACAAACATAAGACAAGATTAAGATTTTATTGTAATGTGTGTAACAGACCAAGATTCTAGACAAAAAGACTTTTGTGAGAAGGGAAAAACTGTCATACGAATTAATGTATTTTTTGTTAAAACCTAAATAAAACTTGCCATGTAATAGCACTTAATTTGAAACTAAATAGTGGTAGCTCCCCGTATCTTTGCCCAGGAAGAAATAAACACAGGAAAGGAGAAGACCATCTATGTGTATAATATGGCCATTTCCTTCAGGTGTCAAAAGTCTAGATGGAATCAGTGCTCTGACTGGAATCCAGCGAAAGAAACGCAAAGATCAAATCAGTTTATCACCAGAAGCACCAACATTAATATATATGATTACCGTATTTAAAATTTAGATCATTTAAAACTCATGATATCTCTGTAAGTACCTTGTATTCTTCTTGTTTTGCTTAACTTTCCACAAAGAAGCTATTTCTATGAAGATTAAAACTCTTTTCTTAACAGATCTTTCACAGATAAGAAAGAAATAATCAACGCTTCCAGAAAACTACAAGTGCGTTCTTTTCTGCTTCCTTCTGTGTTAGAAATCAACCTTCAGGATTCAGAGCATAAAGCTGTTACAGAGCAGTTAGGAGAAGATCTAGAGTAAGTAGAAGAGTGTCCGTGTTCTCCATGTTCTCCAAATACTTTGCAGCTTTTAGGAACTTGATGCCACCTACAAATACTCAAGTGCATTAGAGTGAACAAAAAATTATTACAGTTGATACTGTTATTCCTGGTACCATTACCTCACTTTTCCATGTACTAAGAAAAAGAGGTTCCAAGAGGCATGCCCAGATTCATGGACCAAGCCAGCAGGGACAGCACACAACCCAAGTCCCGATTCTTAAGCCCCTGTTCCACAGGAACAACTTCAGCAAATATTTCTTTGCAATACCTCCTCTTCCCACTGAGATAAAGGTGGTGTAGCTATTAACGCTTTACAGATGTGTCCGTATGACCTTGTAGAGCCTCTTACGACAAACCAAGGCGTGCTGCCTCCGAAGTCCAATCTAACAATACAAACAGAACTTAATTTGCTCATCTACAAATTATAACAGAGAATCCCGAACGCTACAACTTATCACAAGGAACTGCCTCAAATCAACATCAGTCTGGCACAAGCAGCAGCAACATCGTCCAGATGCGAATCTGGGACAAAAAGCAAAGACAGAGAGGCAGGCATTCCATCCCGAAGCAGAGTTATCCCCACTGGCCGCCCGGGGCTTGCACGCTTCCGTTCTCGCTTCCACTGAACTTGAACGTTGCAGTTCATACTTTTCTACTGGAATGAAAATTTATCTGCTCCTAGGTAGCAAGAGTTTAATATAACGCTGTCTTTCCAACTGACGTTTCTATTCCGTCCACATTAAAGAATCCGGCTCAGCTTTACATCAGCAGCTTCAGACAAACAAACTCACTCCCCGTACAAAGTGGTAGCAAGCATTATTTACTCTCCTACAACATGTTGTTGCTCCTGAGTTCTCTTTTCACTAGACCTGATGGTAGGCACAACAGAGAATATTTCAACATTGCCATCTGTCTCCTTGGCACTTCATACCAAGTGAGTTGCTGTCACTTTGATGGTAAATTAGAATTTCCCACCAGATATATTAAGCCAGAGGCTGCTGACAGGTTGCCCTATCTCCCTCAATGCCTTCTTGCCTTAAATCTACTTTTGATATTGAACAATCTAGGCATGTTAAGAACAAGCTTCTACACGACACGTATTAAATTGCAGGAATCATCAATAAAGGAATAATATCTGATCTGAAAAAATCCTTTTATGAAAGACTTTTAAAGCATCATTAAATTTATTAAAATGCTTCTAGTACATCTTAAGCATTCTCATAGGAGATGGTCACAAAAAGGTTAATGGCAATGCTTGGAAGGGAGAAGATGGACGTGGTGATCAGATATACCGACTTGCAGAGAAGTTGGAAACAGTAGAGCGAGGATCAGCCCACGACTGCTGTGAAAACAGCAATACTACGTTTCAGCATGTCCTCTTAAATCTAGCTCTCTTCCAAGATAAATCACTATAGCGACGTTAAGAAAGTTATAGTCCCAGTTTCTCACCACTGGTTATGCTCTTGCCCAAGACAACCTAATTGTTTATTTCAACTTCTATTTCTGTAGTTTCAGATGTAGACTCTACGTGACAGCTGAGCTCAGAGGAGAAGTACAGACCTTCCGCTTCAGTGCTGCAGGAGGGTAGGAGCAGGTACCTCGAGGGACCAGAAAACATTGAGGATACATTTTGTTGTTGTTCTTGTTGCTGTGAGGTGAGCAACAGAAGATCAACCTGAACGTCTATCCAGTTCAATACAAAGAAAAACATATTTCCCAACACCTTTTGGGAACAAAACGTATTTCCCGCGTTTTTCCAAACACCAAAGCCAGGCTTTTCAGGTCAAATATGTTACTTAAAAAAATAAGCCCATTTCAACTCCAAACAAAATATAGTGTAAGATTCCAAGTTACTTCAGGGGAATGTAGATTACGTTTAGGGCAAGTGATCAGGAAGCAATTAAAAAAAAAAAAAAAAAACCGTTCAGAACAAGTAGTCAAGTAGACAGAAGGGCACATTGGAAGGACAGGGATACTCTCTCCAGTGAAGCCCCTCAGAATAGCAGTGCCAGACCCTGCAGAGCAAAGTGGCAAAATCCACGCGCTGAACTTTGTTCATACACAAGTGAACTACAAAATAACATTTATTATGTAATATTAAGCTACTTGAAGAGAAAACAGGACGTGACACCAATTTCCAGCCTGATGCTGAGACAAATGCAAGGGAAGGCTCAAACTAACACTATTACCAAAGGTTTCTGTTCCTGACAAAACACAGAAATGAAAATTTTGTAGTCTTTGATTGAAATACTATTTTCAGGCTTTCAACATATTTTCATGACTATCTTATATTTCTTACATCAAAAGACTCAGGCATATAAAAGCGTACCAGACAATTCTGATTCTGAAGATGAAAAATGACAGGGACATATCTTAGCATCATTTTATTTAACTGATCCTGAATGGAGAATTCAGGGCACTTACAGATTTTTCCAGTGAACTGAAAATTTTAAAAAAATTACAAATTCCTCATCTGATTTCCACTTGACACAGAGGACGCTCAGACCAGGTAAGAGCATTCCCTAGATGTAGCTGCCTGATCCTAGGCAGGTAAATGACTCTACACACATAAGTAATAAAAACCAAACAAAATCAAACACAAAACCACTGTTAAGTTTGTCATATGTGGGCTGTCAGGAAGGCAGTTGTCTCCAGAATCGCCTCTCCTCCGACAGATACTCACTGCAGCGATCAGTGCAAGTATGAAGCCATGTTCACATTAAAACAAAGATTATAATACTAACAGTTTTACAGGGTCACCAGCCTGTGTAGCTGTTGATTTGCCCTGGGCTGTTATTCACACAGGCTTCTTCCCATTCTGAAATGGTTAACAGCTCCTCTGGAAGATGCTGAAGTGGAAGTTGGGGATTTACCCAGACACCAGAGACCACCTTAGCCCATCGACTCCGTCGAATTCGCTATCTAGTTAAGCCCGTTTGGCGCATTATACAACACAACCTGTTATTCAATGTATCTGTACAGCAGAGGATTTATTTTCCTGTGTTTGCTACTCATCACTCAGAGAAGAAACGTAAAGGCGTTGCCTGACGATTTCACTCGGATACAGACTGCTGCAATACAGCCTTGCCAATGCTGGAAGGAGGGGAGGGCAGCTCTCCCCTGGGACCTAAAGCGGTGTATTAATGTTTGTCCTTCTGTCCTTAGGGCATAAGATCTTCTTTGGCCACTTACCTAGATTTCCGTGTCCCAATGACAGGGCATTCTTTATGCTTTCTCCCTGAAAAAAACTCTTCCCACATTAAAAAAAAAAAAAAAAAATGTAATTTACAGGGCTCAAAT
The DNA here is from genome assembly GCF_035582795.1 of Mycteria americana. Classification (NCBI taxonomy): domain Eukaryota; kingdom Metazoa; phylum Chordata; class Aves; order Ciconiiformes; family Ciconiidae; genus Mycteria; species Mycteria americana. The sequence goes on along the minus strand of NC_134373.1, from coordinate 6,916,448 downwards.
TTTGGGGTTAATATTCCAAGTTTCTATCACCAAATTTGATAAACATGCTGCCTTTGAAGATTAATCGTTTGACACTAGGGAGGGGTTAAGAAATGAATTATTATAAACTATTATCTCTATACCGTAAGAACCAGGAGGTCTAAGTCATTAACTTACCTAATTAAACACAGAGAAGCAGTGCTGGTCAAAGACAAATGCAAAGTAGGTTTAACTTTCTGACAGACATATTCCATCCTTCCTCAGGTCTAAACTCTGAACGCTTGAGTTCCTCCTCAGCTGCTGTGGTCCTGCTTGGCATGCCCCCCTACCCGCCAACACCTCTGCCAGGAGACACGGAACTCCAGAAACGTATTAAGCTCCTCTATGTCATGGGCTAAAATCACACAAGAAAATTCTGCTAAAATACCTCCATCTTCTTTCACAAGACTTGCTTCCTTCTGGTTTACAGCATTCATAAACGGAAAACATGAAGCGTTCCTCATAAGCACTTTATAAGACTCAAAGTTTTTACAGTAACTTGGGTCAAACTTGCATCTGAATCTGAACGGGAGCAATTTGATAGTTAGGAACCTTGGGTTTGCCTTCCAGTAAGCTGGACTTCAGTTAGTCTCTAACACTCAAAAGAAAGCAAGAAAACGCTGACCTGCTAAGGGAGCCAGGAAACAACTCTAAAAGGGAGAGAGAAAAATAGAGAGGAGAAACTTCCCCACAATCCTTTTAAGCAACTACAAGATAAAGTGAAAACAAGGTTTATTACAATTCTTCATTAAAAACATTTTGTTCCTCTTTCAATGAGAATATACTATTTTTATTTATAATTGAAGTTAAATAACAGTGGTGTTTGAATCAGCATGGTTTCAATAGTTTGTAATGACTTTGGATTGAATGACTACGATTATTTCCATCTTCATTGCTTTTAGCGTTTTGAAACCTGCTCGCATTTTCCAGTTTTCCCTGTTACCTTTATCCTCCACAACTGGCAAAAGTACTTCATTGTTATTAAACGCTATGTGTTTATACAGACAAATGAAAAAAATCCAAGTTTTTATTAATGGAAAGGTAGATGAAAATAGCTATGAAAACCCTTTTTCAGCTAAAAATCAGGGATTCGCAACAACATAGAGCACTAGGTATCCCAGATGTTCAAGAGCGGCAATGTGACTGCTGGTTCACTGTTTTAAAGTCGCTTTATTTAGTAACTGAAATCTCAACATGACTTGGTGTTCTGGGAGCAAACTCATATATTTTGAATTTCTCAATATTTGCTGATGAATCAAAAAAGCACCCAACACAACTGGTTTACCATATACAGAAGAAGTCATTCAAATCTATCATTCAGTCATTAAAGCTACTCCACGGCTATATTTTGGTAAGTCTGTTTCCTCAACTGGACACTTCCACCTTACAAATTTACAAAGTTCAATGCCATGAATATTCACGGCCGTAATATGAATTAATATATCCCATCCTTTCTCTCCGCTTACAAACGTCCTGTGTCCTACACGGATTCTGTCTCAGTCAGGAACTCTGAGAGGGTAGCAATTCACTAATACAGTGAGCGCATGAATATACAGAAGAAACAATAGTATTTTACTGTGAAATTACTTTTTCCAGACTGTATGTCTTACTACGATGCCTTCATACACCTGCAATTCTCAACCAGTATTGCTATTCACAGCCACTAATATTCGTATTTTCCTTGAAATACGAATTTTTTTAAGAAAACCTCTTAACAAAATCACAAAGGTCTCTCGCTCTCATTCCTCGTTTCTTAAAAATCAAACAATAAAACCTTTTCGATTTTCCTGCTGCCAGTCACATGCATCATGCCCATCAGCAGAAAGAGGACGCACACAATTCAGGGCTTTGCATCCAGCTAAGCAAAGCCTCTTCAATAAGCTAGTCAAGATGCAATGTGGGGAAGCATTTACCACAGTAAACGTGAGCCACTCCAAGGTCACTAGCGTTCAGAGAGCGTTTATAAGGATCTTACAATTGCTCCGAGCGTATTTTAGTGTCCAAGGAATCCCCCCCTTCATCTGCTGCTGCCTATCCTTCTTGAGCAGTAGTACTGCACTTGCTCTAAATTGACACCCCTCTTCCTCACCCTCGCTGTCCTCTGACAGCACTAACATCCCTTGGTTGGGATTAAATTCATTGCCCTATGCCATGATAAAAGGAAAACTGTGACAACAAACATAAGAAATAGTGACTATTTGTGGCTGAAAACCATCTACCCAATTTGATTTTTTCCGCTCTAAGCGGAAGGTTGTGAATACTTCATCTATTTATTTTCTACAAATAAACTAATCCCAGAAGAAAACAGATGCTCCCCAAATTTAAAGTTTTGATTCAGACATAGTACGTGCAGAAACCAGTCGGATTACTTAACAGACTCTGCAGAGCAGTCTCAAGCCAGGTTCTCTCAAACTGCGTTACACCAAACCCATGACACCTATCACTGCATCTCCCCCTTGTAGCCAGGATGAAGACACGACTGCATGAGGGCAAAATTTCCACAAGGAAACCAATCTGTTCAGACTGGGAAGCAAAATCACATGGGGGGAAAAAAAAAAAAATCTTTAAAAACCCCCTAACAAACAAAAAAACCCCACTTGACTTTTTCTGACTAACAATAACGTTAACTCATTTAATAAGGCTCTGACATTTGCTTTCAGAACCACCTGGGACCTGGAAATGAAGTTTAGTATCTAGCCTGCAGTCAGACCTATTACAAAAACCAGAGCCCATTTCTATATGTCAGAGCAGAGCGTTGATATTCAGAGGCTCTCAGTAATACGTTTTTTCCAGCATTCTGTTCAATATATGTGACATCCTGGCAAAATCTTTTCCAAACCGCAGTAGATCATTGTAGATATCTCTTCAGAGAAGATACAATTATATCCCACAGGAAACAGGAGCAGGCAAACGCCTCGGAGCTACATCAGCATCAAGAAACGGGACAAAGGTGGAAAAGGGGATCTGCTACTTTCACTGATTAGAAATAGAAATAGTTAGGATGCAATGGCTTAGATCAAGTCACTTCCTTGGATTGAAACCAACCTGTTTAATAGGGTCTTTCGACCCCGACGTGACATAAAGAACAGGATTTTATTTCAATAAATGTAAATATTGCACATTTTGCCAGGCTTCTTCCTGACCACAACCACTGGAATTTGGACAGAAAGTGATGGTTCTGCTTACTTAAGCAGAAATTAAAACGTAGACTAGTAGTTTCAATGTAAGAATTAGATCATACGCTCACCTTATCTTAATACAACGTAAAAAAGGAACCACAGGGTTCAGAAACATTAACTTGGCAAAATTTGTGAAGATCCATTTTAAAAATCATGTTTATCCCTTATTTTATCTACTTTACATATTATTTCCCAAATATTTTTCAGCTATGCATTCAGTTTAGAATAAATACTGCTAATTTACTTTTTTTTTTTTTTTAGCGTAACAAACAGTGTGCCTCTGCTGCTCTCTTTCCTCCTTGTCTCTGAATTTATTTTTGTCATGCAATTATAGGAATAAAGGTCGATTGCTGGATTTTTATTCTCCAGATGTATTAGAACATTAGCTGCCTGGTGAACTAAATGCCCGTGTAGTGGTTGGATTTTATGAATCACTGTGTAGTTATGATTAGAAGCACACGTGAAAAAGTCACTGATCACCCTCAGATAGTGTCATTAGCATTCTAAACTGGCTGCAACAAATTAAAAATGCAGACATTTTAAAAGACATGATATAAAGAGTGAAAGACAACATCAGGGTAAGCCTCCTCTCAACGTCCATCAGCAACGTCCATCTGACCTGCAGCCACCCAGGTCTGCTCTGAAACCCAGGGCCTGCTCCGGGGGACTCGGGGCCTGAACTCATAACCTCTGCTTAGAGGATCTGCAGCTGAAAGGCAGCACCAGCCTGATGCAACTGCGCTGCTTGAGGGACCTGACCTAGAATTTCAACATTTAAACACTGCAACGTTTAAAACTCCATACGGATACACCAAGTCCCGATACCATTCATCAGTTCGGCACATGTTCCCATAAAGTTGGAGCTATTCCGTGAATTAAATCTGTATTTATACCATGCAATATGTTTGGATTACGCAAAGGTTGAAATTTGACAATTTCTGGTACTAACTTTTAAATAGCTACAAAAGTACATGAAATAATACGACAAATAAATATTCCGTGGTTATCAGATTCAACACACAACTACTGACATCGTAGGGCAAATTTTGCCCTCAGTTAAATCCATTACCTCGCTGACGCCAAAGCAGAACATCCCTCACACACGCTGTAATGGTTGTTTGGCGAGAAGTCTTGCGACTGAACATTCTTCTTCTCTTCCCACCACTGTCCGGTAGCTGTTAGCTGGCTCTTTCAACCCAACACCGAGACTTCTACAAAACCGTGAGAAGTCAAGAAGAGCGGACACCGCCGGTTCAGTTCAACGTTTGGAAACATGACTGATTTTTTCCCTGAGGGAAATTCCAAGTTTATTTAAATAACTATGTGCTGTGCCCAGAAACTATTACTGCATACACCCATGTCTGCCTTGACTGAGTTTTGGTGTTAGACAATTCTTTCACACAATATGTACTACTTATTTAATGAACAGTACATTATTCCGTAAAAAGTATCTTCTGTGTAATACCTAAATGTGTTAGAAAGGTTAATACGGCATTTTATAACACGCAGGCTGATGACAGAAAGTAAAAATGCTATTCTGAAAAGCAGAAATGTCAACACATCTCTAAAGACATAAAATGACACAAAATTAAATGTTACCAACTGCTGAGTCTGAAGAAAGGCTTCTTGAAGTTAAGGGATGAAATAAAAAAAAGGCACAAATCATATTTTAAAAGCATAATAATCTACTTAATGAAACTTTATAGAAGTTTCTTAAAAAGCATTCTTTATAGAATGCTTTTTACACACATAAGCTTCCAGAAATACTGTTCATTTCCTTTCTACTGCAATAATTTCCAAGAGTCCAAAACCAGAGGGGTCCGCGAACACTGATCATTAATCACTCATCAACGTTTTGTAGCAATTAGTATCTGAGCTTCCATATCTTTTGGTGAATTATAAATCATTCAACAGCACCTCATTCTTTGGAAGGACATTTTGTGAAGTGACTCATGACTGTACATTTCATTTCATAAATAGGGATGCGTGCGTATATGTGCAGACACACACGTCTTCATGTCCACACTGCGTCACACTGTACAAACACATACATATCTTGAGAGATTATACATCAACATCGCTGAGTGTTGTGAGTATACATCTGTAGGCAGACAGGATGGCAGATACGTACTACCAGATACTCAAATCAAATGACACCCATTAAGTTTGCCCGATGCAATCCTCAAAGCTTCAGGAGGAGGACAGGGTTATTCTGGAAGGTGGAAAGGAAGGGGAGGAATGAGTTACAGTCTCCCTTAAGTAGTAAGATGCAGGAAAGAAAAATATTTGTTTAAAGTAACCACTTCAAGAAAATTAAACATCACCAACTCTAATTAGCCCGAGTAAAAGCATTGGTTAAATATAAAAAGGGATTTGTTAACATGCGGGACTCCCCCAGTCCAGGTTACAAACCTAGTCCATTAGGAGGGTTTTGCAAAGCTAGGGAGTCACAAGGGAAAGTCAGCGTCCACACTTTATCAGCAGCAACAACCGGCAGCTGCAATAACACACTTATCCTTACCGCCCTCCTGATTTCTGAATTATCAGCGTCAAATCTTGAGCTCCTCGGCTTTTTCACTTGATGCTTTTAAACTAACATGTCCAAAGGCTAACATCTGTAGACAACAGCATAGCCCAAGGCGTGAGGCTGCAAGGAAATGTAAAACGGTAGCTCATATTCCCAAATATTCAGACAAAACCCCACTGGGAGCAGAAGCGCAGCAATCAGCTTTCAGTGAAGGCTGGAGTATACCTTATTATTGGCTCCGCGCTGCATCTTTCAGTTGCCAAACTAGCCCTGGGAAAACGTCAGGAGCGGAGCTCCATACGGGTACCCGAGAGGCAGGAGGGAAAGTACGAGTTTCCCTCGTACTTTCCCTCGTACTTCCCTCGTACATGGGCATAAACAGGACAAGAGGAGTACAGTCTCGATTCTTCCAATGCAGTTCTTATAGAAAGTACCATACATGTGCCTTTGCACTATAACTGTGACGCTATAATGGCTATATTCCTAGCAGACATCCAGGAAAGGTGGAAGCCAATATGGCCCTCTTCCTTTAGGACTTTCAGTTAATCAAAACAAAATCTCAGCCAAAGGGAACAGCCCAGTGAATAAAGCTCATCTACCTCTCTCGGGAAGAGCTCGACTCGAAATTTGTACTCACTTGCTCATTTCAAAGCTCCAATAATGAGCATGGATATGTTTATCATACTGTGACAGAAATGGAGGCAGAAAGGAGGGGGAAAAGAGACAAATGATGAAGGTAATGTCTCCACCTGATGTTACTGGTCATTATAATGGAAAATGATGGCAAAACATTTGAAAGACAAATCCATCCTAAGATATTTAATCCAATTTTTCATCATGTTGTACATTAGAGAAAATTTCATTTCTGCAAGACAAATACGGTACGTGACAGTATTTTTAGAGACAGACAGAATCAATTTGAAGGGATGCGGATGTGTACAAACACAGATGTCTGTGCAGGTTCCAGCACTGGAAGGGTATTTTAATCTCCCCTATATCCTATCAACAGCCACGACACTGAACAGCTCCAGAGAGTAACATTTTTCTTTCTGCTTCTAGAAAAGCACTATGAGATGGCCCACTAAAGCATTGATAGACTTTAAAATATTAATATTAATAAGAATAATCTGTTGCTTCTGTATGTTTCTTCCATCAATACTGGACGGGTCAGACCCTGGGAGAGAGATGCTGGCAGGATTCCAGGCTAATTGTTATTTCCATGGACAATATTCACATCTAGTTAATGTTTTTAACTTAGATTTTTCATGACAACAGTTTTTTCTTCCTGTAAAAGCAACTTCCAAGTGTTCAACTCACATATCCCGTGAGCAAATTGTAAAAGGATTACAAAGTAAGACCAGCAACCATTCAGTACTGCTGGTCTAGTCCCTTCCCGTATGTGAAGCCAGGAGGTACCACACGTACACAGCTACCTTTCTGCAAAGAATATAATGAAAACCTACGTCAAAATTGTCTCATTAATCAGAGAGGTTGTACACACGTTCAGGTGTAAATATATGTTGCTAAGCGCAATGCTTTTCTTTTTAGAGGTCCATTCAGACAATTATTAGCTTTAATAAAGATTTGCCTTCTAAGTCAATAAATTTAGGGAAAAAGAAACCAGAAATGCATCACTAACAGTACCAAAAGATTCAAGATAAATATTTCCAAATATGGCAGAAGCAGGACAAATTAGTTATTTCTGGGGGGAAAAAACCCACCATGAACTTGAAGCATATACAGAGCACAGTCCTCAGGTCGCAGGTGCGCTTCCTGGAAGGCTCAGTGGATAAATGGATTTGGTTTGCTAAAAATGTCCATTGCCAACGCACGTATGATTCTGTCATTGCTCAGGATTATCAGCCTACTACCACTATGCTGGCTTCATACTTAAGTCTCCATGAGTTATATGGATGGATTTCTCTTAAAATCTCTGAATTGTTCACAAGTACGTGCATCGATTTACAAAACAAAGTTAAGATAAAAGTTGCAGATTATACTGCAGCCACCACTCTTTCCCATAGAGAAGATTCATCCTACTTCTTCACAGTCTGTTAGTCCACAGAGATTTTTACTTAGGTCATGGAAGTACTTTTGGAAAATACCATAGCTTCAGTGTCTGAATCTGTGCATTAACAGAACCTGCATGACCTCCAACAGATTAAAGCGCTACGATCTTTAAATGTCAAAGTGACTCGTGTTGCTTATATGATGTGGAGATGCCCACAAATTCATTCTTAGCGCAGACTCTGATAACCTCAGAGAGGCCCACGTAATCCAAATAACTATTCCATCTTTTCCAGTACTTAGATGCTACTTTATAGTTTTCAGAGCCTGCACAATCTCCTTGTTTACTGGGCACATTCCTGTCGAGCGCCGATTAATTCTGCAAGGATTACGCTTTCTATCCCTATGTGCTGGCTATGTGCAACTCCAGTCACAGGCAAATCCCTGTTTGTCACATTAACACCAGGTTGGGAAATTCCAGCACAGCCATAACAGTTCCTAAGAACGGGGCCATGGTCATTCTCCATCTTCCAACACAGCTGCAACAGCTGGGGAAGGCACAGACTGAACGTATTAAAGCCCAAATCAACATCTATTTTCCAAGGCCCTCGTAAGCTTTCCAATTCTTGCAGAGTGAAGAGATCTTTCACATCTACTCACCAAAGCAGGAGATAAGCAATTGCGACAAAATTATTATTATTCTAATTAAGAGAAAATAAAAGCTATACTTTCCTTCCTGCCAAAGATCTCTCGTAATAAACCAACTGACTCTGCCCTATAAATTCATCTTTCATTGGGTTCTCTGTGCTATGCCAGCTGGTTTGCTTAGAGCAATGAGCTGTTGAATTAGATAACATGTTTTTAAGAAGTCAGTCTAGTAGAGCAGTTTCGAATGGCTTCGCAATGCATAGATGTCTAAATCGTCTGTAGACTAATATTAATACTAAGTGGTAAAATCGGGGACTTAATGATTCTGTTGAGTCCACAAGTGACAAATACACATTTTCTCAGCATAGCTATCAGCTTGTAATTAGTGTTTTAATTAGTCCTAAATAAAATTGCACATTTGTATAGCATTAGGAATTATTTCAGACAAATTACAGGTTAATAGGAATAAAGCGTCCGCCTGAACTGAGCGCTAAACTGAATGCACAAAGAGCTACGTAATCCTTAGCTAGTGGTGAATAAGGAGAATTTATGCTACAGAAGAGAAAGTTTCCTAAACTTTCTACTCGGACTTTTACTGACCCCAAGAAGAGAACCCATGAAGTCGTAACCCTGGGGCACCAGGTAAGCTCAGGAGTCCCATGTGCTCCAGGACGCCTCTCCAAGAGTCCTACTCCTAAGACAAGAAGACCTAAGGAGGAGAGGCTCTCGGATAAATAGAGGATGTTATTGCTGCTGGGGCAGCAGGTGCCTGCAGTATCCAGCTACAGTGATATTCAGGGGTGCCGCGGAACGGACTGAACCGTTACCGAGGACTCGGAAAAGAAAGACGCTCCGGCAGCTCTGCGGGACTGGCGTGGCCTCATCACGCTCTCAAAGCAAAGCTCCATTCGCGCCCAAAGCAAAGGGTCTCAGCCACACCATCCGGGAGCCTTCGTGCAGACTTACTGGCACAGAAACGCAGCAAACCGGGGTCAAAAGCCTGTCCTGAAAGCAACCGGGGATGCTGCAACTGACATGGATGCTCTTGAAACACAACAGCAAATCAAAATTATTTTTAAAATAGTCAAAAAAGGCATTTTGACATTTTCCTTGTAGCTTTTCATAACGTTTTCATTATTTTTCAGGCAGGGTGCTAGTTAAATTCTTTTTATGACTAAAAATTTAGTTTGGATTTATAGAAAGAAGCACTTCCAGGGAAGACAAGGTTACTTTTACAGCTGCAAGTGCTGTGCACTATGCGATGTATTATAAAAAATAACTATTAAAAAAATGAAAATAATCAATGAAAATCCAATAAAGAAAAACGCTTTGTTTTCAGAAGCCAAGAAAATATGCATGACTTACAAATCAATGAAGTATTTATTCACTAAAGTGAGATTTCTTTTACAGCGCAGTACTTAAAAAATAAATGTGAAGCTTAAGTAAGAAAACGCACACCAAAATACAGCAAACAAAATCTTTACATTAATCAATTGCATCTATGAAATATTTTACAGTTCTAGAAACTTTAACAAAAGCAACTTGTTTCCAACCACTGGGCAGGTTTATGGCATTTGCTAACCTGTACAAGCAGTGCTATTTGAATAATTTAATAAAACCAGAAAATGCTATCAAGCCATGCTAGGTATCATACAGTATGCGTTGAGATTACTTACTAGCTCATCACATCATCTCACCGCCACAAGAATCATCTCCACAAAACCAATCCTCTTTGCATCTTTCTTTGTTCTCTTAGCTTCAAACTGGGCAATTCCTAAAGCATTTTTGCGTGAGCTGCGCAAGCGATCCTCATCTATTTATGTCAGCTGGCCCCAGAGGAGAACTCCAAGACCTCTGCAAGTTGTGTTACTCCCCAGCCATTCGGTACGATACGCTTTGATAAACGCGTTCTTCTTTCCTAAAACTTGAGTCTACCTTTATTCTCCACTGTTCCAGTATATTGGGCTGTTCTTGCCTCCTGTTGACTACAGCCAACAGAGCACTGGGTATGCTCTAACATATGGTCTTAATAAAGTCAGTAGGAAAATCCTTATGACTTGCCACGAGGGAGGACCTCAGGATCCTGGTGGTCACCAAGGTGCCCAGCAGCCAGCAACATGCCCTCACGGCAAAGGCGGCCAGCAGCATCCCGGGCTGCATTGCCGGGAGGATCGCACGAGGTCCCTGCCAACCTCAACCATCCTGTGATTCACTTCCAGGACTGAGGAGCTTCCAAAAGAACCATTTTTTTTTTTTAAACTCAGTGCCATACCGGTAAACTCCAAAATGAATTCATCTGTTTTTAACTAACAGTGAAGTAATTTAAATCAAAATCCAGTCCATCAGCTTCTGTAAGGGGAAAATTCGGTTCTGATTTACAGTCTACAGTGAGTGGATGTTAAGTGAGTACAACAGACAGCTTCACCTCAGGAACTTCAGGTGACGGATTATGAAAACAGAGAATACAAAAATATTTATACAGAAAAGGCGAGAGAAAAAAATTATAGAGTACTGAATTCTTTGTTAGAAGACAAATCCTTGTCTTCCTAGATTTGATGGACGGATTAAAACTGAAGGAAGTTATTGGGCTTGCAACTCCAAGTTCCTCAAGAAAATTTATTTCACAATATATAAAAATACCCTAAGGTATACAACCCACCTGGAGCAAATTGCAAGTGCACCAAAACAATTCCAAAGGATTACAAAAGCCAAAGTACTATGACCTACCGCATTCTTGAAATACTCCTCCTTCTACTGTGTCTAAGAATTTCAGTATTAAGTGTGTTGATCAAGTTTAGACTGTAATACAACCCTGCCAAAAGCTTAACATGGCTCTAACTTTAAAATGTTTAATGTATGTTAAAAGTACCAGATGTAATAATCAAGGTAGAAATCACAAATTTTCTTTACAGTAGGTTTTATATCAAGTAATGAAGTTAACAAGCTCAGTCAAGACATTTATTTATTTTTTTCCCTCAGGCTGCTAAATCGTCAGACCAGCTCCTAAGGGAGCTTGGAATTCAAGAAAGGGGAGACGAAGGAATAAACCCATGGCTGAGAGAACAACAATGGAAAGAGAGAAACAACTTATATTTCCTGTACCTAATGAAAACTCAAATAGAGAATAAATACAACTTCAGAGCAACACAGACCTATCGATCAAACCAAAATATTGTTGAGCTGGGCTAAAGAACTGCCTCAGAAATGTGCTAGAATGGCACAGAAGCTCATAAAACTTCCAAGCAAAAGACAAATAAATTGCTTCTTAGGAGAATATTGTCTCGGAGAAATAATGGCTTACTAAATCACAATCCTTGGATTTGGCTCACACTGATGGCTCTTAGCTCCAAAGGTATCTAAAATTCAGATACCATTAGGAACTATTTGTCCTGTGTGATATTTTTCTCCCTCTCAGATAAGATTTAGTAGACATGACTTTGAAGATGCTCAGAACTTTAACTGTTGTTGTTAGTAAATTTGACATGTATCAAACTTTATCAACTGATCCTCCAATAACTAAAAGATCACTACAAGTTTAGATCACCCTCCTTAGCCATTACAGCTCACCTAAACACCGTTCATCTTTTATTCTAAGCTGTAAAAACATTCAGGTGTATCCAGAAGCATCTGGATTTCAGACTTGTTACAGAAATGAAACCAAATCTGTGGGGCATGGTCATTCTGTGTGCATTAGCGGGGAAAAAAGAATTTTAAATACAGTGCTTACAACAGTTTACCTCTGTAGATGGACTTGCAAAGTCATGTTGTTAAGTATGTTAGAATAAGAACTCTCATAGATGTTTTCAAGCCTCACTCCTAAATCATCCTTGCGAATTGCCATGGATACCAGCTCCAGAAATGCAACGTCGATGAAGAGAAGGAATTCTCAAAGAATGAAACAGTCTTTAGTCTGTTGTCAAATTCTGCCTAACCTTTACAAATGCAGATGTGCAGACAAGGCAATACCACATTCATTTTTGTTCTGACTTATCACTTACTTTTAAAGCACACTGTCTAGCAGTTCCATATTATAAATAATTCAAGGAAGACAAGTTTCAAAACCCTTGTGTTTTCAGTTCAAAACAGCTGATTTCAAAAATAAGCTTGCTTTTTAGTACTACGAGTCCTTTCACACAAACGCATGCCCTCCCCCCCCCAATATTCTCACAGTTCTGCTGGCCAAAATCATGTAGCATCCCTAGGTGTCCTATGTATATGCAGAAAATATTACAGAAGCTCTTTGAAATGTGTCCAATTCAATAAAATCTGAAGAGTTTTAATTGTACTTTCACCTTTGAACTATTTTACAATTTATTATATTTCCCCTTAAAAATTTTCCACAGGTATTTTAATGTTCCGGAGTGGTATATATCTATCAGTATCACGATCTATTTTAAATTTCTATTGAAATCTGTTCCACAACAGAAGTTGCAAAGGAAAACACCCAAGCTTACAAAACACTATAACCCCTAAAAACTACCACAGTTGTTACAAGAATACTTGTAATTTTGTTTTTGAAGGATGTAGATGAGCAACAAACATTTTGGCAATAACTCTTTCTGGGCAATAGGAGCGCAGTCATCCAAACTAAAAATCACGTCTGGCATTTTCTTGCAGAAAGACCAATGCTGAATGCTGTTGTATGAGAACTTAACATGGAAAAGAGAAAAATACTTCTTTGCTCCCATAGACTGTTGTAGTACATTCTATTGAATAACAATAAACAAAACACATAAGAATGTTATCTCTTAACTAATGCTTTCTTTGCAGATTTCACACAATATTTTAATTATCAACCTATATATATTTTTAATATATTTTTATATATTATATATAACATATATTAATATAATATTAATATATTATTAATATTATATATTAATAATTACAAATTATTAATATATTATATATAATAAATATATATATAAATTACTATCTTTTAATACACATACAACACACATACAACTATCTTTTAAAACAAAACACATAAGAATTTTATCTCTTAACTAATGCTTTCTTTGCAGATTTCACACAATATTTTAATGATCAACCTATATATATATTTTAATATATATATTTTATATATTATATATAATATATTAATATAATATTGCTATATTATTAATATTATATATTAATAATTACACATTATTAATATATAAAATATATTATATATATGTAATAAATATATATATATAAATTACTATCTTTTAATCTTTGCATGACACCCAAGAGCAAGACACACATCCTGTGTTTCACCATCAGTTCTGGTGTTCGTGGCAACCGACCTCACCAGAGACAGAGAGATCTGGTCCACGGGATGCAGTCACAAAGCACAGCCATAGACAGCTGAGCCCAAGAGAAGTCCTGGCCAGATCAACTCATCCTTGTAGACAGGAAACTCTCAGCAAGGAAAGACTTACTCTAGCCTTCTTAGCAAAAGTTGCCTATCACATCAGGAAGTATTTAGCCTTTAAAATGAGAAAGGAGGTAAATACTGAGTGTGCAGAATTTGGGTAAGCCTTAATTTTAAAATATTATCAATAAATTTGATAATCTTTGTTGCACTTGAGTGAACCAGATATAAGATGGTAAGTAAAGTCTGAATCATCTCCTCAATCACCCTGACGTTGGGCTTTTTTCTGCCCCCAAATTTCATTTCAAGCTACAAAGAGATCTGAAAAACTTAAACAGAAGAAATAGTTCAATTACATGCAATTAAAATAGCGGTAACAAAAGTCCGCTTATTTTGCAGGACTTGGATGATATATTTATCACCACACATAGTTTATATTTCTACTAGCATTCAGTGTGCTACTCAAAACATGTAATTATATACCAGAACTATAATTTGCAGATGTCCTTACTTCATTGAGCACAAAGAAATTAATTGCCCTTTTTCTAAAGAGGATAAAAACTTTGCATATAGGTCTTTGAGCAATTCTCAGAATGTTAATAATGTTACCAATATAATACAATATTACACAAAATGATACTAGTGGTAAACTTCCCAATTCACCCTAATAATTAATCAGAAGACTGGCAGTGCAATTAAGTAGTCTCCTATATTCGGCCATAGCCAGCGTCTTTCCAAAATAAACTAAAACTACCAGACTACTATTCAGAATACAGGACTATGGCTTGCAGTGGGTATTAGCAATCCTCTAACTCCTTCTACAATGTAATATGAATTTCATACTGTTCAGAAACTGAATTTAAGGAGTGGCCGACTATGCAAAATCCTCTGATGGGCAGATCCTGACATCTGAGGCTTTACTTGAAGTGTACCACAACACAGGAGTCACCCAGTTTTTAAAAAATAAAAACGCCCCTCCTCTAGCTCCCCGTATTTCAAGCTAGCCCATTACACCTCGTTCATAACCAGCTCGTCGCTGAGCGTGATGAAGTTACCTGAAAGTTTGGCATCAGCACGGAACATCAGCACCTTCACTTCCAAGTCATATCTAAAACCGTCAGGATGTGACGTACGCTGACTCTTGGAGGAGCTATCCTCCATCAAGTCTCCTTTCCTTCTGGTTGTTTCAGGCACTTAGCAATTGGCTCACTTTGGGGTTTGTAAGGTAAAGTGCACAGTTAGCGGTTTCTCTTTGGCTGCAGTGGATCACTTGGAATAGTTCCCTGGGAAATCATCGACTTGAGTGCTTACAGCTTTTCTGCATTGCCCCTGAGTTCTTCTTACATTTCTCGAGTCCCTTGCAGAATTCATCTGCTTCCTAGATTCACAGAACCCCCCTGCCACGGGAGTCTCTCCAGTCTTTGGAGAGTCTCCACTCTCCCCTTTTCAGCCATGTTATAGAGTTCACCTTAATTTCACTTACATGATCGTAACGCCTGACCCTCCAACCAGTCAAATATCACGGCAAGTCACGTTACAGCCCTAAACTGGGCTTGCAGCAACTTTATTTGATTTCATTTCTATTTCTGAATCACAAAGGAGAGAGCAATTTTACCTTCTTTTACACAAGTGATGCTCCTAATTCTTCTATGTCATCTTAATTAGTCCATCACACACCAAGTATTTAAGAAAACAACTATTTAGTGGGGGGTTTTTTGGTTAAACTTAAGCTATAGCCAGCTACCAAAAACTATACACAGGTTGTGAGACATTTAATACATATATCTACATATCCAAGGAAGGCCAACTGACCTCTACATGACAGTGGGACACAGCAACAGGTACCAATGGTTACATTTGGGCTTTTGCTATGGCCCAGGTTAAAAAGGTTGATTATTTGGCTCACAAGGAGTGATTTGGCAGTAACTAGGGGTTTTTTTCTAAGATGTGTCATTTAGCTTTAGTGTATACTGCTGTTCTGAGAAACTAATGCTGACTCTGCACAAACAACAAGATCAAATGGGAAGCACAAATGACCACGAGCAAGCGTTAAAGACCGCTTCCCAGCTGCCATCGGTAATGCTTCCCAGGTGCCTCAGGTTTGGGCTCTGGGCCCAATTATTCAATCATATTCAGTCCCGAGAGCATTGCACAACTTCTTTTCTCTATTATGCCGAAACTGTTCAAGCATTAACAAATTTGACTCGCCTCTGCCCGTCTCACTGCTAAGACTCACACCGGCAGGTATTTTGGTACACGGTCACCTCCGAGGTGTCACAAACTGCTGCCGTCTCTGCTCACACGATGCACCAGGACGTGAGAGTCTTTGGATCATCTTTACTCTTCCTCCTGGAGGGGACCTGAACCGAACCCCCCTGGTCTCAGTGCTTCATAAGGAACGGCTCGTCGGGGTCCTGCTCTGGGGCACCTCACTCTGCCTATTTCCGAAATCGGAGGCTCCGGGTCCGCCTCAGGTGACAAGCAAACAGATGAGAAGGCACCAGAAAATGAGTGTCTGCGACGCTGTTCGTGACGCTGACCACCTTTTCCCCAGGATTTAATCTTCATGCCTCCACTCTCCTCTGTAAGAGGCCAATTACTTCCATACCTCCCAACCACACTGTAAGATCGATGCTTTGCAGAGCACGGCACTGCAGTGCTACACTACGTAAGAGCATGCCAGATTCCAGCTCCTTTACACAGACGAAGTGACTCCTTATTCCAAAATAAGTTATTCTTTTACATGAGCAGAAGTACCAGGATCTCCTGGCCAGGTTCGCAGCCTGCCAGCACAATTCCTCTCAGGAGGAATCATTATTCATCCCAGCTGAGGACGTATTGACTTAAACAGCTCTAACAATTATTTTACCACTTCATCCTGCAGAAGGAAATGCTTTCAGATACAGATTTGTGATGGCAAGAAGGTCATTAAATGGACATTTTCCTTTTTGCCATTTTGCTGTAGTGAGCTGAGACTGCAGATGTAGCATTGCAAAGAGAAAAAAAAAAAAAGCCTTATGCAACATTAATTAGTTTTGTATTTTATACTTTCATCCTCACTCCTTTAAAGCTTTAGCTCTGTTTTTCTGGAGGCAGGTTATAAACACTGTCACTCACACCGAGCTATAGAAAAACACTGGAGATTAACCGCGCTTTATTCCAGTGACTTGTAGTTTCCAAATAACTTGTTTCCAGTAGCTGTGGACAGCAGCAAAAACATGAATAAGAACAAGGTAATTTGAAAGGAGAAAAGTCTTTAGCAAGAGATGGGAACTGGACAAACTGGGGAGGGGAAAAAAAACCAAACCCAAACCAAACCACAGTACAGAACTCCAGTTGTAAATCTCCATTTCCATATAGCAGAACAGTTTCAGAAAAATTATTTCCCAAAGAATGAGTCTTGGGCAAGAAATATCCTGTCACTCCTGCCATTAAGGCTCTGTATATGTGAATCTAGCTGAATGCCAGGTAATCAAACCAGTTAGCCAACTGAAAACCAGCAAAATAGCTAATAGCAAAAAAGCTGGTTGCAAACTCTTGTTTACTTTCCCCAACAGTTTCGATTATTTTCACACACACGCTTTTTTCTGCTATTGCTTAGGACAGAGGAAATCTTATGGAAAGCCACAGCAGAAATGGTTTTGAGAGCTGTGCAGAACTGTTTTTGCAAACAAAGCTACGGGGAAATAAGTTATTTTGTCCATAGCACAATAATTAGTAGATTTCTTCCCTTGGGAAACTCTAGTCACTTCACAGTTTAGGGCTGCAACCAAAACTTTACAAGGAATTTACCCTGGTGTTAAGATGCACTTTTTGCCATCCCATGAAATTTAAAGAAATTGGAAGCCACAGGAAAACAACAAACCAAAACACGCCCCAAAAAAGCACATTTCACGTATGTTTCTTACATTTTCATCAGTATCAGCGGCTAATTCTGTGAAGACCCCTTTTGCAATGCATACATATAGATGGTAAGGTCAAGGGAAGAGACTTTTGTTTGAGAAAGAACACTAAAGAGAAACAAAAATGACGAGGAAGAACGTAATTAACGTCTTAGATTGTAATTCCCACAACAAAGCAACATACTGCTAAAGAATTCCCTGAGGAACGACTGCTTGCAATCTGCCTCGCTGCCGTGTCTGAGCAGGGGGTGGGAAGAAGCAGCGTTTCTTCACGAACATCCTCCAGCAGAAGGCTCACAGCCTTAAACAAGACATCTGAGCCCAACACGCAGAGAAGCCTGAGATCACCTCAGGTACGTCTAGCCTGGAAGGGACTGTCAATACTTCAGGTTTATTTGTCTGACACTTGAAAGCCATGATCTCACCCAACAGATGGGGCTAACCGCCTCAGAAGATGCTGATGAAAAGGACCCAGGTTTGTACGAGAATCTCTTCTGCGATCAGGCAAGGCAGCGCGGATTTTCCTGCGCGTCCAGAGCCGTGGGAAGACAGAGGCTTTTGTCCTTCTGGATGATAGGAAAGGCTGTGCTGCAAATCTGATTCTGCTAACGTCCACTTTTGGGCTAATCAAGTACAGTTAATTCTCTTGGCACAAAAATGGGAGAATAAGAAATTAGCCTTTACAGCCCATGGCTTAATGTGAGCATGTTCTTTTAATGTACCAAGGTTAAAAACTTCGTAAGTAGACTTTGTTTTTATGTCAAGTCATCGCTGTACAATTTCTCGATGGAGTGCCTGGTCCCCATAATCAAGTTTCTTTCACCTTCCTTCTTCTGAAAAGGAGACGCGGAAGACATCCTAGCAGACAGATCTTCAATTACTATTGCAGCAGCAGAGTGCAGCATCTAACGTTTTCTAGCCCTTACTCAGCACCGAGCTGCTGTGCAATCCAGAGATAACATTGACAGTGCTCTGGGAATATCTAAAGGCAACACCACATCTCTTCTCAAAAATTTATATTCATTAGTTTTAGCGTGCTCTTAATTGGTCAAAGCAGAGGTGATTGTTCAGTGGATTCATCACCGACCTGCGAGTAGCTGAACACATCTTTGGGAAATTCAGTAAAATCGACATTCGGTGCCAGCAATGCAGACAGAAGTCAGAAGCTGTGAATTCTCTAAATTTACCGCAAGATATAAAGGGGAGATCAGGTAGCGCTGATAAATCTCGAGGGCTGCCACAAAACCCCAGTCGGATGTCACAAGCCATAAACTTACAGAGAGGGAGACTCGGAATAATTCTTTCTGGGGTTAGGTGCGCCGACGTGAGTTATTTCTGCTGCGGAGTTTCAGCTCCCTGCCGGCAGAGCGGGGCTGAGCAGATCCCTGCGGGACGGCAGCGGCTGGCTCGCACCCGGGATGAAGCTCTCCAGGGATCCCCTGCAAGGCTGCAGCGCTTTGGAACGCGCGGCGCGAGTCCTAAGGATGCTCCAAGTCTCACCATAGCAAAAGACACGATGTTTCTCAACCAAAAACGACGCACTGACTCGGTATCTGCAAAGTCCTGCTCCGACTAATTGCCAGGCACAAAATAAAATCGTTAAGCCAGGGCTTTGCAGCAGTTCTCGCAGGATAACAGTTACTCCCCTTCACATTCGCTCTGCCTCTTTAAACCACATTTTCCCATCCAACTTTATTTAAGAAAAGGAGGAAATTAATTACATCTGAAGTAATTAGAAATTTAAAATCCTTTAATTCACTTCTCTCAGACACACAGCTTTAGAATATATTAAGATGATGTTAGGCCTAATACTCTCCTCCGAAGCCTGAGAGACTGATTTCTTTCGACGGAAGGCACGCACGCCTCTGAAAGCAAATACAGCCACTGACTCCTTCAACCCCTCCCCATCACAAATGATCTGGTTTTGTTATTTCACTACCGAATCGTCAAAACGTTGAGTAAGAAAGGCCGCGGTACGCTCAAAGCCCGGGAGGCAAGAGATGCAGACGAGACGGCTGCTTGCCCTAACGTGCCCCTCGCCCTAACGTGCCCCTCGCCCCGGCCGGCAGCGGCGAAGCGCGGTGCGACGCTCGCAGCCCTGCCCGGAAACCCTTCTGCGGCCGCACCCCGTGCTGTCCCCACGGGCTAAACTCTCCCCTGGCATAAATGCTACTAGAGATCTTTAATTCAATGCGCCAAGAGAAATGGGCGCAATGTATTACAAAACAATAGGCTGGAAACGTTTAATTGGCCGTGGGTTTCCTGCATTATGTCTGTTTACAGAAATATTGACTTTAAATGTAATTTATGTACTTACCGCTGAAAAAAAGGCACATTGCAATATGATGCCTTTATTTCTTCATTTTAAGAACGTCGACTCACTCGACAAAACAAGTAGCAAATACACAGATAATTTTATACCATGTTGCTAAAGTAAATTGGCATTAAATTCCAGCTTTGGCACCAAATGGCAAGTTAACACGCTGAACAAGCTGAACTTCTGATCGCGTCCCGAGAAGACATATTGGGGACGCACGTGCGGCTCTAGGAGAAAGGCACCAGCGATCCCCGCTTTCACGCTACAGTGCTTCACACCAGCCCCAGCCCCTGGACGTCCTGGCTGCATTAGATGGTTTGGCCTGATGGCTACATACACTCTGCGGTCACAATCTGTTCTCCTAATCCAGCACATTAAAAATACATCCCAATGATTAAGGGAGCATAGTAATTTTTTTTTTTTTCCTACTACTGTAAGTGCTGTCTGACATAATAGCCTTCAGTAGGTAACTTGACTTTTGCAAGACTCCCTACGTCAATATTAAATAATACGGAAATCTATGGTTTTGTCCAAATAGACAGGCTGCAAACAAACAAGAGTTGGACAGGGCAGAAAAAGTATTTTAGAGAGGAAATGTTGGTATATCAGTAAAATTATCTGTGGAAAAAAACTGTAATATTCCTATAGCCAAACACTGAATTTCAAAGTAGCACTTGCAGTGTGCAAAAACGGATCAACCCTCAGTAAATATTTATTCACAAGTCACCTACAAAAGGCCTATAATGATTTTTTTTTTCTAGAGCTTTAACATGAAAGATTGGCAGGTGTTTAAATTTTTTTTTTTTTTAAAGCAATGCAAAGCAGACAAAGTAGCCTAAAGATGACGACAATCTGAAAGCACAAGAGGACACTTTCAGAAGCTTGAAGATTAAGGGCTTGTTATGTTGCAGAGCAGTTAACACACTTGAATGTGTTAGCCGGGGATAATTTCTTCCAGATGAGGAAGCGAGGTGGACAGAGGACTCGTGATTCATAATTATCCTAATCTACTTTCACCATTCCTGCGCCGAGGTTTTTAACGGAACGGGATTTAGCAGCAAAGCAGGATAATTTGAGCCTGTGTGCAGGGGATGACGGTAAAGACGTTTTCACTGCAAGCGCTCAGTCAAGGGCTGTCTTGTTAAAGCTCCTAGTCCCTTTCCACGTGCAGTCTTCATCACCCCGTTAAGAGATGTGCTGGCACCCATCTGCATGGCAGAGATGCACTCTGAGGCCATTTGGCAAAACACTAGAGGATGGCTTTTAAATGTTATACCTAATCCACGATGTCCAGCGCTGGCTAGACGCTAGTAGGTTACCTTGAAAAGGCTGTAAAACTTGCACGGTTTCAAAAGCACTCAGAAAAAGGGATGGTATTCACTTACAGCAAAAAATGCAAGAACTGTTTTGGGGACAAGCTTGGGGAGCTCTGTCCCAACCAATGAACACGACGAGCAGGACGACAGGACGTCTGTAGGAAAAGTGGATGTATAGGGTATATCCCCTTTTGGGACCCTGCATCATCCTCCATCCTGAAGGCAGCATCCTATAGAGTGGGATTAGGGGTACATTCTTTGTAGCCTCGATTTCCATATTATATTGTATTATATTATATTACATTATACTATATTATATCACCATATTTGTAATCCTTCAACAGAAACAGCACTGCTGCGGCACAGGAACCACCAGAGCTCTTGTACTGGCAGCAGCTTGAACCAGTAACTTGGGAAATGCTTGCAGTCTGTTTTGTCGGGTAGTCACCTCGGCATAGCTTGTGATGCTGTTAAAGACTCAAACACGTCTTAAGAAAATTGTAACGAAGACCTGTATTGGTATTCGAAAGGAAAAAAATAAAAATGCCCTGAGAGATAAGTACTCGTGTATGCCAGGAGCAGCACGATCCCATGACAGATGTAGCAGCAATCCCCTCAGGATCCCGTACACGCTGACGGCACAAAAGGTCTGCCAAAAGCCATGTAGGGCTGCTGAAAAATAATTTTTCACAGCCGGTCATAGTTGGGGGAGGGGAGTCAAATTAGAGAAGTCGTGCCGTGTTAAGAGAAAACAGGAAGAGATGAAAAATGACAAGAGTGAACAAACGGCATCTTCCTAAAGGATTTTAAGTAACATTTGAAAATAATCCAAATACAAATATTTGATAGAAAAGAGATCCACTTTCAGACAATAAATCCACCAGGACGATTATTTTGAAGGTTTGGCACTTAAATGCCGGCAATAACGTCCTTCCCTCTCCCACAGCATAGCTCTGAACAGGGGTTGACGCACAACCCAGTGGCTTTGCTTTTGCAGCTGTAATGCACGCGAGACCCACGCGTCTCAATGAAGCAGCGGAATAGGAACTCAGCAAATGAGTTAGATTACAGCAACAATAACTTCATTTTCCTATTTTTGTGTCCTTGGATAGATAAAAAAAAATAGTCAGGAAAAACTTAGACATGACCTTTTTGATGGATTCTCCACACTGTACTTTCTACTTTTATACCTACATATATAAAAGCCCATTGCTAAACTAAAATTCCATATGTGAAGTACAAGAAACTAAAATATCCAAATATCCAAAGCACATATGTCATTTAAAAACCCCACCAGAATCAAACCTCTAAAAGATAACGCTGTATGCATATTTTGTTCCTGTGAGCTGTCTTACTATCATTCCTATCAGCATTTACAGCTTGGTATTTAACATTTACAGACATTGACAAGCTTTGCTAATTCTTTGGGCTCTGCACAGTCACCTGCCATAAAAACCAGCTTGCAAATACCTGACATAATTAGCATGTAGAGGGATCTCCATACTTAAATGTGTGAAATCCAGAAGAAATACAGAAACACAGCAAGGATAAGCAAATACAGAACAGTGTCAAGTCAAACTCTGCTATTAATGTGAAGGCTTTCTGATGCTTCAGAATGCTGGTCTTCCCTTAGTTGCTGAAGAGTTGTTTTTAACATAACAGAGGATGTTAGAGTTAGTGAAACACTATCGCAGTAAAACAGGGAATAGTGAATGCACAGATAGGAAATTATGGTTAAAAACAGTCTGGAAAGGCAGATATTGTACCTCTATGTACCGTTGTCCAGAGAAGGGCAACGAAGCTGGTGAAGGGTCTGGAGCACAAGGCTGATGGGGAGCGGCTGAGGGAGCTGGGGTTGTTCGGCCTGGAGAAAAGGAGGCTGAGGGGAGACCTTATTGCTCTCTACAACTGCCTGAAAGGAGGGTGTAGAGAGGTGGGGTCGGTCTCTTCTCCCAGGTAACAAGTGATAGGACGAGAGGAGATGGCCTCAAGTTGCGCCAGGGGAGGTTTAGACTGGATATTAGGGAATTTTCCTTCACTGAAAGGGTTGTCAAGCACTGGAACAGGCTGCCCAGGGAAGTGGTTGAGTCGCCATCCCTGGAGGTATTTAAAGGATGTTTGGATGAGGTGCTTAGGGACATGGTGTAGTGGTGGGCTTGGCAGTGTTAGGTTTACGGTTGGACTCGATGATCTTAAAGGTCTTTTCCAACCTGTGCGATTCTGTGATTCTGTGATTCTATCATAAAGAGGAAAAGAAGCAACCGATGGAAAATATGACGGTCACTCTGTTTGGAAGAGTAGAGAAACACGAGTAACAAAATTATGCCAGAGATTTTTCAGGGATAAGGACTCCTCAATTAGTTGTTTGGTCTGTTGTTTCTTTTTTTTTCTGTGAAGTTGCACAGAATGACAGCAACTGGCTTTCTCCCTTTCGCTATAAATCAAATTTTTGGGCATCACGATAGTTACTCTGCTCACAGGACAGAAGAGGGGATGTTTACAACAGTCAAAAAACCAGCATCTGGCTGATGACTCATGCAATGTGAATATACCAGGCTGAAAGATAAAAAAACTTCAACCGTGAAAATAGTTTGGATTGAAACTCATACACAGACCGCTACATAGATCAGATCCCCTCAGTAAGTTGAAACGTGAGAATGTGCAGAATTTGCCACAGTCCCTGCTAGTAAAAAAAATTGCTCATCATTAACTTGAGTAGTTTTCCTGTGACGAATCAGAACTCACTAAGACATTGTGCTTGCCAAATGCAGACTCCTAAGTATAAGGATGAGCATCCATCAAAATAAGTTTGGACTTAAAGGTCTGTAAAAAATAGCGTTGAGTGTATTTTATACAAGATGCTTCATTTTTGTCATGTTTTCATTGCACTGAAAACATATCTTATGAAAAAATCAGAGCAATTAAAAATCCGCATCTTCAAAATCTGCCGTGTCAGCAACTTATTTGCAGACTAGTTTTAATAATTTTGGTTTTCATAAAAGAAATTCACTCATTTTAAATTAAATTTTAGAAAACTGTAAGGAATCCTACACGGCAAAACTTCATAAGCACTCTTAATAAACATTCAGGTATTTGGCTTTATTGTTATTTTGTACAATTGTTCTTAAGTGTTTATCCTTGCAGAGGAGGGCAAATTCCTCAAGACTGCCAAAAGAAACTTTGCATCCTCAAGCAAATGAACAGTTCTGAGACACAGCCTTGTTACCAAAAAGGATTTGGGGGTTTTTGTTCCTCTCTTTGTTTAGGAAGCTCCTTAATATAATCTACAAACAAGCATGTACTGAAATAAAAATTTATGAGAACTTCATATATGAAATTAATTTTTTTAAGCTAAATAGTAGGAGAATCAGTGTGATGAAATACATAGACAAGAGCTAAGCTGGACTCTGCAGTCAACTTCCATGTGATTAATACAACACCACAAATGATGTTGGGGCCTCTAAAACGTTTATCAAAAAATGGATGAAATTTTACTTATGAAAACTGACTTAAGTCAACAAAACTGCATATGCAGGCAAAATCTTCAAGTGTAAATGGACTGAGACTTGTACCCCAGACTTTAAGCAAGCTGTGGCAAAAAAGGAAGTAAAATAAAATGGGAATTGCACACAATGTCAATTGACAATTTAGCAGAGTGTTACGACTTTTTTCAATAGCTTTTCTATAGTGTTTAATGGTAATACATTAGCCCTCACATCAGTCCTAGAGGTGTTCTGTTAATCCCGGTTTGCTGACAAGAAATTGAAGTACAGAAAGATTAAGACCGACAGTGTAAAAATAAAACAAAAAACACGGACAAAACCCCACAAATAAATAAACAACAAAAAAAAGGCCACTGGTTATTTGAGGACCCAAACACAGATGCTTAAACATTGATTTTCATTTTTTGCCCCTTGGAAGTGTAATCTTCTTATGGCCGTTACGACTACCACATTTTGTACGTATTTATGTAGTAAATACAAGCACGTTCCTACAGAAATGTTTGTTGCCCTTCGTTTTTAGTTAAAAATTCTGTTTGCTTGTACGCGTAGGCACAATTGTTGCAGCCACTGAGTTCTTGCTGCAGTCATTCACACGCTGTGTCACCAAAACCAGGATTCTCTCTAACACGATGTAATTCCTGAAATGAAGAGCCAAAGATTCACGCTGTACACGAGGAACACGCCGTATGTATACGGTCCCCAGTACTACACTTCCAGTTCATCTGCAAAACTCCTCGCCGAAACTAAGAATTGGCGATTTAAAAACAAAAACACACAAAAACACACAACCACCCTGCCCCCCAAAAAACCCCACCAAACCAACCAAACAAAAAGTCATTGCCAAATATAACTTACACCGAAAGGTTTGGGTTTTTGTACTACTTTAGAAAGACTCTTGGGAATAACATCTGCAAGAAGTTCACATATAACGACTGAGATGTTCAAGACGCTGTCTCTGAATTTTTAATTAAATATCAAACTCAGTAATCCTAAGTATCTGCAGGGATTTTTTGTTTTGATCTCTATGTCATATTATGAAATGACATAGAGAAGGTGAAACGGAAACTGCTGTTTAGTTTCGTCCAGCAGGAAAAATTAGTAAGCATGTAATAAAATGGGAAGCCTGAGGCAGCTGCTTTGAGACCATATGCAAGCATGTTGTAGGACTGTTTGTCACAGAACTTTTTGGGTACTCCTAGTGACATAGGTTTAAAAACAGCTAGAAAATAAAGGGGCTAGGAGGGCAGAAAACAAATCAGTTGGGGCTATTGAATGAAGATCAGTCATGCTCCGAAAGAAAGAGTTAGGTAGAGATTACTTATCCAAAGAGAACATTTTGGGGACTCGGGATATCTTCATGACAAATAGCAAATACTAAATTCAGCATGTATGCATAGAAACCAATACGGCTACCAAAGACAATAGTAGTGAAGACTGATCCATCCAAGCCATCATTTTCCCCCAAGTAAATGTAGTCATCCTAACGCTAATCCAAGCAGAATCCAGCTCACGGAAAAAACTTCCATCATCTCTCCTATGTGTGAACAACGCTTAAACGTCTGCCTGGTGAGGAGAGCACCAGGCACTACGAGTTAGACTGACCCAAAAAAGAAACATCTGGAGATTTCAGTTCTTCAGGCCAAAAGCCTTTTCCCCGCACTGTCCATACATGCAGCTATTGACGTTCCTCAGCAAATGAATCCTCCAGGCTGGACTGATTACAACATCTAGACCATCCAGGAGAAGGGAACAAGCTCAAAAATTTGAGCCTTGGGCCTGCTGTTATACCATTCATCCTCCACAGTTTTGGGGTTTTTTTTACAACTACAGAGTTCATTGAGTTAATCTTGTTCTATTTAGGCCAGGTTAGAACCAAACCCCGAAACCTTGCTATCTTTTACCAAGCCTCTCCGTTACACACATAGCAATCTGAAGTGTGAAAGCATCCTTATGAATTTAATCCTTCATAAAGGCATATTCTCTGCAATACGTATAATTATAGCACTTGACACGGAACTCCCACTAAGACAACAAGGTCACCTCCCCATTGAGGGCTACTAGACGTGAACATCTGTCACTTAAACAAATGTCAGCGAGTGTTTCAACCTGAAGACTTCACTTATCCACACAGGATGGGAAAAAAAGAGTTATATTTTTGGGTTTATGGGGTGACATCTGTTTGAGTGACAGATGCCTGTGCCACAAGAGTGCTGAACACAGTGTTTTATTGAGAGAGTAATCACCTCCAAAAGACTTTACCCAGTACAATAAACTAAGTGTTCTTCCTTTTATGATAAGCTCTTTTCATACTTTAAAAATCCGGTTTATCAGGGATTGAAGTTGCAAAATTTAAGAAAGCTGCATATGTTAAAGTAACGCAGTCTAAAGGATTTAGAGACGCCGCATTATTTGTGCCTAAACGTAAATCCTGGTGTTTAGATCTCATTATCTTGGTTTGACCATGAGACTGCAAGTAAGTCATGCAAATTTGTAAAACATTCAGCGTACTTTGTATTAGAATTAAACGCTGCTTTGGGTACGTACAGTTTGGGGATATGTATTTTTACTGCTGAATGCTACACTAATCTGCAACTGAATTGATCACTGTATTGAATTAGCTATTATTTGATGACTATCTCAAGCAGAACAGAACAACCCCAAACTAGCAGGGAGCCTTTATCTAAAAACAAAATCACATGGATTAGAACTGTGAAAACACAGCTATATAATTTAGTAATTAATACTTTTTAGTTTGTTTCATTAGAACTTAAATACATGTTGGGGAGGCGGTTCACTATTGGTAGGATGCTGTAATCCCTGTAAAATACTCTGTCGAGAATTTTGCTCTTCATTAAATTATCTGGACTGCTTGAGCAAGGGTCTACAACAATCTGTTGTTTCAACGTCTTTGCTATTACATAGTATTTTCATACGACAGATACGTAAGTAAATTTTGTATTCTCTTATTGAAAAAATCATTTAAAAAAAGCCACAGCCTGAGAAGAAAGATCGGAAGATTTGGCAAAATACAGACTAAAGCTCTATAGGCAAAGTACCTATGGGATAGTTGAGTCAAATCCAGGTTCTCCCTTAGGAGATAGAGCAGGGCTATTAGGGACTTCTGCATCAGATTGAGTCTTCCGGCAGAAAATGAACTCTCTGCCATATCTATCAGGTAATCCAAATCATAATATTTTATCTCCTTTGCACTGATCTGGAACGCCTACGAAAAGAATGAGCGCATTTGATTTTTAAATAATTTAGCAAAACCCTGAAAAGCGCATTCCTGCCTCCCAAGGCCTTCCAGCCCTCTCCTCTTCCGTGGGTGGGTCTCTGGAGAAATGGGGCTGCCACCGGGCAACCCCCTCACCCCTCTTAGGCGTACGCTAGCCACAGGCACTACGTGCAGAGGACCTGCAGGTCTGGATACGTCACTGCAGAACTGGTGCACCCAGACGGATTTTAGCAGTTGTTTCGCGACGCCAAGTAAACGTTTTTATTGTGAAAACATCACAATCCGTCATTCCCACCCCCAACAGGCTCATCAAAGCTACGCGTTTTGAAAAAAGTCGTTGAGAGAAAGGGAAAAAAGTGAAATGGCAAACTTCTCCGGTGTCCGGGAGCAAAAGTAATGCTGATACACATCCATTTGTCCAGCATAATTTATGAATTCTCCTCAGCTCTACAACTTCACAGAAATCCAATAGATTTGCCGTGATTTGTGAACCTTATCCCCAGGAGCGCTGGCTGTTTTTACGATGGCTCCCTGGACAGCCAGGGCCAACCCACCCCTCGGTCCCACCTTTGCGAGAAGGCGAGGGGACATCTCCAAACACCGGGACGGGCAAGGAAACCCCTGCTGCCCAGTAGCTCTGCAGTGAGGGAGAGCCTGCCAGAGGAGAGCGGGCGGTGGGCACAAAAAGACGACCAATATGCAAAGAGTCGGGTGAATGGCACCCCTTGCCTGGGGCGAGCAACCTGGCCACTGCGGAGAGCCGGGGCCAGGAGGTCGAAGGGGTAAGGAATAATAAATAGGTTGTAGAAATGGAGCCCGCTACTCAGGCTCCACAGGAGAAACTCCGCCGTGACAGTATTTTCTCCAGAATAAATTTAGTGCCACAACACTAGGAAAATAAGTTTAAAGCAGAACCAATGACAGCTGCCTATATCTCAGTTCATTTCCACTCAAAAGAGAAAGAAAAAAAAAAAAAAAAAAAATCTTTTTCAGATGCTGACAATTTAAGTCTTGCTTTTTTAAGATAAATTTAGCACATTTATTCTTACTTTGTAAATCATTTTTTAAAGCTTTGAAACAAAAATGATTAGAGGGGGAAAAATGCTTCATGCTTATCAGTATATATTTACATGCAATCACACAGATATTTTTTTTTGTGATAGATGCTCAAAATGTGAAAACTAACAGAAGTCATCCTTCAGATCACAGCTAAGTCTTCTGGTTGACCAAAAATAGCTACAGAACTTTCTATCTTCTTCTTCAATTATTTCACAGTATATTTAATATTTTTAAAAAGATGCAAAACTTGACTATGAAAAATATTATCATTGCAGTATGTTGTTTAGTATATACAGCAGATAGGATTTATTGGACTAGCTCCTTAAGTCGATAGACAAAAAATGTGGTCCCGTTCCCCTAATGTTTACATCACTGTGCCACAAAGAGTTTCCTTTCACAAACATGGCAGACAAAACAAAAATATGTTAAATAAATAAATAAAAATGCTTCTCTTCATCTTTTTTCCACAGATAACTGAAGCCAGGCACGGTCCAGGATTTTTGATAGCCATTAATTGTGTTCATATCTAAATTTTTTTTTTAACTTCCCTGCTCAAGGTCAAGGATAAATTCATGAGCTGCAGCCAGATCTCCTGCATCCAGGTTAAGTCACTAAGCCACAGAAATCAAAGCCAAAACCCTCACTGAAGCACAAAGTAGCCTTACATGGCCAAAAGCCCTAGGGAGCTGTTAAAATATTAGCATGCTCTTTCATTCTGGGCTATTACAACACAGCCCCCATATGTAGCTGTCACGTTAAAAACTGGCATCAGAAGAATGATATCAGAATAAAACTTGACCATATGCCTTAATGACCAAGTACAGCATTTGAATTCAAAGACGGAATAATAAAGCATACAAGCCCTGATAAGAAGTTCAGCAGCACCTTATCATGAAATCAGCATTACAACTGTTACAGGTGCTTTTGATGTTGATAAGGCTATCATACCTTATGAATAAGTAATATTGAAAAAAGTCTTTTTCTTAATCCCCAACTTTCAACCATCACCTTATAGACTAAGCTGACATATGGGTAAAAGGGATTTAATTATCTATGTAGCCCTAAACCACTCAGATCTTCAGAATGAAAGAAAAGTATTTCCCTATAAATACTTTACTGTAAAAATGTAAGATTAACTTCAATTAAATCCTCTGCTTTACAGTTAAAATCGGTCCAAACTACTGTGGTTAGAAGAGTTAACTATTTTAAACATGTTCTTTAAGTAATAATTTTTCCCCCAAAATTCCTCTGCCCTTCTCGTTGTTTTCACATTATTGCAAGTTTTTCTTAGTCATGCACGTTTCACATTCTTTCTCAAGTATTGTGACACTAAAGCAACAACTTATACTTCAAAGTATTTTAAATTACTCGTGCCTAAAAATGAAGGAAGGCAATCAGTTCATTACTATAAAAAGAAACCTGAATTCAAGGCAAACTAAATTAAATTAAATTAGATTCAGATCAGACTAATAGGTTTTAAAAAGGTGTGTTTCATGTTAATGATTTTATTTATTCATACTGGCTAAATACATCTCAAACACCATATGACTTGTTAACACCGTACCTCACAAAAATACATTCAACAGAGCAAAACTTCGCAAGCGAGATGCAAGGAATTTTTACTATCGTGCGTCAATAAGCCCTAGAACAGTCGGGCCGCGGCTGTGCCGTGCCGCAGAGCGTCCCGTCGCAACCATCCGCCAGCAGACGGCATCACCCCGCGCGCTCGAAGCACCGAGAGCGAGGAGATTGTCCGGGCTGGCCCCACCGTACCCAGGCTTCAGGTGTTTGCCTGCTGCCTCTCAGCCCGGGCACCCTTCTGTCTTGGCCCACAACCCAGCTCACACAACTCGGCGGTCGCGTGGCACAACTCACGTTAACCGGCTCGCCTTGCAAACGTCTCACCGCTGTATTCTTTTCATTCAAATTAGAGGGAAATGAATACTTTCCCCCTTGCAAAGGTTATTTTATATGATTTCCCTGCCTCCTTTCTACGCACCGTTCCCCCTCTTTTCTTCCTTGTAAGATACCTCCCGTTTTTGTTTTGCGATGGGCGTTCTGTGGGGTCCAAGCCCATATTGCTGCTTATCTGCTCTGCACGTAAAGCTCAGCCTGGGGAAAGGCACTGCTTGGTATCGGGTTTAGCCTTGTACAGAACAAATCGTGATGGGGAGATCTCTCTCCTAACTCTTTCCACGGTTGTCACAAAATCCCACACATCGTAGTTTTGCATGTTCGGCTCACTGGCAAGCTCAACCATCAAAGTCCTTCCCAACTTAAAAAGAGCCTGTTAGGAGCTGTGAGGACTAGCTAACATTCAGAAAGATTTCCAATAAATATAAAGCAGAAGCAGACCTACTTCGTGCAAGCGTAGTACTAAAACTATTTTTCTTTTATCTTTCAGCAGTGATTTTTCTTTTGCCAAAGGGATATTAAAAACAAAAGCGGTCATTCCAAAACTTACAGGAGCTTTAATGTCTGTAAAAAAAAATTATATATATATATCTATATATAGATATATATATATATATCAGCAGACACCTTCGTTATGAATTTGTTCTCTTTGCATAATCCTTGAAAACTTAGAGCTGGCAACAGTAGAAATTGGGATATGAACCACTTTGTAGAAAAAACACTTCTAAAGAGAATTTTTTTTCATTATCTTAAAGAGAAACTATTAAACTAATGCATTGTGGATGCACAAGAACTGACATAAGAGTTCCAGGAGTTACCATCTTGAAAAGTCTAAATCATAAACCATCACAGAATTTATGAAAATAAGGCAGTATTTACTGAGGCACTGGTCTAAAAATCAACAATGTTGGCATTAGGAGAAACCCAAAAGTACTGTTGAACTAAACTGATAGCATACTAATGTTTTGAATGCTAAAATTATTTCTGCTATAAACAGAGAAAGAAACGTTAGTACCCAGCAGACGAGTACAAATGGAAAATGGGTGGGCAGATTTTGCGTGTGTGACAAGTGACATACTACAAAACAACATACGTACAAAAGATACAGTAATTTTTCATTTAAAATAAAAGACATTTTTCCCCTTCCTCCCGCCACTGCTCCACCAACTTTTGGGTACAGCTTGTAAGAGCCCATAGAAAAGCCTCACAATGTTGAACTTGCCTTTTTATTGAGAAAGCTTTTATTCATTGTGAAGAAATACAAGAGTACTGCTTTTCTTATTACCAAGTATCTTGGCAAAACTAAGCTGGACTGCTAAGTTTTCCTGAACGTTTTGCAAAGTACGTTCCTCCACGGCTTTTTTTGTGTGTGTGTGTTATGCTTACTGTAGAGTTTTTGTACTCATATGTTGAGCTTACAGTTCTTATCTTTTTTTTTATTATTTAAAAGAGTTTTGTACTATGTGCATAAAATTAAAACTATCTCATCCCGCATTTTAAACCGAAAACCAGTCTTTCAATCCACCCGTGGCAGATTAATGCCTTCAGCTGGAAAGCTGGGATGTAACACTTCATTTGGCTCACAGAGTAAAACCTCCAATATGAGTATTGAGATTATCCAGTTCCCCAAAGCCACACCAAATGATTCATTGCTGAGGTGTTGCAGAGGATACATGTATACTTATACAGTACAAATTATTATATTTAACACACACCAGCAGAAAAATGAAGGTGAAAACTGACTTCAGAAGCTCCGTGCTCATAATGACCATGCTACAAAACTGACCGTGGTTTGGTCTCCACCATCCAACGCATCAGGGTAAAACACCAGAGGGTTTAGGGCTGAGGGAAGATGAAGACAGGGAAAGAGAGAGAACGAGCGGCTGCTTCATAACCATCCTTCGCAGAAGTCTTGAGAGGATTTCAAGTGAATTACAGACCACGTTAATCCCAGCTCCCTGCCTGACTGCTTGAGTAGCCACCATAATGGATAAGAAGAAATTTATAAGGTGTCTGCTGTCATAGGACCTGAGCATGGAGCGGGTGCGTCCAGCCCCCCTGACACTCAATGGTATGCAGAAATGGCACAAACCTCTTATTTCTGTGTCTCTTGATGCTCCATGTACATAGCCAAGGATTTGACCCTAAACAAATAAAAAAAAGTGAATGCTGTAGTACACACCAATAAAAGTCAAACCCCCCGCAAAAAAAAAAAAAAAAAAAAATCCCAAAAGAAATAAAAAGCCCTCCCCACTAGGAAAAAGAAAAAAAAAAAGAAGAAGAAAAAAGGTGCTATTAAGGGAAAAAACCCTGAAATCCAGACAATGAAGTCAGGTCAATGTAAATGTAGAAAAAATATGCTGCTGAGTTTATACAAAGTATCCAAGTTCTGAGATTGGCTTCTATGTATTTTAAAAAAATATATTATATTTTCAAAGGATCCACACAGATATAGTTATAGCCACTTCCATAGTCCAGTAGTTACAATGTTAAATCCCATCAGGAGGATAGCATAGTTTACAACAAAAAAGAGCTTGGTAAAGAAGTCGGGAAATCAATTGCAATAAAACTAATTCACCAAACTAAAATTTTCCTGATTCGGCATATGTGGTTCAGGGAGGGGTTACCAATTTTATTGACTTCTATGTCTATTAATAATCCCAAATCCATTTATATGACATACTGGAAAGGCAGATTTAAGTCTGTTCCAGAAAATCTCACCTCGGAACTGATCAGCCTTATCCGATTCATCCTTTCCCCACTCTTGAGATGGGGCTGAAGGCATATAGTGCACCCCATGGCACCGTGCGTTTCAAAGAAAAAAGACATTCATTTTACTTCTGTACCCTTGCCATGGTCTTCCAAGGAAACCAAGAAACACTCAAGTTTCCAACAGGTGTTTAATGACCTCAATTATTATCATTTTTTAAAAGAAATAGCAACTAGAACATTACTCCTCAGGTCACTGATCAGAGGCAAGGGAAAACAAGCGTGGGAAGATAATACTATAGGTCAGCCAATGCTAAAATCATAACTGTAAGGAAGAAGAGATGGGGGCTACAAAGGCAGGTATCAAGAGTCTGGCCAACCACTTGTACAAAACAACTTTGCTTAATGTATTTAGAGTCACTCTCGGGTAGAAATAGCTGAGCATCGCTGCCCCGGGAGAGCCAGGAGATGCAGCTAATGAGGTCATTGTCTACCGGAGAGCTCCTGGCAGGAACCGCGGCGGAGGTTCCTGGCAGGAGAAATCAGGACCCGCCAGAAGCTGCAGAAGTCGGATGAATCAGATCTTCACACAAATGTCCAAGTGGGGAAAAAAAAGGGAAAAAAAAAAAAAGAAAAATCCCGCAATGTGAAAGCCACCCTGCTTGTGTGACTAACTACATTAAACTAAATTTTAATAGCCAGTGCCACAGGACATTTTAGTTGAATTTTTTAAAGCAGCTTTGAAGAGCAACATCTGTTTCCTAAAAATGCAGTCCAGCTCTTCAGTAGAGCTCTCCACCACTAGATCACAAAACACTATGCAGACAGTCAATATCCATCCCTGAGATTAAGAGATTGGTAATAGGAGACTTGTGGGAGGATAAGACTTACCTAATACCAAACAAAACGACATGAAAAGGATACAAAACAAAAGACACGTGGGAAGTTATTACAAGTTAAAAAATTTTCTTGGTGACAAAAATAATACCCTTTCTTCCATAATGGAGCACAGTGGTCCTCTTAATTTGCTAGTCTTGTAATTATAAGGTTTATAAGGCTAGATAGCCTTACCCAGAAATTTTTAATTCCAACCCTTCTTACAATGGAAAAAGTCCAAACCTAATCAATGCAATTATGTGATTAAGGAAAATACAAAGTTTTCTTGCAAAAAACTACATTTTTATTACTAACGCACTTGTGCCACAGACTTTGTCTACTTCCTTGAAAAAGCAAACAAATTAGTATCGAGAAATACAGTGGTTCCCTGCTTACTCAGAATAAAAAGCAGCAACCCTCCTGGACATGAACAAAACCAGGCATCGCATCTGTGAAGGTATTATTGGCACATATTCAGAATATGAGGCACTGACTGGCCATGCAGAACAGACAAGGCTAAATTATGTCGGCATAAAACTGGAATTTTAGGTCTTCAGACTTCCAAAAAAAAAAAAAAATCTTACAATAAAAGGTCTATTTCGGGACACAAAATTACAATCATTAGGTGAGTTACCCTACTATAAAATAATTTTAATATTATATGTTTAGCTCCTTGAAATTGTCTTTGTAGATAGTCTCCTAGTAAAATATTTTTTGCAATAAAGTAATTTACCAAGAGCCAAATTGCTTTGCTCCTATTAGCGTTTCTCCTTTACCTATTTTATTTTTGCCTTGACGATGTATTTTAAAGGCAGTAAAGCAGAAAGCAGTAAAAAAAGCAATAATGAAGGAAGAGACACACAAAGTGATCCTTAATGGATTGTCAGCTCATGAAGGCAATTCACAAGCTGTAGCAAAATGAGTTCTATGCACAAAAGAAATCAATACTCATTGTAGCATCCTTCCTGCTACACTGCAATTTATCAGCTAAGCAGAGTACCGTCACATCTCGTAGGCCTTCAGAAAACTCCCTGCTCTCGGAAGCGGTATTTATTCTCCACGGGTTTCACCACAGCTGAATCGGATCCGTGTGTAGCACCCGTTTGTTGACTCAGAGGAGACCAGAACACGGGCAGCTTCTTCAGCAACAAAGACTAAGGAGGCTCCTCTATAACGTGAGCTTGAGAACCACGCACGACACAAGACATCCCTGGAGTGCCGTCTATCGCTCTCATTGCTACGAACATCTGTTTAGTTACCAGATAGCTATTTGCACAAGTAAATATACCATAACATTTATTATTTACCTTAAAACTAGGTACATATTCAAACTACCTGAAGTTTGCGTCATGCAAGGTGTTTTAAAGACAGCCAGTAAAATAGGGAACACTTTCTTAAAAATGAACAAGGGACCATCCTTATCCTTACATTTATGAATCCCAACATTTTGGAAGTAGTATAGAACAGTAATAATTTTGCCCTGAGCAAAACTCATACTAATAACACTACTAAATCTAACCTTGAAATAAGAAAATACTTCCCAACTCCCAAAAGTCGTCTTCACTTATTCACGAGCCCAATTTATTTACACGAAGATTTTCAAACACAGTTCAAATGCAGAGGCATACAGCCCTGCAAGCCTATTAACGTGGCTGGAATAAATCAGACCACAGAACCAAGCGACACGAAGGTCACAAGCTCACCATTTACCTAATGGAGCATATTTCTGCATTTCAGATTACCCGAAGTCTTTTAACGAAACATAATGGCATTAAATAAGATAACCTCCCCGTTAAAGATGTGCACATCAACTCACTGCTGTAAGAAGCATCCTCAACCTTCTGAATACACCCATCAGCTTTGATAGGGTGCCAGTGGTGGCATCAATTAGCAGAGACACAAGACAGGACTGAGCTCTTCCTGGAGAGCAAGGATGTTGAACCACCCGCTCTTTCATGGGGCAGACTGGAAGATGCTTGGAAATCGTGGGTAAGTGTTTTGAGATTGGCTTTGAATTGCTCAGAGGTCAATCTATGAGTTTGCAATTGAGAACTTGAAATCCTGCCCCTGGGAAGTTTTAGAGTGTCTATTCTTCCTCCTCCCCCTTCCTCCAGACTGTATGGCCAACATTTAAGATACCTTTGGCACGGGTACAGCAAGTGCACTTTCCATTTCACTGCTAGCTGAATAGGAAAAACTAGCATGAAGGAAAAAAGCAGAAATAAAATGGAAATGGGAATACACCATTCTGTTTCATCAGCTCCTCCATGCACACAAAGCACCCCCAATACTCATCAGACATTAAAATACGGAGACTAACGACAAGATCGGCCCTTGCAGACCCGCTCAGTTCCCTCAAAAGGTAACATTTACTGTTCCCTCTGAAAAAAATATAATAATCTTAAAGGTAATCACTCAAAACCACAGTAATTTCATTCTTCCAAATACCAGCTATAAAATTCCCGAGCTGGAAGCTCCAATCTTTATTTTAAATATTCATTATAAACAGTATAACAAAAACACACTTTTGATTGTGTATTGTCCTTGGCACACAGGAAATTCCAGAAAATATAAAAAAATTCTCAGATGTGTTTTCAGAAAAAGTTCTGATGAAATTTTTGTTCTCCTTTTTATTGGTAACAACAGTACCAAATCTGTGAAGCAGAACTGAGGAGTAACAGTGAAGCTATATGTTTTAAAGACTTTCCCCTGAGCAAACAGGCATCTTCAAGAGCAGATCAGTTCTTCTCCTGATATCTTGCCTCCCTCTCTCAAAGAAAGGGGGAGATTTTGACCCCCTTAATAAACTGCAACAATAGACAGAGCAAATCAGGGGAAAAAAAAAAAAATCTTGGGAAGGTGCTGCCTACTATTCTGGTGATCTTGGCCAGTTCTTTTTCTAGCAGATGTCCCACTAATTGCAATGGAAGCACTCAGCGTAAAATATTTGTTCATGCAGGTAAAGGACTAAAATCTAGGTCTCATCAGCCAACGCTTCTCAAATACAAACACAAACAAGCCTACCCCAAAATTTTCTGTTGAGCTTCTACCAGCTAAAGAGCCCTGGAGCACCATATGGTAACATCAGGAAGGCCACAGAAATTAAATGGTATGTGAGAGTGAACATGAGAGCATGAGAGAGAGAAAGAGAGAGGGCATATGAAAGATATTGCCTCCTAAAATTAGGAGGAAAAATGCTTAGATAAATAGCATTTGTCTAAGATAAATAACGTAGTTATGAATTTTTTTTTTTTCTTAAGAAGTTTCAATATAAAAATACAGCAAACTGACATCTTTTCCTAAATTATCAACGTTTAGTATCACTTCAACATGCACAGAATCCTGGAGGGTTTGTTTGGCAAAATAGTTAAACCTGACACACACAAACCTAATAATCTAGTGGAGAGGGGGAAAAAACCAACTCTCATAGAGGTGCTAGTACCTGCTGAGCTACGCTGCAGAAGGAGAACTATGAAAACATGTGGAGAGCCCCAGATACAGAACTGCTGACCGTGTTAAAAGGAAAAAATAGAAATAAAATAAAAACATCAGTGGTAATAGACATGGAATTTCAAAAATAGACAGTGAAGATCCTCTGACAAAACCCTCAAAAAAATAAAGGAACTTTACAGAGGAACTTGCTGGAGCTTTGGATTTAGTTTTAAGACACTTATCTTAAG
The DNA here is from genome assembly GCF_035582795.1 of Mycteria americana. Classification (NCBI taxonomy): domain Eukaryota; kingdom Metazoa; phylum Chordata; class Aves; order Ciconiiformes; family Ciconiidae; genus Mycteria; species Mycteria americana. The sequence goes on along the minus strand of NC_134373.1, from coordinate 6,878,202 downwards.
AGCAATGCAATGAACAGGAGGGCATTCAGTAAGAATATTCTTTTACCGGTTTAAATAGTAGCCTTTGCTTTGGTCTTAGAAACAGCTGAACTTGGAAATCTCTCTCTGCACATCTGAAGTTTCTACCTGATCTTCCCGTTCCAGAGCACGCGCTGAGGGTGTGCATCGGGCGCTGGGTAGAAGGCTTCGGCCAGAGCCCAGCTCAGTCACAACAGTCTGTAAACGCATTTCCATGAGGACGTGTTCCTCATTTGGCACTTCCCACCTACTGCTGGTAAGTCGCCACGCAGACAATGAAAACAATTAATTGGCAGATTAGGGAAACAAAAGACTTTCCCTTCACGAGTCAGTAGGTTTAAAAATAACATTAAACCATCCATGCACCTCTTCATCCTTTCCTCGCTAATCTCTACCACTCCCTCCTTTAAACCACCACGCCCTGAAAATACACATTAACCCCAGATCCCTCACCCTTCCAATATATAAAACCCAATTCCAATATATAAAACTCCAAGGAAAAAAAAAATTATGCAGTACACATGCTATTTCTACGCCCTATTCATAGTTCATCAGACAGTCTGTAGGTCACCGCTAAAGACTCAAGGCAGGAGAAAATTAAAGATTAAAATGTTGTATAATCTTCGTATGGGCAGAGACATCTTTCTGTCTGATTTCTTCTCATTTAGCAGGAAGAATAAATACCTTGGCCATCTGAATGTAACTGCAGTTTACTGACAGTCCTGGTTTTAAAGCAATGAGGAAGATTTCCTCTCGGCATTACCATAACTTATTTTTTAAGGGCTTGACACATACAAAATAAAGCAGGTTGATACGTAGGTAGACCTATAAAAATACATATATTTGTGCAAATAGTTCAGGTACGTGCACCTAAACTATGGAGCTGAATGTTAAACGTTGAGCAGGAAACCTGTGCATATTTTAAAAAGACATACACATATATATGCACATATATATATTTTATGTACACACAAGCAGACACAGACAGAGTACATACGGATGCATGATAATCAATGGCCAATGTATGTAGCCACTGGACTGAAAAAACATGCTTCAATTCTCTCCGTAATTCCTTCAGGAAGAACAAATAAAACAGGAATGGATAACTCATCCCTACTTATTACAAGATTTGCATCAGTCACTTAAAGGATAATATAATATTTAAACAATTCTGAATAGACAGAACTAGCTGCCCCACCTGCTAGTAGCCAATTACGTTACATACTTTTAGATAAAATACTAACCCTACTAATGGTTGTGTGTATATATATATTTTCATTGACTTCAATATAACCATTATTCCATCTTCAGCACAAAGTCTGGTAAAACCACTATGCATTCTCAATATTTTTAGGCCAAAACCTGTTCAATAGGCCAATCTAATATATAGGTTTTGTCAGACATACATACAAGCTGGCAGTTCAAAAGAACTTCCATCTTGAAAAAAAAAAAAAAAAAACAAAACAACCCAAGATTTATTGCAAATAAATTGGGCCTCTTACCAAGACATGCAGAGATTAATTAGTTTATCTGTATTACTACAATTTTTGTGTGTTTGCACTACATTTTTCTCAACAACATTATAGCCAGATGCTTCAGTTCTACCAGGTCAGACTTTTTACTGGCTCCTTGCCACGTGCACAACGTGTATGTACAAAAATCAAAACTTTATATTTGGAAATATGAAACTGTCTGTCTTCTCAACATGATGGGCCTGGACCAGACGTCACCATTTCAGGTCGGTGATATACACGGCCGTGCACATCAGAAGAACATGCACGTGTACCAAAACCGGGACGGCAGACAGCAAGTGTAGTGCTGCCTTTCCAAAACGGCAAAAAGAGGAGTAAGTTACTTTCCCTCTGGTGACCAGTAGGTTCCACAGAGTTTCATCACTGAAAAGATAGCGGTATTCCTTCTTCAGACGCTCCAAGCGTACTTCACTTCACACGAGAATTTTTGGATTCTACCTCATTTTCACTCCTTTATCAGACTCATTTACTTCCACTGCATAACCAAATCTATCGGCTGAGAAAACATCAGGGATGATCATGAAGTTCTGAAAGGAATTATCACAGATTGTAACAAAATTGTCACCTTAATGGGATCTGTCACACAGTATTTTAAAGTAACTCACTAGATCTACAGAGGATAACAATTACTTTAAAATATAAGGACCCAAACCTGAATCATTCATTAGGTACATAATGAACTCTCTCAACTGACATGTAAATCCCAGGCAGCGTGCTCGAGAGTTTGGGTTTGCCTGTTTAAGCCAGAGAGCACACGTTCCAAAATACTCTCCTAAGCCTTTCACTTTTCTCAGACAATTATTTATTTTAAGTAATTTAAATAACGTTATAGAAATCTTTCTTGTATTAAGGCATCTACTACACCATGAAGAATTGTAATCTGCTGTTGGTTCTTTTTTGGGAAACATCATCTCCTTTACTCCATTAAAATCCGTTCTAAAAAGATCAAAATAATTGATTAATCTCAAATCAATAAACACTTTATCAGTTAGGCCAGCAGAATGTTAACACTGTTTAAAAATAATTTAAAAATACCATATGCAACACTCTTGCTAATAGCCTGGCCCTTTCTCAGTGAGGTTTGGCACGTGATGAAGAGCAAGAGGAATGGAAGGAGCCTCTGGGTAGCTTTGGAGCCTGCAGTGCGTTAACCATCTCCCAGGTTCCTACCACATTTGCTCTAAACATTCCATGGGACAGAAGCCCACAGCTGTCACCAAGAGAAGGATTTTGCACTCATGAAAGCAATATGAACCTTGGGGGGGGGGGGGGGGGGGTGTCAAAATAAATCTAGCCTGTAATGCCTGTAACCCCCTTCTAACCACAGGTTACAGTGAGAAAACTACCTTTTTTTCATCAGAAATCCAGAGAGGGGGAAAAGGGAGAACTTAAAACGTGGAAGTGACATCAGTAGATAAGCAGACATGGCTAATTTACTACGTGCATATTCAACAAAAGGCTCTTCAAAACGTGTATGAGAACACTAGAGACAGAGATGCTGACAGGAGCATCAGTCGGTAACACATTTCTACTTTAACCTTTTTCCCTCTTCACGCACACCAACCCCAGCAGTTAGCAACTGCTACTTAATCCAAATCAGAAGACGCATACAACCGAGTTTGTCTCAAAAGAAACCACACAAAGGCAATCAAAATCAACTGCCGGTCTCCTGGAGAACGCCACATACATAACGCTCCTGACATGAGACTGGAGCTCAGACAACCTATGCTTGCTAACTGCTGCCCCAGTGTGGTGTATGTTTTAACAAACATAAGTATCTGGATTACAAAGAAAAATTATCCTGCTTCATACTTTTCTCATATTCCTTCATTCTTTTGGGTTTTCCTTTAAATCTCTACATAAGTAATAGGGAATAGCGTGCTCGCTGAAGATTGTCACATGTCAGATTTCCCCTGTACTGGAAAAGAAAACGAACTGCCCGAACATACGTTTCTTTTATTTCCCAATTCAACTGTTTGTTAATTTTACGTTAGGTTTGTCAAGCCAGATACATAGCCAGCTTTACATCCCCGTCCATCCCCTCAAATCAAGGATTTGGGAAAAGCAGACTTACACAACAGAAGAACAAAGGTTAAAAGTAGAAAGTTCAGGGGAACAAATAAGCACTGGAGAGGAAAAGAGAACATGGGTCTAAGGCAAAGTCCAAAACGCCTTCACCGGTCACAGAGACGGAGCAATATCTAACACCCGCAAGAACAGACACCTGAGCCCGTGACGAACGGGGAACTGAGAGCCTCCTGCTGATCTGCACCCTATTTTACATGTCGGTTTCTACTCTAAACAAGAGACTAAATCAAACACGCTAAACTTTAAATAATAAACTAAATCAAATGCACTAAACTATACTATAAAATAATCAGCCTAGGCTGCTCCAAATTATGGTGTCGATAACGGCAAAACATTAAGTACAGTGGAATTTAAATTCCTCGGGAATTAAAGTGTGAGCCCATTACTACGCTGCATTAATATCAGCCAGCTAAGCTGTCGGGGCTGTTCTCAGGTGTGGGTCCCTCTCCCGGGAAAGCACCCCTCTGGCTAAACCTCTGGCCAGACCTCCACCTCCCTTCTCCCTTAAGGGGCTGTAACTATAACTTCATCCTTAGCCAGGTCACAGCCAGCTCCTTCCTGGCATCTCCACGCTCTTCTCTGTAAAACTAACTGGTGTGGCAGACTCTGTCTTTTTAATTCCCCTTTCCAACAGCCCTAAAGAATACAGTGTCCTGTTCCTATTCCAATGGAACAGTAACAATGACCGAAAAAATATACAGATGGCTGTAGGTTTTCTTTCAAGTCCCCAACTGGCTGATGATAGTTAACATAGTCAACTCCCCCAATCCATTTTCACCTAACCCGTCTTATCTCACTAGCTAATACCAATAATAATGATTATTTTCCATTACACTTGTCTCTAATCCAACAGTTTCAACAGTCCTCAAAGCCTTCATAAGAACTCATTGATAAAGCCCGCAAAAATTATTAAAATTGAAAGCATATAAAATATGGACATAAAATCAGAGTAATTACGGATCTCTAACACAAAAATCTTTCCCACCTCCCTGAAAAACCTACATCTCTTATGATTTCGTCACACTGGATAGCTGGCCATAGTACAGATGAAGATGAACTACAGTTCATGAGGACAAGAGCCCTCAAGGACAAAGCTCGTATTTCCAACCTTCCTCTGCTTCTCAGAAGTCAACCCTCTACTTCCTTCTCTTGCATAGTCTGTAAACCAAGGATAGCACCACAGATCCCACCCAAGGTGGGCCACCAAGGTTACATTCACGTGTGTTTATGGATGCCGAACCCGCATGCTACCAGATCGCTGCTGGAGCTCAAGCCTGGGTTAGGTCAGACACAAACACATACGTAAAGTGGATTTTACGCTGGATTCATGCTGTTGGCAGGAGAGACAACAGCCGGTCTAGTTTAATGTTAACACAGACAGGCTATGCGTGATTCCCTGTAGGTCTGCTGGCCAAAGCTACCCTTTCACATTCAAACAAAGAGTGAGTTCTGTGCTACATCCAAACATTTTTCTAAGTCTGGCAGCGAACTCAAAGGAAGGGTACATCAACTAGAAATAGTGAGCTGTGCCATATTCCACCCAACAGCAAAATTCTGGTTTCTCTTTATTTGCCCAAAGTTGACCAATACCTATCTTCTCCTGGATTGCACATGTCTATCATCCTCTCCAGTATTCATCCCTGCTGTACTCCAAAGAAATTGGATTTGAATCGACACATCAACACTCAAATATAACGTCTGCATATGTAGTCCAACCAGAACGGTTAGGGATTCTCTACAGCCTACAAAAATCTTCATGTGAGGTGCACCATGTCTAGGCGTTCATTATTTAGTAAAAAAAGACAGGAATGTAAAACACAAGCATCTATTTTAAAGCTCTGTGTTGCGGATGAGTAGAACTATGCTCACGTAGCAGGTTTCCTGGAATACTTACTTCAAACTTGCTAAGCAGACTTCTAAGATTACCTTACTTCCAGGCCGATTTCTTTGTAAATTGTCAACAAGGTATTATAAATGTAAAATATTCACTATTATCTTAGCAATAATTAACAATTACACTCTTCCATCCTTAGTAGACCTCCACAAAATCATTGTGATTTTATCTGTATTTCTCTTATTAGGCTAATTCCCAAGGGAATATATGATGTTAAAAGTTGCAAAAACAGATTTTTGAATAGGAGCAGAGTGATGACCTTCTTGACTAAATTACTGTGCCTGGAAAAGTTCTAGATAAAATAATCTATCCTTCTTATAATTACCAAGGGATCTGGGGGGAGGGAAGAAAAGAAAGTGCTGTAATTTTAAACCAACTTATATAAACGCTACGCGCGCTAAACTCCGCAATTAGATTTTGAGTTAAAAGCATACACCAATTAAAGCAGCAGGAAAAGCAAAACCAACCAAACAAATAAGGCCATGGGAGCAACCTGCCAACAGCAGACGGGCCCAACCAAGAGAAAGCCCCGGGCAGAAGGGGAGAGCAGGGCTCACACCCAGACAAGCCTCCCGGCACTCAAAGGGAAAAAGGAAAATTCTCCACTTCTCCAGCTCAACCAGATGAGAATAAAGGAGCTGACGAGCTCTCATCCTTCTCACTACATTCCTGTGTAAACATCTTATACCACGTAATGGACCATCCTCTTTGGTTTTGGCAGTTTTTGGTTGTCTGGGGGGGCTGTGGTTCTTTTTTAATTATTTTTTATTACACCACTCTTTTATTCTTCTACCCCTAAAAAACATTGCGACTACAGATGTAAGCACCTGGGCTGGAGATGTGTCAAGAGTTTGGGGCCAAATTTATAGGAAAAAAGAACATTTTCCCTTTCAACTCTAACAAAGAGTGAAACCACAGATGCAAAGTACAATAATGATGATTTTATCACAGCTTTTCGGCTTTTAAATCATCGTGGAAAATGGCAAATGTCTCCTTCACATTTGGTTTTCATACTTAACTCTCTGCTTGTGTACTCTATTCCTCTTCCATGAGGCCAAAAAGACACAAGTATTTAGCAGCACCTCAAAGGGCAAGAGGAATCTCTGTCTCCTTTGCCATGCACTTGCTGCCCAAACCCCAGGCATCACGCTGCAGAGTATGTACCAGAGCTGCTGATCAGGTACTGGGAATTCCCGTTCTCTCAAATAAATTCCTGCTATTTGAAAAGATAGTGGAAATCTGTAGTAGGGAGAGGTGCAAAGAAAATTAAGTTGGGGTCTGTTTCTTAAATATATCTTGTGCCTTTCATACATCTGTATGCCTTAATCAAAACTTGTCTTCAAGAAGATTAGATGCCAGTCAATTCATAGAAAAGATGAATATTCAGAATTATCTCAAAGTATTAAAAAAATTAAAAAAAATCTCCTCTCATAAAATACTTGCATCTTTGAAACAAAATGGAGGAGAGCAGGAGAGAAGAGGGCAGCAGGGAAGAGTATTTATTATACATTTTTTCCAAAGTAAGATCATAAAAAAACACAAAGCGACAAACTTAATTAGTTTTCCTCTAATTATCTCCTCTACCACCACCACCCCCCCCTTTTTTATCAAACTGAATATCAAACAGATGTATTCAGGATACAGACTAAAGTCACTTCATTTCAATTACAGGATTTTCTAGCTGAATCACAAGAAACGGCAATACAAAAGTACGACAAATACCCTACTCTTAATAAACCACTTTTTGGCAAAGAAAATCAGATCAGCTCAAGGTTTCTCCAATGTCAGGCAACAAAGATGCTGCAGCACCTTCCCACCCTGCCTGGGAGTCATCTGATCCACGCTCGCGCCTGCCAGGACATGGCCAATGGCTATTTCCAGGCTTTGGCTTCCCGCTCCCGTACCCAGCTGTGCTGAACTGCTCTTGTCCTTATGCTCTCTTTGAGTAAGAGCCAACTAATCTTGCTCAGAGGTACCTGGCAAAAGCGAGCCCCGTCACGAGTCTTTTTCCATCGAGATCGAAAACTAGAAACGGAAAAGGGAAAAAACAACAAACCCCAGGTTGTCAGAACACCTATACCGAGTGGGAGAAAATGGGATGAGTGGTCACACTTTTACCAAAATATTCTGAAATATACAGCATTACCCATGACTTTGCACTGGAAATGTGCATTTACACCCCACACAATATTTACTGAAGCCAAAAGGGATTAAGAATTGTTTGCTTTGGGTTTGTCCTTTTAAAGAATGAGCAAGACCTGCAATTACAGCTCATGTGACATTCTCAAAACTCAGTATTTTTCCCCCCTTTATCTACATTATTGGTTCATAAATGACTGTTTCTAGCTATGCCACTATTAATCTTCAAGGTCAGATCAAAATTTGCATATTGTTCTTTTACCTTACACCTCTATTTGCAAATTAGCTTGATCACGCTTCTTTACAACAGACAAAAGTCCATTAATTTTCTTTCCCCTTACTTTGAGAGAATACTACTGAGCCAACGAACAACAGCAAACGTTGTAGGTAAAATAAGGAAGGTAGTAGGTAGGAATTTTAAAAAGATCACTATGCGCCCATACATTTTACTCAATTTTTATTGAGCAATTTCTAGGTGGGCAAAATGCCAGCTGAACAGAAGGGCCCAGCGCAGGCAGGTAGCAGTCACCCCATTTAGGACTATTATGTCCAGTTGTTAAGAGGAGCTGTCAGCTCAGGTTATACATCAGTAACGACAGGAAAATGCATCACTACCAACCTAGCTACCTTGTAATTTAAAATATATACAAGTGAAAATACAAGTGACCTGCCTGTATCTCATCCTGTAAGAAAATGGTATCATTTAAACTCTGTGCAAAATACTTCTATACCCCAAAAATGCTTGGCTACTTACTGTTTTTCTCTGAAAAAGTCAGGAGTCTACAGACATATTAGTCTTCCTTAATTTTACAAATATAAATCTATAGAACATAATGCATGAAAACATGAATATTCTAACAGTTATCGTAGCCTTTTATACACATCTCAGCATTTTGCTGCAGCAATAGCAAGCAATAACGCCCCAAAAGTTCATGTAGTACACATTTAATCATCTATTGCCAACACTTGCACATATTTTACATAACTAGGGAAAAAAGGTCTCATACAAAGAGTCAACATTATGAGAAAGGAGCTCCAATATTAAACTCAACAGGCGTTTTGCCACCGACTTCAATGCGAAAGCTTTGCCGCTCAGGTTACCAAAGTGAGGAGGAGACGCTCAGAAACAAGAGCGTACGTCAGAGAGGTAGCACTCGCTCCGCTGGCCACGTAAGGAGCTCCGCAGACAAGACAAGCCTTGGCCATGTCCCACTGCAGAGGAGTGCCATGTAACTGGCACGAGACAGAGCAAGAGCAAACAAACCTTTCAGACATCCCAAGCTGTCCACCAAAGTCCCCGTCCCAAAGAGACAGAGCAGAACTGTCTCCAATTTTTTTTTTTTTTTTTTAAATCTTTAAGCTAAATCAGTTTTTCCCCACGGTCTTTCAGATGTCTGGATCTAAGCTAGGTGATTAGAGAAGGCTGAACAGAAGCACTAAGCTGGAACAACTGCTGAAGAAACGTAAGAGGGCAGCTCTGCTGCATTGGTGCCAAGCTACTCTTCTGCATGTGAAGCACGGCACCTGATTTGACTTAATTACTGAAATTCTACAACAAATTCTTCCTAGTGTCAGATGAAAAAGTATGTAAGGTTTTAACCATCTTTAAATAACTTTTCCAAATATCGTGCCTTGTTCATACAATCCTAAATTGAAAGAGATTAGGAATTAAACTTATGCAGTGTGAGAATCCTAAGTTTTGTTTTGTGAACTTAGCTCAATAAAGTGAAATAGAAAAGGTAAACTACTTAAAGATGCAATCATTGAGAGAAAAACTGGAGAATGCAGGGGGAGATAGTGAAGATAAAGTTCCTCCTACTGATGCTATGACCCCTAATGAAGCCAGAAAGACACAATCTAAGGGGAACGTGGGCGGATGGACGTGGCACTGATTCTACCCTCAATCAGGAAGAGCTTGAACTTTTCTTGCAAGCTTAGTTCTTGGGTGTTTACTTAAATGTTATCTCCACTGATTTTAATGATGAGCAGACCAGTTAATTTCAGAGGACACGTGAATATTCTGCTGGAGAAAAAGAAAACCCAACAGAAAATACAAATTATCGTGATAAAAACATTACGGGCTTTCATAAACATAGCATCAACCTCTCCCATACTTTCATCTCTCACCTGAAAAAACAAACCTGCTTCTAGTAAATGTTGTTTGGCAGAAGTACATCTACATGAGCGATGTGTCTGCATTAGCTAAAGCTCCCAAAGCGTGCACCTCTGGACATGCCAACCGCTCTGATTTACTGTGTTTTGATGCACACCACGGAGAAGTCCTGGAGCACACAAGTGAAACTGGAAGATGCACTCCAGGACTCACCTAACACACGCCACCTGCTCATGGCCTTTCAGTCCACTGGAGCGGATCAGAGCTAGCAGGAAGGAAAAGCCCTCGAGTCCATCCATTGCACACACTGGGGATTTGATGCTCCTGCTCTACAGACCTGCTTCCCTTGTGCCTCCTTACTTGGTAAAACACACATTGCTAACCACACGGGGAAGAAATTTTGTGTGCATCTGTGAAAGAGATGGATTTAGACTGGATATTAGGAAATTTTTCTTCACCGAGAGGGTTATCAAGCATTGGAACAGGCTGCCCAGGGAAGTGGTTGAGTCGCCATCCCTGGAGGTATTTAAAGGACGTTTGGATGAGGTGCTTAGGGACATGGTGTAGTGGTGGTCTTGGTAGTGTTAGGTTTATGGCTGGACTCGACGATCTTAAAGGTCTTTTCCAACCTATATGATTCTGTGATTCTGTGAAGAGGGAATGTTTGCACGCGAGCACATAATACACAAATTTGAAATGTTTTATTCTTGTCTTGCTTTATCACCTCATACACTGCAAAGGAAACTATAATTATTGTAAGTATAATATCTAATTGCACTTTTATATTATAGACTAAAATGCTGATTCTGGAAATAGCTCAGTCTACATTATATGTAGACATATGGCCACGTCTACATTATAAAGAAATTGCACAAGAGGATGGATCTCTAGGTTGACGCAGTTAGTGTAAATAAACGTGTACCACAAGCAGATCAGGGACTTGACTTCAAACTAGATTTATTCCCATCCCTAGACCCAATGCATATGTTTCAAAGCTATCCGAAGGCCAGTTACCGGTTTGGACCCTTACTGATGGCTTAACATATATTTTGGTAGACTTTGGTAGGTTTCATTTTCTCCAAAAGAAATCTAGTTCACCTGTCCCAGCACCGCCGTGCAAATCACACCAACGCGTGGTGCAGGGGGAAAGGCGATTCACTTTGAAACTACAGTATATCTCTGAAATGAATTAGAATGCAGGTGCTGGCAAAAATAATTTTACAGAGCTTAAGCCACCTCAGTGCAGCTCCTACGGCTCAAATGGGCAACCCCAACTTCGCACAAGGTCGTATAGGTCAGCTGTCCTCATTCCTGCCCTTAAGCAATGTAAGGCGATCCAAATTAGCTTAGCCTAGGAGGAAAGCAAGCTAAGCTGAATCGATTTACTCATCATTTCTCAGGCTAAAAGCATGCTCAGATAACACAGGGTAACATTTCTAAGCCAAGGTAATGCGATCATTCCTACATCCCCACGATTGACTTAAACATTCTCCAATTATTGATATAGGAGGCATAAGTAGCTCTCTTCTGATTCCCCCTCATTGGCATGGATCAGGGAAGGGCACGTGGAGACGGGTAGAAATTTGAGCAATCTTCAGGCTATTCAACAGGTCAGATAAACATAAAGTATCCAAAGGTATGTATATATTCAACACTAACATCAGAATAAACATGTGATTCAGTCACCACTGCCCAGTTAAAGCAGACCATACAAGGTATCTCATTTACGGTGTATTTTATTAGTGGAAAAGCAAGACATGACCCTATTTTAAAAGATGTCACTTACTGACAACTTGTAATATGTTGTTACAAACACTGAAAATGAGTGAGATAGACACTTTGCTTCAGGAAGAACGAGACGGGAACCACTGGTACTTGGTGTCAACACATGGGGCTTAACAAATCTGATGATAAACAAATGTTTCCCAGACTAACAACAAAAGCCTGACGGTTAGAGGATTGAGTGCGTGTACGAACTTACCATGGGATTAATTTCGTTTACCTCTGAAATGCAGGCAACATTAAAGGAAACAGAAAATCTATCGCATGCATCAGGAAATTAAATATAACAGGGAAAACTAGCATTTAATATAGCTTAAGCAAGCAAAACGTACACTACATAAGCAGGAATCTTTCCAAAAAGCCCACTTTTTGTTCACGTGAAGAGAATCAGGAGCGCTATGTTAAAGTGCTAGAAAGGCTCATGATCCCTGCCTGCCTAGCAATTTGAACATATTAAACTGTTATTCTAACATGCTTAATACAGTGTAATGAAGCCAGTTCTCTTCTGATATGTGATACCTTTAAACAATTAATATATTCCAGTACAAGCTGTATTTCCAGGTAGTAAGTGGATCTAAGTATAAAATAATCAAGAGAGATTTTTTCCTATCAGCTGAGTGATTGTAACATTAAAAGATAGTAATGTTATATTGCATAAGAACCGCTCGGCTTTCCCCTGAAAGATGCTGGTCTTTAAATATTTCAGAAATTTGCTTTTTCAGGCTTCGAGTGGCACTAAATATTTTTCAAGAGGTTACCTCCTCACTGAATGTCTCGTTAACTGGCTTTTTTGAACAAGGTAGCCGCTTTCCAGACATTTAGCTTTTCTACACGCTCCCAACATCAGCTTGATGGATGGCACGCGCGGGTGCCTAACTCCTTCCAGCTGACCTTCCATGCACATACACAGACCAGCAAGCACATGCATGTGTACGCGTAGGTAGCGTGGAATTACCATACATATGTTTATTAGAGTATTTGATTATCATTGTCACCTGGGGAGACTGTTCTTGTGGGAGACGAGCTGGAGAAAGCAGAAGGGAAACTGTTCAAGAAAGCTTCAATGAGATTTGACAATTAGGAGGGGTCAAAAGTTTCACAATCTTGTTTTAAACATTCCTCTATGCCCTTCAGAAAACACAAAGTTTAAGCAATATTAAATTTTCAGCATATGTTTTTTTAGCATCTTCTTGACTTTTTGACTTGATGTAGCTCACAAGTACAACGGGAGAAGCAATTCCCAACGTAGCTCGTTACATACCTGAGCAAAGCTACATGCTGCCACAGGCTCTTGAGATCTGCTCAAGAAACGGCCAGAGAATCACAGACTTCCCTGGAAAGTCCATCTTCCTGCCAGTGTGAACGCTGCCCTCTTCCAGCTACCAGCAGTTGAACCCCCCTCAGCGTTTCTAGCAACGCTACTGACGCAATCCATATGCTTTGTTACCAGCCAAACCCTCCTCCGCTTCCTCGCCCACCCCCCATTTCTTCAAAATCACTTTTTATTACTTTTTTACATCTTTTTGTCATGAACAACAGCTCAGGTCTTTATCTGACAGACCTGAAGGTGAATTCACATCAGATTAAGTGTTCACCATCATGATGAACAGTTTAAAATAACAGATTCCCATTTTGCCATTGTCTCCTTGTCCAAGAAAAATCCAAAAACATCATTGCAAGAAAATTTCACAAGAGATCTCTTCATTTTCGTGTGATCGCACCCTGCTTACTCAAGTCTATCTAAATACAGCCTTCACCACGCTGTTCATATTACGAAAGGAATGGTGACCCTCAAAACACACTTTATACATGTATACTTATGTGTGAGCACACACACACTCATCCTGGTGTCCCAGTTGGTTTTTAACAATGGAAATAACAGGAATAACCATGCGCTCATTTAGAAATACAAACTTCTGAGTTCTGTCTAGGCAGGCTTTACGAGGACTTTTCTCACTTGTAACTGCTCACCAGAACAAACGGGGAGTACTACAAGCAGCAAAAGAGAGTACCATAAACCAGGTTTACCATTCCCTCATTTGCAATACCTAAATACAAAAATTGTCCTGTTTTTCCAATCAGCTAAATGCCAGCTGCAACGCTATCATTAAATCTGTACCAGATCTAACAAATTAACGAGCAAAGCAATTAAGACCATATTAGAGACCTTATTCTTACAGCATAATCAAAAATGCTTCTCTATTTCTAACAAAAAAAAACCCCAAAAAGTCAAAACAAAAGCTCAGCCCTTGAATTCTCATTTTGTGCTTGACCAAAGGCAGTTAATCTAGTTCTAAAATGGCATTTGGTTTTGAGAAGTAACTTGCAGAGGTTTGGGATACAAAATGGAACAAAGCTCGAAAAATACAAAAAAGAAAGAAAGCGGCATTAGGGAGGTATAGGCAGAAAGGAAAAATATGCAAAAAAGAGCACATGAGAAAGAAAAGAAAAGCAGGAGCACGGGACAGACAGATATTAAAAAGGGCAGAGACTATAACAGAGAATTGCATTTAGCAGATCATCTTTTCAATTCCAAGTAATGTAGCCGTAGGCAGGCCCCACCCCTCCAAACGATGGATATAAAGGAAATGGAATGGGGGAATAGGAAAAGGCAGCAAGAAACATAGAATACTAAAGTTTACCGTATGGTTTAAAAAAAAAAAAAAAAAAAAGTGTTGGGTGATGTCAAGGGAAGTAATCACTAAATCTGTTTATTTTCTTCAAATATTTCTCAGATCCAGAGCTTTGTCATGAAAATGATTGCTCACCAGACAATCCTGGCATCCCAGGATTTTATTTCAATTTTTTAAGTGTTCAAGCATGCCTACTAACTTGTCAGCATTGTATTGGAAAGTTTTATGATGTTTTCTTTCCTTCCTTCCGTTGCCAAGCTCGGTACTCTAACCAGAGAGAAAGCAAGGTAGCCACGGCACCCAGCTGGCAGGTTAGCACCGTGCTCCAGGCACCCCGCTCCCCAGCACAGAGAAGGAGGGGACAGAAGAAAACAGCACGGTTGCCCCAAAGCAAAATAACATGAAATCTCAGCGAGGTACGTCCTGTACTTCTCTGCAGCGACGAAGGGTGGAAGAGAACAATCAGACAGACGTAAGAGCTAATGCTGTTATGAAAAAGTTGACAATAACGGTATTTCTGCAGCCTGGCAGTCTAGGGCATCGCTAGGAAATGGATGTTGCAAAGGCAGTATGCTTCTTCAGATGAAGTAAACGCACATCTTGACAGCTCTCATGTTTCATTACAAGTGAAAATTAACTTAAGGGTATTGGCGGCTAGCATTTGTCTGCTGTGAAGCTCAACTTCATTCAACTTATGCCTGCCGTTTTAAAAATTCAGTCTATAAAAAAAATGATGGAAGAACCTGAAGTCGTGGTAGATGGTAAGTGATGAGAATGCCAATCTAGACAGAATGGTAAAATTGAGAAAATTAAATTGTACAACTGTATAAGAATCAACAGTGAGATCTAAGTTCAACACAACGCAGATATTTCCAAATATTTGCAGTGAAAGAAGCAAATTTGACAATGGTGTTTGGTTTTTTGTTTTTTTTTTTTTAAAAAACCCTCAGTGGATTCAGATTATCCCACTAACCGGAAAAAAGCATGTAAGGAGAGTCAGCTAAAGTAGACCGGGAGGTCAAAGAGCCACGAGAGAGAATGGACGTACCCACCTGAGGAGAGGTTTGCACAGAGCAGGACGACAGCAAAATGAGTTAGTGCTAATCACGCTAGGTAGATTTTCCACAGATGGGGGGGCACAGAACTACGGGGGGGGGGGAAATACAAAGCAAAGATTAAAAGACAAAGAGGTCAGAAATAAAACTTACGTTTCTAACTGTGCGGAAATACTTCGTATTTCTGTTCTTTCACTAGGGAAAGAAGAAATATATACGCACGCATATACAAGTCTGAGCAATTAATAGTGCAGAAGGAAATAAATCTGTCAGGTCCTGGCAAGGATCACATTATTCTTACAAAATACAAACAAGTCTATCTTACAAGTGTTATAATTGGGGATTTATCGAAGCACCCTCCCAAGAAGCTGAAAATTATATCCGATACATCGAAGGCAATGGAGAAGTCATAGCACAACTACAGGCTCCAGAAAACTAAAAACTCTACCCATAGCCAAACACTGCATTTGTGGCAAGGAATTTGAGGAGTGAGGAGGGAATCGGGGAAGTGATAAGAATAGGATGACGTGAGCGGTCCCAGTGATGTTAGTGAGACTATGTATAGAATAAGCACATGTCACTATAAATACAGACTGCACAATCCACCCCCAAATATCTGTAACATCAAGGAACCGCTACCAACATCCATGGAATTCCCCTCATTTTACATTTTACGTGGACTACTGGGAACCATTTTGATAGATTCATATTGAAAAGCTGGAGCAAGCTAAAAAAAAAAAGCCACAGCATAATCAAGACCGGAGGAACTGATGTATGAAGAAAGAAGAAAATCGCTAACCATGCCAAGCTTGGAAAAGATACAAGTAATGAGGATTCTTACAGCTTACACATATCTGAAGGATGTAACCATCGAGGAGGGACAGTAATTAGTCAGGACAAAACGGGCTTAACTTCAAATAGCACAGAGGAAACACAGTGGCAAAATAATAATAGTATCGGGAAATTCTTCATGACAGAAAAGTGCAACAACAGTTATTTTAAAGCACAGAGCATCCTATATAGATGTGCACATTAGATCATCTCACACGGAGTGCAGTCATCATCTATACCTCCATGAGAGTCCAGTCATGATCCTACTAGATGGCCGCTAGCACGAGGGTCAACCGAAGAGCCTTTTACCATTCTTTTTTTCATGTGAATGATGATGCCTTCTTTTCTGAACCAAACTGCACAACAGGTTTGTTTGGAAATATAACTGTATTGAGTACTTACGGCTATTCATTTAAACAAAAATTCTGGAGTGATTACAGCTAATAAACATGCTATTTCTAAACCTCCGAAGTGATATTATGATTCTGATAGACCATATGGCTTCAGTGTATTTATACTGCAGTGAGCTCCTTGGAGCCTTTTTGTATGTCAGCTGTGACTGAGGAGGTGTACTGGGGGCACACGGCAGCTTTGGGTGGCGGGGGGCTGCGGGGGGACCTGCGGCGGACCCCACGCCCATCGTGATCGGTCCCGGCACCCCTGTGAGCCGCCCGCCCCCACTCAAGCTTCACCACTGCCAAATTTAAGGAAGCGTTTCCTCAATTTAAGTCTTCTTTCCCAACACCAATACCCAAATGAGTAATCAAAAGTTGGTGTTAATTGGCAACGAATTAAATTAAGCAAAATTCCCCACGTTGAGACTGTTTTGCCAGCAACAGGAGCAGATGCTGTTCTTGAGGTCAGTATTTGATTTACTGAAATCCCATTCACTTGCTAACAGCGTTGAGCTCGATCAAGACTTCTCCCGTGTCATCGGGAAAGTCATAGCTGCTCTAAGAGTCCTCCACAAGTAATCAAGAAATATTACTGAATAATACACGAAGTCACTGACTTCTTGCAACATCGGTCCTACTCTTTAGAGGGACGACAGGAGAACCTCTGAAGAAGAGGAGCACTAAATATTTCTTCTTTACAGGTCACGGAGATCTTAATATTTTTTACTTCCTTTCACTCTGTTCCCATAGAGTTCTGTCATGAGACAGCAGAAGTACCGTCACATTAACCCTATTGTAATCCTGCCATTGGGTTGAAAATGGGGCCTATTAGTAATTAATCTTCGAACTGGAGGTAATAATAACACTCTCCACTTCACTGATAGCACTGCTCATCCTGCATTTATAGCTCATACAAGGACCCTTGACAGAGGAGAGAGAACCAGGGGAATGTGTTAGCTACTGCAAAAATGAGATAGAAGCTACTGACTTTGTAACCTGTAATTCACCAAAAGCTTTTTCTTCATTTTTTCTGCAGTTAAACACATACTTTAAGAGACAAAAGGTCCATTTTTTTTCCTCTCGATGCACACATGTGAGACTCATTAACGTTAATTGGATTTATGAATGCCTGTTGAAAAGAGAAGAAACCGTAAAGATTTCACATTTGCAGGGAAACAATCAAAAGGAACAATTTCTTGTGCGTCTCGCTGATGAAGAGATGAGGAAATAATGGATGAGTCACTTTGCATTATGATTCAAAATTCTTAAAATAGAAGAGATGAAAACACTGATTTCTGTATGGGTCGTATTTATGCAAAGGACTCTTTCTAAGAATCCAATCTGAACCTTCAAGCGTAGTCCTGCTTCTAATTACCTAACTCTGAGAATAAATCATGGTCTCTGAGTTGTAATTATACAGATTTGTTGCTGTAATTCAATTTGGCAGGTGTAAAATACAAGTGTAATTTCCTCTACCCCCCCCCATAGTCTTCAAAGAGACACTGAACTTGAGACATTTGATAATTTATTCCATATTGTAGCTTTCACATTTACTATGCGTCAAACTTCTGACAGATTTTTTTAGAAGGCGATTATAGATGGCTCCGGTTACTCTGCTAACTGATTTGAAAATAAATCCACCATTCACCTCGTGCTTACGACATGGCCGGCATTAGCCACCACCTGGCCTGCAGCGCCCAGAGTACTTCAAAGCAAGCTCAAAACTTCTGCGGCGATGGGGACGGGGGAGAACACGCACAGTCTTCACGTAGACAGATTTGCTGTATGGGGACTTCTCCAAGGTTGGTCTTCTGCTCGGTCCCATTAAATTAATTGGAAACTGTCTGCCTGTATCAAATAGCCCCCTCTTACAGAGAAGAGAGATTCAGCCACTCATAAAGAGCTTTGGCACTGCCCTCCCTAGGAATCTGATTTGCTCTACGTAAATCGTGAACTATAAGAAACGAGCGTGATGCCGCACCACTATGCTAAACAACAGGTCTGAATATACAGCGTATATACTAAAAATATAATATAAAAAAATATTTTCTGTAAGATAATATATAAATATTATATAAAATATAGTATATAAACATATAATATAAACTAAGTATATAAATATCTAAAAAAAACCCAAATCAACCCATAAGCACACCATACCCACTGTATAAAAGATGCAAAATACCTGACCAATTTCCTGGAAATACTCAAACTATGGAAGCATATACTGTCCATCCCACAGTGCAAGAGCTCTGTGGGCTGCAGAAGATAAGCTTTATGGCTTGCTCCTTATTTGCAACAATCTGCATCTCCAGTAATGCAGGAGTAAAGCATACAATGCCTTTAGAAAATGCTCAGCTTGAGTTTTCCCTGCCTCTGCAGAATGCTGTTCTAATGACAACAAATCAATTCCTCTATCGGTAGCGCTCCTGAGTACCTTTTAAAAGCCTTTCCAAAATTAAGATTATATACTCCAGCACTTTTTAATATGAAAAAGTGTAATCAATAAAATACTGCTGAAAACGCATATGATTTGTGGGGGGTGAGAGCTAAATATGAATTAGTTTTGGACAAGTTCCGAGTCCATCATCTTTCTTAATTACAAATTGGGTCACTGTCTATGAATTGCATGACTCAGCTCGGGAATCCCTAAAAAGAAATTGTAAGTAGATTAAATAGTTGCATTTGATTTATTTGTTACTCGGAGCTGAAACAAGCACTGTATTTTGGAGCTCTGACAGATGAGGAGAGCCCCAGAGAAAGTCAGTGGAGACACCACTCCCACCAGCCATCCATCATCTGGGCCGAGGTGAGCCACGAGCATCCAGTGGTCCCAAAAGGCCGTGAGCAGGATGTGACAGTGACGTGCCTCGCTCCCTAAGGAACCTCATTACAGAAGATTAAATTAAAAGCCGCTCTCCTACAGATCGAACACAGAATCGTAACACTGACTGAGGACGGAAGGGACGTTTAATCCTACACCTTGCTTAAAGCACGACCAAGTAGATTAAGGCTGTCCGGTCAAGTTTTGAGCATCTCCAAGGATGGAGATCTCACAGTCTCTCTGGCAACCTCTTCCAGTGTTCGACCACTCTCAAAATTTTTCTTTTTCCTTGTACCTGATCAGAATTTCCCATCTCTTAACTTGAGCTTGTTGCCTCCCAGCACGCACCTCCGAGAGGAGTCTGACTGACCAAAAATTCTCCAAGTCTGTCCAGTTTCTCAATGCGAGAACCTGAACAAACAAGGCAGATCCTTCCACCGCCACCACGAGTATGCTGACAATGATAAGCAAACCTTTGTCATGGTCTTTCTCCAGTTCCATCTTACCATTAGTCATTGTAATTGTCTGCTATCATTTGGTAACTTTTCCTTTTCTCTGTATGAAATAGCTTAGGTATTTCTGTTTCCTTCGCGTACCCAGCTGCAGCTTCCCTTCAAATACCAGCGCACTGGAAAACTCCACTTTTCTCCTTTACTTCTCAGTTATTTATAAAGCAGGTCCACTCCGGGCACCCTCTATCACCACCGGCAGTTGCCAGCACAACGCTGCAGCTACCAGGTTTCGCTAGACTTTTTCTAATTACATTGCCTTGACACTTCCATACCCACGAGCACTCAAAGGTGTTTCATAAAGAAACTCTCAAGTATTTTTGACATCCTGTTGGTAGCAAGCTCATCCCTCTGCTCAACAGGCCATTAGCATTACAACTCCATAAACCTTCGGAAGTAGTCCTTTAAAACTGTTTTAATCTCTTTTTAATCCTTAATTCTACCTGCCAGTTCACCCGCATTCGCTTATTTGCCAAACAAACAGGTGTCAGATGATTTAGTGGCTCATTTGCACAGCAGAAGGACAAGCAAATATTATCTTGATTCTTCTCCCTCGTGAAAGAATATTTTCCTTAAAACTGTGAGAAAAATCAACGTTATTATTAGAAATATCAATGCAAAGAACAAACAAAACCCAAATCTATTCAGCAGTCTATTCCACTGCTAACCTCAGAGTATTCTAAAGCATCAACTAACTATATTTTAAGTATGTATCATAAATAAGGAGCATAAAAGGTATTTTGCTTTTAAAAAAGTCTATTACAGCCCTGGTTTATTTGTATAAACAGTTGTTTACTGCTTATGTAAAAGAGCATAATGCTCTTTATGTAATTACGTTAAGTTTCCAGAGTCTCACTTTTAAGCAAACCTAAACTTTGTATCACTTTTTTTGACAATAAAGAATATTTTGTAAAAATACAATACTTTAAAAAAAAATACTGGAGACTATAGTCTAGTGTGCTGTGCTACAAGTACATAAGAAGCCCAAGATCTCCGGTATAATGTTATTTATACCACTTCTTTACTTTGTCATTTTTTCAAATTCAGAAACCAAACCAAGTGAGTGCTTAACATCTAGATAAACATCTTCCCGTGATATTAAAAATGGGAAAGAAGTTTTGCGTTAATGGAACGGGTAAGTCATTCTTGGTGTCTCCTACGAGCTTCTTTGTTCTCCTCAAGTATTAACATTCAGGGGTATAAAAACAAGTCCTCCAAACACATATGAAAAACACTAACACACAATAAATAAATGAATAAATAAAAGCCTCAATGCATCACAGAATCACAGGATCGTATAGGTTGGAAAAGACCTTTAAGATCATCGAGTCCAACCGTAAACCTAACACTGCCGAGACCACCACTACACCATGTCCCTAAGCACCTCATCCAAACGTCCTTTAAATACCTCCAGGGATGGCGACTCAGCCACTGCCCTGGGCAGCCTGTTCCAATGCTTGATAACCCTTTCAGTGAAGAAAAATTTCCTAATATACAGCCTAAAAAAGTTAAAGTTAATGTAAAAGTTACCTTTGCTGATCAGTTCAAGTCTGTTAGTCCAGAGAAGCTTATTACCGTAGCCACCAATACACTTTACAACCCCTGACTTTTCCAAAGAGCCTAACAGCCGCTGCCACGTTGACTCCTTGCCGGCCGGGAGCGGAGAGCCGGCGTGCTGTCCCACAGCCGGTACCCGTGTGCCGCGCAGGTCAGGTCCCCATCCTCCTGCCCCACCTCTCAGGCACTCCTCATTGCCACCCCTCCGCTCCTTGCCAGCAATTAACTGAGGAGTCAAGGAGAAGAGAACCGGGCATGACCCGGGAAGACTACACGCCCTTTTTTCCTACCACAGAAAAATGACGTTGCTGAAAAGGACAGAAAGCAAACCTGCAAACTGGGAACAGTCTAAGACCTAAGTGCCGAGCCTGGGACAGCCAGGTTTGGAGGCCGGCAAGGCTTTAAGCGAACATCTTCGTCCACGCTATTCTCTCGTGATAAAGCCAACTGTTTCCAACAGAGCAAGACCAAACATCTTATACAATTAAACATCTTTAAGCAAACTTCCCTAAATAATTGTATGTTTCAATAATGACTAGTTTAAAAAAAAAAATTTAAAAAACATTTTGCTTTACAGATTTAGGCTCAGGTTGTTTCATGGACTGCTCAGCTAGACCCCTGTAGCATCATAACCCTATACAGACCCAAGAGTGTCCCCAAGTTTTAACTCCAGATATTTTATCAAAATCCATTTTATGAAGCAGTAGCTGATACGCTATTCTGTAATGGGTATTGTGGTCTCCTATTCTGT
Organism: Mycteria americana; assembly: GCF_035582795.1. Classification (NCBI taxonomy): domain Eukaryota; kingdom Metazoa; phylum Chordata; class Aves; order Ciconiiformes; family Ciconiidae; genus Mycteria; species Mycteria americana. Next base: position 6,856,081 of record NC_134373.1, on the reverse strand, counting down.
AATGGGTATTGTGGTCTCCTGTTAAAAACACTTGCAGCAGAAATTAAATACTTAGAAACTGCAGCTATTTAAACAGATACCCTAAAAGAACAATTGCATTCTGCCATGTAAATCAAATTTTAAGTGTATTTATTGAAAAAATATCCACGAACTTTATGGACACCTATACACAGAAAAGACTTTTTTCTTTTTTAAATTACAGTCTCACAGGGCTCAGATACATTCTTCCACAGCAAATACAAATCAATGTTATCAGTAAGCTGGAAAGGAACCAGTTTTCCTAGTCCAGAAACTTACTTCTATAAGGTGAAGAGGCAAACTCTACCAGACATTTTGCACTACAAAGTTTTAAAGAAAACAACCTGACCAAGACTTGGCCAATGTAAGTAATAGGGCTATACGCTAGCTGTGAGAAATCTAGCAACGTGGATATTTGAGTTGAGCTGGGTCCCAGAGGAGGTAGCCTGATCACTGGCTATTTGAGGAAAGGAGTCTCTCTAAAAATATCATTTTCACCCCAAAAAAAAAAAAAATCATTTTAAAGAAATGCAAATCAGCACAGTCAGACAAAAAGCCTGACAAGTCCTAAATCATTTGTACAAACCAAGAATATTGATGAGATACTAAAAAAAAAAAAAGAAAAAACCAAACCAAAAACCTCTCAGTTCCTCAAACCAAATCTAAACGTTTTCCAAGACGCTTCAAGAATTGTAAGTCAAAACCCTGTTCTTTATCATATGCAATGAGGAGAGCAATGCCAGACTGGAGATCTGGAGATTAGTCTCCAGGCCTTATTTGAGGATTTGCTTTTAGAGCTGTGGGGGAAGAATTTGCATTTCCTTCCTTACAACACTATCTGTATAACTACCACCATGTAAAATTCCATATTGAACATATTTGGAAATTTACTCTCTGAACTAATTAAAAAAAATAGGGTTCTACAGAAACTCATGTTCACACACAACTCAGATGGTTCAGAACAAACATCTTCTGCCAAGGGAAAAACGAAACCCTCTGCCCAATCTGTACCCCTGCCATGGCTAGTCCTCAGAGGAAGGGAATCGTAAACATATTTTAACAAAATAAATTAATTACACTATGAGTTTAAAATTCCAGTTTCCCGACGCCTTCAGGCAGTTTCTTATCTCTATAGAAAAAACAAGGTTAAACACAACAAATATTGTGCCTCCTTGTGAGTAAATGTTGTGTTGTTTACTTTGGGATTTTTTAAACAACATTAAGTCACAGCTCATCATATAACAGTCTCTCAAGAACACTGGAGGAAAAGCATTTGTTCTCGCTCTGAAAATGCATGGAAAAATAAAAGAGTCTGACTAGTATTTGTTTATAAGGGTTTGGCCAGATGCAGCTAAATTAGGAAGGATCACTCCCTCTCCCGTGTCTACATTTGAATCACAAGTGAGCAAACAAAAAAAAAAAATCAACTCACTTTCCACCACCACCAGGCAGTGTTAAGGAATCTATGCTATAAATAAGGCCACCATCATTAACTGTATTACGGTCTTAAATAATAGAAAATGCTCTGGATTGATTTTGTGGGATTACCTTCGTCCATCCCTACATCTCAAGATGCATCTATTCAACAGCTTTGATTTTTGCAGAGAATAACTGTTCCCGTTGGAATGCCTAGGTGCCGTTGGAATGCCTAAGCGCCGTTCAAAAAAGGAAATATTGTAATTGTCACCAGTCAGGGGCATCCAAGATCGTGCAGCAGCTACTTAGTCAAGTCCTACTCGAAAACGCGATGTGCTAAACTACAAGGCTACTACTCAGTGTCCTCTAGATGCGCTCCTCACAGTTAACTAGTTCTTTCAACGGTGAATCCCTGCTGACAGGAAGGTCAGAAAACCCATATGTTCCCATAGCCTACAGGGAAGGTGAGACTTTCAGAATTGCAACCTGTACCTTGAGAAGGTTCAATAAGTTTAATGAGTCCAAAAATATGTGTGGTTTTGAAAATACAGAAGCCAACTTGCTGTTTTGCAGTTAGCATATTTGAGCAACGTGTATAAATTAATGCTTTGTATCTCTGAGCTAAGAGATTGCTAAGGCTATTTGCGTCAGAAAATATTCAAGGCAAAGGCTCTCCTCAGACTTACTCTTCAAGGCCTTGATCTGAAAAAACTAAACAAGTGTACTAATTTAACCATGGTAATAGTCTAATTACATTCAACAGAATACCGATGTGCTTGAAGCTTACCACGCACTTAATAAGCTTTTACAGTACAAAAATCTGCCTCAGTAGTAGCTCTGAATCAGAAGCTGTCCCAGTTTAAATCTGCTGCACATTGGACTCCGGCTCCTATTATTTTTTGGACCAGACGATGTACTCATACGGAGTCTGATGGACATGAGAGCGCTGTGTCTCACTGCGCAAGACTTGCGACCTCTCAGAGTTGCTTGGAAATGCACTTAAATTATGATAGCCTCCTCTTTGCTCAACTCACCAAAACGACCCTGTTGATGTGCTTTGAATCAGTACCATCACCGATAGCCTTATAAAAAAGAAAAAAAAAAAGGAGTCGCCTGCGTTCGTGCAAATGAACTCTAGAAGTAGAATACAGATATGATTTTGTCGTTACTTTCATTTTACCAAATTATTTTGTTGTCTTCTAAGTGGTTGGTTTTCAATCATGATTTAAGTGACACGGATTAACTAGTCAAATTAAATTAGGTAGAATTTGTTTTGCCATTTTAATGTTTTAATGAGTTAGGGCTGTTCAGCTTCTCTCATAGCAAAGATGTGAGCATTTTCAAGTTCCAAACTCAGGTCACGAGCACACTGAAATGCCAAAGACATTAGCAGATCTATGGGGGACAAACCACTGATGAAAGTAACAGGTCATTTTTCTCCCTTAACCAATGAAACTCTAGCCTAACAAGTCTACCCTACAAATTCTGCAACACTAAAGATGAAAAACAATGCATTGCAACAGTTTTATTAAATTCTGCATGTATAAGATAGAATTTAAAAATTACCCTCAGCTACTGGCAACGTACAATATGGCAAACAGAACTGCAGGACCTGTTTTTACTGGTATTTAAAATAAACATAGAGTAAGTATTGATTATTTTACATATGTATTAGACGGCTTGAAATCAGCAGACATTTCTAGCTGCTCATGCAGACAGTATCCTCCATCAGGAAAGCTGTTTCACAGGTAGTTTACTGCTTTCCTACTCTAGGAGGGTATGGATGTTTGTAATAGAAATTCTCATAAAATAGATTTTTATGTCCACCATAACATATTTACTTTAGCTGATCTGGAAATACAAAAATATGCTACAAAATGTAAAAGAACTAAAGACAACAGACAGCCTGAAGAACAGATGGCATTTTCAGAAGACGCTAGCGTATCAATATCTGAACTCCACGGAGTTTTTATAAAAGCAGAACTAAGCCCTAGGACTTTTAAAAGAAGTTATTCAAATTCAAAGCAGTTTTGTTCAATAAATCTAAGTGGCAAGATAAGCTGATGATACAAACAATTAGATTAATAAAAGATGGTCTAAATGGACATCCAGCAGCTTTTTAGACAGACCTGTACCTACGCTGTGATTTAAAGGCCAACATGCACGCCCTACACCCATGTCCAAGTTGAGTGGGAGGCATGAAGGCGTACTGCATGGTAGCACCTGAAACTCATGCGATCTTCCTCCCCACAAGGCTTACCACACTGAGTTCAGAGTTCGACTCCAGTTGGAGATAATTTGTGCCTGCCTCCCTTGGAGCTGGGGACCGCTATTTCAATTCTACCCCTGTAGTCCCCTGTGTACATGTTCATAACCAAAGTATATAGAGAGGTCATTGCTACACACAGTAACAGATTTCTGCGTTCAGTACATTTGAAACTACAGTCCTTTAACCAACTGCTCACCAGGAAACTTTTGATCTTACCTACTTCCTATCAGTATCAGCAAGACACTTAAAATTAGCATTACAGTAGCAATTTATACCACCTAAAGGTCTAAAATTTTCACTGACCTCCTTGGGCAAGTAATAGGACCTCACTCATTCTGATCACCAACAGAGAAAATGTATGTGTCCAATTAAAAGAAGTGAACGAGCCCTACACAGCTAGTTCTCCATTGCTGTTAACTCTCGATGAAACAGATACAGAGCCATTTACACGAGTGGAACATCTAAGGGTGAAATAACAGATATTCAGTCGCTACCCCTGTACCAGCTACTCAGAAGACCAAGCAAAGAGTCAGTTCTCTTGCTGAGCAACCAGAAATCATACGTGTAACTAGGATAATGCCTTAAAATGGCTCAGTTTATATTCTGAAAGACATTTGAAGGATTTAGCAAATCACCTGTGATTGTGACTCCAAAGAACTGATTTCTCCCTCCAGAGAGCTATTCTTTCGTACAAGTTTCAATACTTTTTGAGATTATAAGCTGCAAGACAGCAGCCACAGCAAGGAAGAAAAATTACAAAGAAAGACTGGCGTAATTTGACATCAATAACTTAAGGCATAAAAAAAAGAACACAGTAAGCGCGTGAAAACTTCAGGAGATCCAGGGACAAAAGGAAGAGTTTGCAGCAAACAAATTTCTGTAAACTGTTACTGCCAAAAAGAACAGCCTTGGGAAGGACTTCAAAGTCACCAAGTATGAACCCTGACAATAAACGCCCAAGCAATCAGGCCTATATTCACTGATTAAAACACCGAGGCATAAGCAGTATTAAATAAAAGTGCAGAAAGAGCTTCAGAAATTTGCAACGCCCTTGCGTATTACTGACCCACATGGTAAGTTTCGAGCCGCTTCTTCAAAAACCATCTGCCACACGAAGCCCAGGCAGCCGTCGGTTCACTCGGACAGCGCTCCGCCAAAAAACCAGCCACGCACCCCTTCCAAAGAGCTGCACGGAGCACGGCAGTAGGAGATTAGCTATCCTTATGAGATTGGACCTGTTTGAAGAATATCTCAGGCAGTAGAAACTGCAGTAGAAGAGGATAAAGCCTCATCCAACGGCCCAGATACCACCAATTTCTTTTAACCAAACTGCTGCATTTTCTGAAGGAATGTTAAGAGTCTGGATGTTGTTCTTCCAGATGTGCTGAGCCCCTTTCCCATCAATTCATAATTCAAATGTATTTTCCGGATAAGGAGCAGCAGATTGCAACTGGGTAAGCGTGCCCTACCCAGCCTGGGCAGCTACCCAGTGGGCCTGGGGGAGCAGAACCGTACCCAGATATGCGTTCCTTCGTTTTCCCCCACTATCTCACTACAGGTTCATTCACAAGCATTTTCTTCTTATTTTATTTAATTTTAAAAAGTAGGTTTTTTACACTAGCCTCTTTTCTCAGTTTGCCTAAATCCACCCTTTGCTTTGTTCCCTCTTGTGCCTTTCACTTCTCTCCGAGCTCAGGTTTTCCCCGTACACCTTCCCTTGAGGAACAGAACTGTGCCCTTCCCTTCCTTCTCCTACTTCATATTTCCATCCCTCATCCACTTTTTTCTACCTCCCAAATAACCCCATCTCAAAGCCCTGCAATCAGTGGCACTGCAGATAGATAACGCCTCAGGGAAAGGCCACGCCTAGGAACTAGGCTACAGAAACTCTGTTATTCCACCTTTTTACCAAAAAGCGACTCTCTGATCCTCTCCACCTAGAAAGACTTTTTTTTTTTTAAACCCCTCAAAGTAGGAAGGATGAAGCTTTGTCCTTCATGTTCCCTGCTAGGTGAGCAGGGGTTTGTAGCTCTTTCCTCCTGTTACCTTCTGGGAGCTTTGAACCAAAACTTTGTAAAGCTTTAAATGACTTTAATTCTGCGTGAAGCAGCACGCAGGCAGAGGATGAACATGTAAGGATCACCTGCAGGGCCAAACAGTCAGGAAAAAAGTGTTTCTCAGTGACCTCTCTTGGAGAGTAGGGCAAAAAAAGAGGAGTTGCAGGTGAATACCAGGTCACTTCAGAGCGGGACAGCAGCCAAAAGCTCTAAGGGCCTTCCTCCCCTGAAACCTAACCAGCTCCAGGTTTGCACATAGGCTAACGTGAAACCATCTCGAAATCACAACTTCATCATTTGACTAGGACCGGCACTTTCCTACTTGCTATGAAATTCAACTGTAGCACATGTAGTCGTCCTTCTTCCTACAGTATGGCGGCAGAACTCTTCAAGAGAAGCAAAGCTTAGCAAATATCATAAGTTTCGCACAAAAGCAATTCTACGCTGTACAAGCAAGAGGCTGTTTTCAGGTTCTCCTCAGCTTACAAGGAAGCAGTGATTTTTAGAAAGTTTGGAGCATAGATGAAGGCAGACTGAATGCTTTACAGCAAAATGGGAAGGCACGTCTGAGGCAGAGAGACCCCAAAATATTTCTGGTTTTTACATTTACAAATTGCTGTTTCTCCTAGTCTTATTCTAGGATGGAAGACACCAAGAGCATATTTAGAAGTTCTGATAAGAATGCAGCCTTTTAAGACATATTCTACTCTGCATTAATAAAGATTTTCATCTTTTTAAGTTTGAAAGCCTATTTACAGTGAAAGTGACTGATCCTCTGAAACAATGGAATATTTGATTTTCCCATAGAAGCCGGCTGAAATGTACTTTAGCGCCTCAGAACTATTTGTCTGAACTATCCAACCACCCTACATCACAACCCAATGGTATCTTTACCTCCTTTAAGTTAAAACTCACTCAAACATAAATAAAAGTCTTGATATCTGCATATACACACTATTTATTTCATAGCAAAGGACTTCATTTTGCTGTCCACAGAGCCAACATCAAGAACTCTCCCTTTTTAACCCAGCAAAAACTTTGACAGTTACGCTCCTCGCTGCCCCCAACAAAAGCTTTTAAAGGTAAGGTTTCCCACGGCAAATCCACAACCAATATTATCTTTTCTCCCCTCACATCTATTCTATCTCACTGAAGAGCAGGGTTGAGTTAAATTTCTTTCCAGAGTAAGAGCGTTCAAAGCCTACACAATATACGTATTTAAATTTTAAGTTAGCACCGGTCTTCCCAAATATATTTTGGTCACTAATGTTTTTACCAGTAAATAAATCAATCGGGAATGTTGAGAATACAGGGATGGGTTTTTGCCAAGGGAAAAAAAATAAAAAAGCAAGAATAACATGCTATTAAAGCAGAATCAATTATGAACTGCAAGATAATACACAGTCCAAAAGTTACATCAGAGTATTCTCAGTCTTGCCAAATGCATCTTTACTGAAATTGTTCAGCAGAAAGAAGGCGATGTATCGTGCAATTATTTAAAGTGTACCAAATATTTCTACAGTAGGTCTTGGGTTTGCAACTGTAACAGTGAAATATTACACGTATATTGCCATCTCATGGATACCAGAAATACTTGTTTAAAATTCTGAGAATGTAATCCCTAACAGAAAAATATGCAGAATTGACAGCAAATAAAATTGCGGTAAGATTTACAACCCGAAAGCAGGAACTTTACATTTGAAACAGTCCAAAAATCTGCCTCAGATTTGTTCGTAGTAGTTACTATTTTTATGACTTGGCTCAGACTTGCTTTAATCTCTTTATTTAGGAAGAAATTGCAAGCTTGCCAACTCTAGCAAATGTTAAGTACTTTAGTAAATTCCCCATCAATATAGGTCATGCATTCGAGGGAACAAGAACGTGGCGAGTAAGTTCTGCACCATCTCCTCCAAAGGGGATTTCGGAATAAGACGGTGATGGGAGAGAGCGATAAACAACGCGGCTAAGCCCCTCTTTCAGCTCCATCCTACTCTCCAGACATCTGTCCGCACTTTGTTGTGCCGTGATTGAGATGCTACGTGATGCAGCTCACCCAGCCTGCTCTTCTCCTACATCCCTTTTCTCTGAACAGGCAGGACAGCGCACGTATTGCCAATACCATCGCATCGTAACTCTCCCATTAAAGTTCAGCAATAGTAGCGAAGCGAGCCCAAACAAGTCAGCAAAAACCATAGGAAACCCAACAGATGTAAAGATTCCAAAGTACGGCATGTGTATGTAAAAACAATTTTAATAGCCTATACAGGCTTTCAGAGTATCTGGCCAAATTGCCTAAACCCATCAATTCCTTTCAAACTCAGAGTTTTGCTTTTGAAAATAAACTTGGCGGCTGACAAACAAAAATTTCTATCATTTCTGAAGCTATTCTGGCACAAACGAATCTCTCTACTCGAGAGCTCGGACCTCAAGTAACCAAGTTTCTGCTCCTTTCTTCACTTTATAAAGCAGGACCTCCAGCTGCCCCTGGCAGCGGGGGTGACGGGAGTCCCCTGGTGACCCAGACGGAGCCCTCCGCGCCGAGGGATGCCCTCCCGCCGAGGGATGCCCTCCTCTCCGAGCGATGCCCTCCCGCCGAGAGATGCCCTCCTCTCCGAGCGATGCCCTCCCGCCGAGAGATGCCCTCCCGCCGCCTCAGCGCAGCGGCTGCCGCCTCTCCCAGAGCTCGCCCCGGGCCGAGAGCCCCGGCGCTGCAGCTCCCCGCCGAGAAGGGTCTCCGGGCTGTCCATTCGCAGCCTCTCCACAACCAGCCTCCGCGTCGGCGGCTCGGAAAGGACGCGCGAGTGCCTACCCCGCCGCCGCACGGGCTGCCCCAGGGGCGCGGGGAGCCAGGGACAGCCCCCCGGCAGGCGGGCGCTGCGGGCACCGCATCCCCGCGGCGGCACGGGCACCGTCGGCCGCGCAAAAAACCGGCCGGCACCCCGGCCGCCCGCACGGCCGGCAGCGCTCCCGCCGCGGCTTCCAGTTAGCCGGAGACGCTGCTGCGAAGCGGAGGGAAGGAGAGAAGCGGGGGAGGCAAGAGAAGAAGCCATTACCAGAGTTTTGTTCCCGTTCTTGCTGAGGGGGCCTCGGAAAACTCCCTTGATGTTGCGAAAGTGCCCGTTGCTGAGGTGCGCGGAGCTGATGACAATGTAGTAGCACTCCATGGGGCCGGGCAGGGGGCCGGGGCCGCCTCCCCGCCGCCGGCTGGGCGCTCAGGCCGGCCTCGGGTCGGCGGGGAGGGAGGGCAGGGCGGGCCGGGCCGGGCCGGCGGGGCCCCGCGGCGTGCGCGGCGCCGCCGGCCGGCGGAGGGGCGGGGGGCGCAGCCCCTCAGGCTCGGCGCGGCGCTGGCTGCCGGGGGAGGAGCGGCGGCACGGCCGCGGCGGAGCCGTCTGAGCTGCCGCCTCTGGCGGGCATAGTGCTATTATAGCGAGCAGCCTTGCCGGTCGGCTGCACTGAGCCAATGGCAGGGAGCCACTGGGCTGGCACCGGGAGCTGTCAGAGGAGGACATCTGTCACACGCCGCCTTCACCGCCACCCACAGCCCCCGCGCCCCGCTGCCCCCGCCGCGGACGGGCCGACACCCCCCGCCGGGGCGGCGGTAGGTAAAGGGGGGGGGGCAGGAACGGGCGGGGGGCGGGCAGACCTGTCACCCCCGCCGCAGCGAGCGCCGGGGCCCCGCAGGAGGGGTGTGCCCGGGGGGGGGGGGGGGTTGCCCGGGGGGGGTCCCCTTTTCTCTTGGGGGGGGGGGGGGGGGGGGCACTACCGCGGGCGCACGAGTGTGGCTCCTCGGGAACGGGGGAAGCAGGGAGAGATGCCCGGGGGTGCGCCGCCCCCAGCCCAAAGCTCCTGCCCCTCCTCCGAGCCCTGCCACCGCCCCCTTCTCTTTTTTATTTTATATACATATATATATATATATATATATATATGGTTTTTTCTTAACGCCTAACTGAGCAGGCACCTTAACCTTTGCAGGGCGGAGCAGCCCCCGCTCCTTGGGCCGGCTCCGCGCCGGCGGGGCTCGTCAGCAGGCACTTAGCGGGATCGATAGCCGCCCCCCCCCGCCGCTTTCGGCCCGTGACCGGGTGACAGCCGGCATTTCTCACATCCCCGCCGAGGGGGGGCTCCGGCCCGCCCGTCGCTGGGCTGCAGCCGGGGCAGCAGCCCTTCATCCCGCCCGGCAGCCTTGAGAAGGAGGAGCGCGCTGGCAAAACTTCTGGGGCAGGGCCTGGTTTCGGCGAGGATGCGGGGAGCGGCGGGGAAAGGCGACGGCTGCCCCTGCCCGCCGGGCTGCCCCCGCCTCCCGGCCCTCCGGCCGTGCCTCACGGCTCTCCCGGCGCGGCTGCTGCCCGCCCCGGCCCGGGGGAGCCGGCGGAGGCGGCTCTGCCCGCCCTGCCTGGCAGGGCCTCGGCGGCTGCAGGGAAAACAAGAACCACCATGGTTTGGTGCAGGCTCTGCCTCTGCCATCCTCACCCTCAGCCCTAATGCACGTATAACGTACTCGCTCCGTTTTATACGGCCCCGGGAAACTAGGGATTAAAAACCGTGAGGTAACTATAATCTACACCGCACTCCTTCACCATCATTTCTTTCTTTTTGTAGCACACAAAGCGGAACGCGCTGCCAGACCAGATTTTGTCACAGTATAAGACGTGTTTAATAAAGATGCTCAAGTCCTCCCCCCCCCAAGAGAGCTATGATTTGCAGCTTTATCGCATAAGACTTGAAATGCTCTTAGCTGGCTCATCTTCCAGCCTGCTTCACCTTTATTCTGGATTGCAAAAATCAAGATTTATGGGCTGAAATTCCAGTGCCAAAAGAGGGAACAGCTTGGAAAATAAGCCCAGAACCATGATGTAACATCTGAAAATGCCTCTTAGTCAGCATTTACTGCTGGCAACATCGTACCACCATCCTATCATCTTGTCCTCCAAAATAAAGCAACTGCTTCCAGGAAATTGGGGGGGGGGGGGGGGGGGGGAGGCAAACCCTTTCCTGGCAGAAATTCCTGTCTTTGCAGTCCCCAATTTATGAGAGGTGCCTTCCTCTGATAAGCGTTTTCTATCATTACTTCCCTTCGTACACAGTGAACAGTAAATTTTGACAGCTGTCACTCATCCTTCAGCATTTTCAGTACTTGGGAAGGAAGCATGGAAATGGCAAAAGTGGAAAGTTTTAACAGCTGAGACACAGGTGAGGGATCAGAATTTGCTGCTTCTTGTTTCAGCCAAAAAAGAGGGTGAAAATGTACACGCACATAGTAACTCTTTCTGCTTATGAGTATGTACGTGTACATCCAGAAATAACCAGCAAGTTTATTACAGTGTAAAAATGAAGTCGGTATCATAAATATTTGATAGATTTTAACAACACAGCACATTTAAGGCCTGGTTCCAGTTTCAGACAGAATCACGGGTACGATTCTCTTTCAAAAATGTCCTAAGTTTAGGTAGGATAGAGTCATGAAAAGACAGAGAAAGAATAACACAAATATGAAAAAAAGAAATAAAATTATACAGTTCCTTTCTGGGAATAAATATATTCCAACTTGGACTTGAACAACAACTTTTTTCACCCTCTAAATGCCAGGACCCTTCTGCCTGGGAGCGCAACTCCTCGCCGACAGTCTACTCCACGCCGTCCACCATTTCAAAGAATGAGAACATTTTTCTCTGAAATATTTGCACTGACCATTTCATTACACATCACTGACCCGTTTAATTACACCTACTACAATCATACACGGGCACTTTCATGGTTGTATGGCAGCTCGCTGCCCTTTCAGAGGCGTACGAGGACATGGGAAACGTCTTATTGTAGCAACAGAGAAATAACCTACTCCCGTAGCTCGAGTTTGAAAGGATCAATGCGCTTTGTAACAAATGAGAGTGCCCGAAACAACTTTAAAAGCTGCTATCGCTTCTGCTAATGAGGATTGTTGTCGTCCTCTATTAAAGAAGAAAAAAACCACCCCACAACTAAAGACCACTTGATTCCTCCAAAGCACTCTGTAAAGAAATGACAAGTTGTACTAAATAGCACCTATTAAGCAAAATGTACATTTTCTACTTATTCTGGTTGGCCTCTTTTTTTTTTTTTTTGGCTGCTTCTCTGTTACTTTGCTACCTCCAGTTTTCCTTGTGTGTCTTCCTTTAATCCTTCACTGTACTTTTCCTGCCTCATTCTGTTTCTCTGTTGTGATCACACAAGCTCAAGATGCTTCTTCCTTCCCAAATCTTTTTTTTTTTTTTAAATCTTAATAAATTGCTAATTTCATCAGTCCCTGACCCCATGGCCCCTACATACCATCAGTCTTACCTGATTCTGTCTCTGTCCTATTCCCCTGGGTAAGTATCTGGGTTTTGAGCTGTGTATACTGCTATTTACTCAAATCTCTGCCATATAATAATAATCAGTGCTGCTGATTTACTCATTCTCTTACTCTCCCTGATACTTCCTATTTGGAAAAATCTTCAAGCAGGTGTTCCTGTATAAAACTGCAAATATCAACTCAAGAAACAGGATATGGATTTGAGAGACTTTCTGGAAAACTTGTGAACTAGAAGCCAGTGAATAAATTACGCTAATTCATGTAACATTGTACTGGTTTTCTGCCTGTGACAATACTCAGTATTCTGCATTTTAATATTTAATAATATTCATCATTCAAGAAATAGTCCTGGCATAATCCAGAAAAAAATATTCAACAGTGTAAACAGTCCCCTTTTGTTTAACAGCCTTTAAAGCATGGCACAGAGCATGTGTTACCAAGTGAATATATCCTGAGAAATCATTCACTCACTGCTGAAACATATCCATCAAGGATAGAAAGAAATATCTGCGCTGTAAGTCACAAGAAACTCAATTGAGCTCCCATAGCAATTCTTATTGAATTCAATAAAATTCAGTTTATCCTAAGAATATCTCCCTGTAAGTAATCTGCTGAGACGCACATTTTTACCCTTTTTACCATCTCCTGCACTTTCAGTTTCCTTTTTTATTGCTTTTTTTTTTTTCCTTTTCACTTCGCCTTGGATGTTTTGCCCCATTTCAGATGTCTGCCATCCTTGCATTAAGCAGAAGGAAAAATAGGAGTATCCTGTGTGCCTTTTAACGGCCATTATGGTATAATACACATTATACACTATATTAGAAATGCGTTCATTCATCAGCTCTACGGGGTGGTGAAGCTAGAAAAAAGGAAACTGGGGCACTCTGCTAGCCTTCCCTGTACGTGAAGAGTATCAGAGTGAGGTCCCTATTTCAACACATGAGCTAAGCGGAGCACTGGTATCACAAAAGCTAAGGAAAGGTAATAGTGACTTAAAGCCCCGTAGCATGCAGTCAAATCGTAGGCTATACCCTGCAGCCCTCAAAAGTCACAGGGAGTGGACTGCGAAGGCTTAAACTAGTATTTCTGCTTGATCCCAAAAGCAGCAACAAAGATTTATTAAAACATGCTGGGTTTTTTTCTTTGCTTTGCTCCTTCAGCCCTCCAAAGCATGTAATTTTATACCACAGCTCTTGCAGAACAGCTCCAAGCAGCAGCAGTCTGGCGAGAATTGCCCCCTCCCTCTTTTCACTTATCCATAGCATCTATATCTAGCCCTGAACAAATTCACATGGGTAAGAGATGCAAACGCTTTTCCTCCCCTTCTCTTCCAAATTACCAGCGCTACCACTGTCTGCTTTAGATACTATTGGGAAAAAAACTTTCTGTTGTTACTGAATCAAATACACGGTTCTCTGTATCTTCCCTTCTTAATGTTTATGCTGCAGAATTTCCCCAACAGCTCATGCACGCCTCTTTTTTTTCCTTCCCTAATCCCTAACCAAAAGAAAAAAAAAAAAAAAGAAAAAAATGGCAAGTGATACTCTGAGTATTAGGTGACATCTACAAGTATTCATGTACCACAAAAGCATTAAATAACAGGAGACTTTTACAAGGGTCAGAAAAAAACTGATGGTCCAGCCAAGGTAAAAGAACCCTCTGCAAAAGCGACTGTTGCCTGTTTCAAACATTGAAAACGCGATTCACTCTGCTATGTTAAACACCGTCTTACAAGCAAATCCTCCGTCATGCACGCTTGAAGGGTGGCTCTACGTGAAAAGCAAATGGAGCCAGCAACTGGAAAAGGAATCCCAAGAACAATCTGTGATGGAATTAGAGTTTTCCAATATCCACTCAACCCAAACATCCCAGTCAAAACCAAATAGAACAAATGAAATCAAATTACGAAAAATCATATGACAAAAATTGAATCATGATCTCACCAATGGCAATACCTCCAATTTTTCACGACTGACTGCTGTATAAAATCCTCATCGGCTTCACTTCTCTAACAATCTAGCACAACAGTGCAAGGAACAATCTTTCAGGGACAGCATGGAAAAACTTAGTAAAAAAATGTACCCCTCCATACATCAAAAAAAAAAAAGGCAGTAAGACCACAGAATGGGTGCAGTTCCACAGTCACCAGCCAAAACTCCCTAACGTCCATCAGGCAGGTTACGTAGCTAGCACAATGTCCTGGTTTCAGCTGAGACAGAGTTAATTTTCTTTATAGCAGCTGGTATGGGGCTCTGTTTTGGATTTGTGCTGAAAACAGTGTTGATAATACAGAGATGTTTCAGTTGTTGCTGCACTGGTCAAGGACTTTTCAGCTTCCTGTGCTCTGCCAGGGGCAGAAGAAGCTGGGAGGGGACACAGCCAGGACAGCTGACCCCAACTGGCCAAAGGGCTATTCCATACCATATGGCATCATGCTCAGCATATAAAGCTGGGGAAGAAGAAGGAAGGGGGGACGTTCAGAGTGATGGCGTTTGTCTGCCCAAGTCACCATTATGTGTGATGGAGCCCTGCTTTCCTGGAGATGGCTGAACACCTGCCTGCCCATGGGAAGGAGTGAATGAATTCCTTGCTTTGCTTTGCTTGCGTGCGCGGCTGTTGCTTTCCCTATGAAGCTGTCTTTATCTCAACCCACGAGTTTTCTCACTTTTACCCTTCCGATTCTCTCCCCCATCCCACCGGGAGGAGTGAGCGAGCGGCTGTGCGGGGCTTAGTCGCCGACTGGGGCTAAACCACGACACACAATATTAAAGCCAACGAGACATTAACTCCATAAGCAATATCCAAAGAGTTTTCAAGTAGCCCTTCAGGGTCTTGTAGTTTTGTGGAAAGGGAGTTGACTACAGAACGAGCACCAAGTTTAATTTTTACCAGTTAAAATTTTTCACTTAATTTGAACCAGCTAAAACCTGCTTTGTTAAAGAATACGACACTTCAAAGACACTTAAGAAGTGAAAGGCTTTTAACCAAAATAAACGAGGCACCAAGAGAAAACCTGATAAACAAAAGCAAGTTAGTGAATAAATAGGAAAACCGTTCATTTGGAGATCTAGGATAGTAAGTGGGTTGTGGCCATTTAGGCCATTTACCACAATTCTGTGGCAGCAGATTATTTTCCTTGCCAATGCCTACACAACTTTTTCCAGAGTTAAAAACTCTAGAGTCTAAAGAACTGATCAAAAGTCTTCCACAGTCAATAGGAAACTTCACCTACAGTGAGCTTGGGCTCGTCTCCTGAAGGAGTAGGTATCTCCATAGGAAGAAGTCCTGAAGTTCACCTCAGGACTTGGTATTAGCTCCAAGCTTTTCCACTGGGTGGTGATAATGAGATCAAGAAGTTCAGGAGAACTGATAATAGAAGAACTCGGAACACAACCAGTATTCATTCATTCATGTGTTCATTCATTCTGTCTCTCTATATATACGTACATATTTCTGTGTGCGTGAACATGTATACCTACCTATGTGTACATAGGCAACACTGGAAATTTATACATTCATTAGTCCTTCTGCCACAGTAATGAAAGGATGAATAAAATAGTTTCTAAAATCTTTCAAAGGATTAAAGAAAAATTTTAAAAGGGCTAGCGTACTAAGTCTAAAATTAATCTCAATCACCATTTGCTTCTTTAGTATTCAGTTCAACAACGTAATTTTTTCAATGTAAAAGCTGAAGAGAGCTGGGGCGACACTGATGACAGGTCAGAAAGTAGCACTATATTATTCTGAATGAGCCAATGTAAATTAGAGACCCACTGGGGAAAAAGACTCCAGTGGTTAATATTTTAATACGTTTCACTGAGTTCAATATATGACACACTATCATGGCTTCCTTTTTCATGTGATCTGTAATAGACACAGAAAAGAATGGAAACGAAATCAAAAATTACGTGTTTACTTTCCTAATATTACACATTTCAGTGAGATCCAATTTTTAGAATGGGAATGTTTGGCTTCCTCTGAAAATCAACCCCCTTTACAATATTTATGGTTACAACCTCCCAGTTTAAGACACCATAAATCACATCAGGCATCAATTGGCTCACTTTCACAGGGTGCTTGTTCTAACAATACCAAAACACAGCAGAATATTAAGTACGTGCTGGGAAAGGATATTTCTAATACGGTATCATGTGACGTATCGCCATGTACAATTTAGATCGTACCCTTTGACGCCACAGCTTATATAAGGAGCAGGTAATCGTTACATACGTATATAATCAAAGAACTACCTTTGTTTTAAACCTTCAGCAGCAGTGAGGCTGGTGATGATAATTAAGGCCGTCCTAGCTTTACCCCACGGATCTTGGGCATCGGAGCACACGACGTGCGTTGTCGCTAGCACTGCAAGGCTTGCTTGGGAAAACGAAGCAAGATCCGGAGGCTGTCAGAGCCTTACGTCTACGTTGGTTTACTGTTCTGCACCAAACTTTCATCTCCTGATTTTATCCGAATACACTTTTACAGTTAATTTACCTTTTTTACGGTACAGCTTAAAATGGCTGTAGAACTCCTCTCGCAGGAATACGTGTGAGCTGCAAGATACATCATAGTCATAATTTTAAAACCCCACAATTTTTATGACTTATGATTTAAATACAGGTAGATAGATGCGGTATGGTAATAGTCTTGAAGTACGCATTATGGTCCTTCTGAGTGGTGCTTAACACTATCAACTTACTGTGTGAAAGGCCTTGTTTACTCATTAGAACAATTACATTTTTTTTCCTTAATAACTAATGACTTACCAATCTGTCTGCTGTAACGAAAGAATATAATTACAAATAGGCACGTTAAAAATACTATCAAAAGAATTTAATCAAACTTTCAAAATATTAATAACTTATGTGCTTAATTAAAGATAGCCGTATCAAAATAGCCTTGAGCATATTATAGATTACTAGCCTGAAAAAATGTCATTATAAGAAACAAAGTCAGTATTGTTCTAAAAATAGAGAGGATTTCCAAAGCCCAGCATATCCGTTTGGGCATTTTGACAATTAAAAAATGCCTACGTAATTCATTTAATTAAGTAAAAACTTAGTCATTAGCTCAAGCCATACAAATCATGCTAACTTTTATCTCAATGTACATCTTCTTGTGTATCTGTAAAACCTGTGTAATCAGAAGACAAGGCCGAATAGTATTAATAACAATATCGAGACAACTGCCATGGGTAAGCTGAAAATCTGTGCCCAAGCAGCAACACAAGCAGTTGTTTTTTCATCCAATTTTTGGGTTGCCTTGGAGTTATATTGCTCTTGTATTGCTGAACCCTGAATTAACAGTCCTGCTTGTCTCCAAGGTGGAAGGATGAACTATTGTTACTTTTAATGACTCCACATTAATTTAATTAAAATAATAAGCATTCTCACCTCATTTATTTATTATTTGACTGGAAACAGGTTTAGGTAGTTTCAAGATTTTTCTGCTCTACAGCTATGTTCACATGGCCCTTTAGACCAACAGTTCCTGGTGGCAAGCACATAGATGGATAGGGCCACCAAAAATAAACCTTCCCCAGTTTTAAAAGACCATCTTCCACTTCCTTCTTTGCATAATCGTGAGACAGTGTATGCATATAGAGAGAGAGATATATAGTTAGGAGCTTACTTTTCCACTTTCGTTATTGCTATGTACACTCCAATATCACTTGACATACTTCCATAACTGTCTATTACGCTTTCTCCACAGAAATGTGAATTTAACATAGGGTATCTGTTATCTATATCTACAAACACTCAAAATAATGCATATTTGCTTTTACAGGATTTCAACACTGACACCTCCTAAATATATGACCCTTGAACTAACCTTAACATCGGCATTCCCGTTCGAACCCATGACCCTAATGCACTTCAAATGCAAGTAAGAGGAAAAGAAAGTATAAAATGTTTTAAAAGTCAAAACAAAAATGATACTCAACTATTCCCTGGGAACCAGCGTGCTCTATACTTTTTACAGGAAAATGCATTTACTGTAAAACAAAAACATTAAAACAAAACAAAACATGAAGAAAATAAAACCACACCACAAAACCACATCTGCACTCAAGTTCTCACAACTCTAGAAGAAATAAGATATGTTTAAACCTGCTGATCTAGAGTTAATTTGAAAACAAGAAAAAAACCCCACCACCAAAAAACCCAACAAAGAAACTCCAACCCTACTACTTTCAAAGCAGATCTTGAGATTTGTACCTTGTATTTATTAAGACTGAGCCTGGTAGACTCAGCCACTGCCAGGATAGTCCTTCAGCCCTTTACGTTGTCTAAATTAGCCACTTCTAAATGTCTTCAGTGCTACACTTTTGTCAGCTTGAAATCCCCACCAATTATGTGACCTAACACTGAAATCAAATAATTTTCAGGCTTTTCTCTTCCTCTTTACAAATACTCATGCATTACTGCAAGACACTGAAGTCCCTGTATCCCTGTAGCTTCTGCTGGTAAAGCTTTATTGTCATTACTTTAATTCTCAAACATAAATTGATTCCTTGAGCTTCCTAGTCATTTTTGTACATCTTCTCTAAATTCCCTCTGCTCACTTTCCAGAGCAGAAAATTCTCTTATAAAAGTATATTTATATCCAAATGACCAAAAGTGTAATCTATTTGCAGGCAGATTATATTTAAAGATCATCTCTTACAGACAGCAAGATTTAAGTTCTTTGGCTGGATATTCATCTCCATTACGTCCTCCACGTTCTTTTCAGAAAGCAAAACATGGATTAGTTTCGTAATAACACCGTAAAGGTTGAAAAGCAGGACCTGTAAGACAATTGTCACGTTGAGAGACTTCAAGAATAAAAATAACGTTCAGGGAACGCCACTGCAAAATGAGACCGAATATAAACACGCGGGGCACGCGTCTACCTCTACGTCGCTGCTCCTTGATAGTCTCCTTCATCTTCCTTGCTTTATACTTGTAGAGGTTCTCCGGTAAGCGCTGACACCGATACGCCAGCCTGCCCTTGCCAACCTCTCCCTTCGGGGCTGGCAAGCCCCTACTATCTTTCATATCAGTATCGCAGACTCCTCGCATCCACAATTTGTTTTCCTCATTGCTTTATTTTCGGTACAGTCAATTCTTTGACTGTAACGGATGCTTCATTTTACAAAATATGTTTTCTTATAATTTCTCATCTGCAGTTTACTCGCCCTTCACATGAGGAACTAATGAGAAAGCTGAGAGAAAACCAAATACTATTTGTATTAATTTATTAGCAGGAAGCCAATTTTTGCTCAATATTGCAACCGTGTATTTGGGATTTAACAGAACGTTCCTCGAACTGAAGGCTAGCAGCAAGGTAAGTGGATTTTGGACAAAGCATTTTCTGACCTCATGAAAACAGCAGCAGGAGACCAAACCCAGTGGCCAAAACTGGATCATAGCAATGAAAAACCATATGTGTTTCTGGTCTTTAAATTGCTACTCTACAGAGTGATAAGAGACATCATCTAGAACCTTATCAGGATGTAATTTCCTAAGAGAAATGAGAAAGGAACAGGCAACCCCCTCTTATGTGATCTAACATTAGATTGCAGTACACGATAAAAATATCTTAACAACGGGCGTATACCTAAGGAAGATAAAATTCCATCTCTTCTTCCTGAAGATGCTTTCTATATACAAACCCATTTAAAAATAGCATATTTCTGGTTTGCTGTGCATGACTGTCTTCAGGAAATGTTTTTTGGCAAAATCTGCTCACAGTTCCTGTATCTTTTTAGTGCTTCTGTAATGATATCTCGTAAAACGCTCTTAGTATATGAGATTTATGAATGAAGCTTGTCAAAGTATCCGTAGTACAAAAACATCATTGATAAATTTCTTTGGAATTTGAATTCATAACTGTAGTCTGACTGTATCGTAAAGGGTCTATACTACAAGCCACCACCAAATACAAAATATCTGGTTTGTATGTATTTGTATTTTGTATGTGCATCTTTTCCATGTCATTCTGCATCTCCTCACTGACTATTACATCCTAAATTATATTAAAAAATTCCTGCCATATTTTTTATATTTCTAAGCTCTACTAACTACAAGGTCATTTCCAGATCAACTCAGATTTCAAAAGGGTTCACTGTGAGCAATGTTCACAGAATCACAGGATCGTATAGGTTGGAAAAGACCTTTAAGATCATCGAGTCCAACCGTAAACCTAACACTGCCAAAACCACCACTACACCATGTCCCTAAGCACCTCATCCAAACGTCCTTTAAATACCTCCAGGGATGGCGACTCAACCACTTCCCTGTTGTCCTCTTAAGCCAGAAAATCAGTAGATTTTACCACAAATTTTATACTTTTCATATTGCGATATGTTTACTGGAGAGACAATATAAAGAGTGTTTACAAACGACGCGGGCACGCTCAGCGTGCGCGTATGGCCTCTGGGAAGAGCGGAGACAAGCAGCGCTCTGAATTTGCGAGTACTTCCTCCGCTGGGTAACGGGCAGCGTTTTAACATGAGCGGCTGTAGGAAATGAGGGCTCCTTCCCTCAGCTTCATCGTTTTTTCTATTCTGCAGATTTTGCAGTTTCCCTTCCTAGTGCTTCTAATCTGAGATTAAAATCTAGAATAACTGTTACAACAGTCAGAATGGGATTATTTACGACCGTGCTATACTGTAACGTGTGTCACTGTTAGTACCATTAAAAGGAATCGTTTCCTCTGGTCACCTTGTATTTTTGTTAGGTAGATTTAAAAAAGCTAATTCTTAACAAAACGCAGTAACATGTGTATTTCTGAACACACTAAGGCTATCTTGTCTTATTTTAACAATTTCCAAGTCCCACCTGCCATGCTTCCAAAAAAAAAAAAATTTTTTCACAAAAAGCATTTATAGCATATATTCATCAGATCGCTTCCTAAAAATGTCTCAGAGAAGGGTTGGTTGGTTTTTTTTTTTTTTCCTCTCCACATCTATTGGATGATGAAGCAGATAGGATTTCCCACATTTCTCTCCAGTACGTCTTCTGCGTCAGGCTGTTATGTGACTCTGCAAAGCATACTATATATCTTGGTTGGGTGCCAAGTCTGCTTGGGAAGCCAGACTTTCAACCAGCTCTTCATGCCACAACCAAAATCATCCGACCCGACAAAAATACAAAGCAGACTATACTGTTAAATACATTTTGGCGTGAAAAGGCTTCAGCTAAGAAAGTTTAAGCAAAGCCTGACCTTTCCTTGGACATACTTCAAGACTTACCGTAACGTTATGTTCCAATAATAGAAACTCCCCAAATGAATAAGCAAATATTTAAATTTTACAGATATCACCCTAAGGAAAATTTTTAGTTAAACATAAATGGCATGATTACCTAATGGGCATAAGCAAAATGTTAGGAAAGCGGAGTGTTTGGATAAAACAGCTACGATTAGTTTTTCATTTAATTTTTTTCTCAAATATAACATGCTTCTGGAGATCATACTTAGTGAACATACTCGTGGTTCCAGGCCCACACAGTATTTTAATTCCATAAGGTGCGTGGGAGGCTTTTTTAAATCCACATAATTTTGTGTTATTTTTTTTTACATGTTAAATTATTATCATCAGATGGAGGGGAAATTAAACATTCCGAATGTGCTAAAAGCCTCGGTCTTCTTGACTCCTATTACCAACTGCTAACTACTGCTAAAACTCATCCATTTTTGGAACATGAACAACCTTGATAACATCAGATGAAGACAAAATAAAAATAGAGTTTTGGCAAAGCCTGTGAATTGAATTCCGGTATTTCAGAACACCGTGCAAAGCTCTTGATTGCGTTTGCAAATGTAACTCACTACATTAATATTGAAGCTAACTCATTTCCTAACTTTCCTAAGAGCAGCCAGAACTATAGTCATGCTGGAAAAGAGGGGGACTAAATAAAATCCAGGCTATGTAAATAGCTGTGATTTGCTTTTTCCTGATGGATAACGAGGAAGACTGTAAGTGACAGGAAAGGTTTTCTGAAAATTATTCCTAAACAATCTTATATCTAGTTTTCCTTTCTTTTTGGCAGATTATATATGTTAAGTTTCCTCCTCTTTCCTTTTTCTGTGGATGGTAAAAGCAATCTTCTTCATTGCCTTAATTATTTGGCTTTTAAGATGACTGGAATTAAAACACATCCTGTGTGTTTTCTTTATTCATGTAGTCCTTGTTTTGAGGTATAGCCCTGTATACAGCGTTTGGATTTTATCACTGTTCAGACATGCGATAATAAAGGTGCTTAATGAGCAGCAGGCTCGGTTTTTGCTGCCTGGGTCCTGTTTACATGACATGACCGTGCACGTGGTGCATCGAGAAGAGCTCCCCGGAGCACAGCCCTACGCAGCAGGGGAGATTCTGGGTTGTTGACTAGGACGGCGCTGTCTTGACCCTGCATGTCTCCGCAGGACGCGCTGATACATACAAGGTGGCAACCGTGTTTTTCACAATCCCTCCAGCAGTATTCAGAGCGAATGCGTTCTGCACAGACCCCGGTAGGACAACGTGACTCCCATCACCTTCGCATCACAAAGCGCAAGGCTGAAAAACTCCGCTTCGCAAATACATCTGGCTGAGCTCAAAAACCCTCCGCTCCAGGTACTCCAGCCCTGTCCTCAACGCCGGCCTCCGTCCGTCTGCTGGCTCGTCTGCAACGCACCGATCGAGCCTCTGCCAGGCGGCAAGCTCATAAGGATGCTCCGATGAGACAAGTACGTAGGCGCTCTGTGGCATCACACCAAGGTGCAATGCCACGGGAGCGACGTCACGAGAAGGCAGATCGTTACGTACGCAGTACACGTATGACCACTTTTTCCCCCTTTCACAGATGAAGGGTTGCCTGAGGTCAGGCAAACGAACCGGGAAGGCTGCAGGAGGTGTTTGTGTTTCCAGGCCGTGCCGGGCGGTGGGAGAAGCCATGTCCCTGGCAGGAGCTGTGCTGGGACAGCGCTGCGGGCTCCAGCCAGCGAGCAGCACTGCCCAAAGCAGCACAAGCATCTCCATCGTGCAACCAAGGCGGTCCCGTCCTGCTGCCCAAGGTCCAGCTGAAAAACAACCACAGAGATGCCTGGGCTGCCCTCGGGTCCCGGCTGGCTCTTCTGCGAGTGCCATCGCCTGGCAGCAGGCGCACGACGTCTCCTCCCACCAAAGCTCCTCAGCTGCGTTCTTATACATAGACACATTACAAACAGCGAACACCAGGAACATCAGTGATGCCATCAGGGAAAGGCAGATGTAGATTTATATGTAGAGAAGAGTAATTTATGCTGATGTAGGTACGATAAAAAACATTCTGGTATGTCTTATGTAAAATCCTTTAACTAACCAAAATCCTACCAGGTCTAGAAAAGCACGTACATGGTGTCAGGAGAGGGTCCATCACTCAGATGTGGTGCTTCACAGGGTCAAGCAGCAGCCACAATCTGCAGTTCTGCTTTCTGCTCCTGTGGAAAACAGAGTAGGCATCCAAAGAGGCATTTGTTACCCCTTCCTCCCTCCTCTTTGATTATTTTTGCTGATTTATCCTCTCTCCAGAGGGTACGGATGTACTGAAGCCGTTCTGCTGATGAAGGAAGCTATGCAACTGCTGTCTGCAAGCACAGTCAGTGCAGGACGAAGAACCGTAGTGGCTGGGGCTCCATATGGAGAACATATAGGAACGGGTACTGGTGCGTGCATAGGGCAGATCAGTTGCGACAATGCGTACAGCGCATGGTTACGGTCAACGCGTGCTACAAGGGACCAAGCAGGGGTTCAGCCGGGAAATGCCGCCTGGCCTGGGCCCCCAGGAACCCAGATCAAATGATACGTAAGAGCCCCACAAGCTAAACAAAGGTGACGGCGAGGGGCCATTTTAACAATCAAAAGTGCATCTGAATTCCAATCAGATATAACACAGCCTCTTGACCAGCAGCACAGTTCTGTTTCTCCTGCCTTTAAATGTCTATATCACGTTGATTTTACAATGCTGTATCCCTTACCTTGAGAGGAGTCCCTTAGAGAACAGTTGTTCAGTCTAGCTGTAAGTTGGTTAAAATACCAACAGAAATCAAATTCATACCTCAATTTACGTATTTCTAAAAACATAATTGTTGCATGATCAATGTCATTTAGGATGCTTTACTAATAGCTTTTATATAGTAGAGCTCTATATAAGTCTTTTTGCTACAAGGTGAGAAGAGATAATAGATATTTTTAAAAAGCATGGAATACTTTAAACATTAAGAACCAAAGAGCCTAGATTAATTCAATTTCAGATTTAAAAAAAGCCCCAAATGTCAGGTGATCTCACTGCAGTCATAAATATCTGGAAGTTGTGTAACTATTTAATGCTTTCCTCTGTCTGTAAGCCTCTTACAACAGAAGCACGTTCTCCAGAGATCGTTGGCTTACAGGATACCTAAGGAAATTAAGCTACAGTTGAATCATGGTAAATATATTTCATTCCCCCTAGGAGTGGGAAGGTGAAAGTGCTTAAGTTCAAACGGAAGCTCAATTAATAAAAAAGTTATTTAACCCCTACCATATATAGTAAGGTCCTTACACAGCTTTGCAGGAACATGTCCTCACGACCAGTGTAGAAAACAAAGTATATAGAGCATATATGTTTATTTTTGTTATGGATTTTAAATCCATTTTCAAATCCTATCATTGAACAATCATCTTTCATTCAATAGCCATGTATTTTCTGAAGTTCTTTAAATAATAGATTTAAAAACTAAACTAAGCAATATGCAGCGTTTATTGATGTGCACCTGTATCCTATATTACCACACAAAGCATAAGGTCCAACTCAGCAACAGAGGAGATCTTTCCATTGGAACTGGGTAAACATACAGTGCTTTGGCTACAGCCTTTACCTTCCCCTTTGCCAATTTAATTTCACCATAATTTTGATGTAGTTCCCAGATGGGGGTGCTTTTGTTGGGGTTTTCTTGGTTTTTATCCTATCAGGTCTAATAGGAACCAAGTTTTCCACATGTCCTAAAGCTCTACGATGTTTTGAGTATTACAGTAGGAATGGTTTTGTTGTTGCTGGTTTTGCCTTCGCTACGTTGCAATTTAATGATCCGTAAAGATGTTGAGGCCGTGCTTCTGGAAAGGGCTCTCACAACCTTAAATGCACACCGCTGAGCGGCCCTAATGAAGTCAACAAGACCACCAATCTACGCCAACTGAGGGAAGTCAGTCTTAAAACCTCAAAAAGGAGTTTGCTGAAACTGAGATACATAAATGCAAATCTATTGGTAATAAACAGAATCAGAAACTGGAGAGCTGAATGGCTTTGCTGACTGCTTTAAAATCAAGATTACATCAGAGGTTGTCTAAGAACAAGGATATCCTTCACTGACAGAGTATGGTATATCAAAAAGCAATTAAATCAAAGGTCTTTGAGTTTATTTTTGTTTAAACTACAGTCAGTACCAGCCATTAACCAGTAACAGTATTAAAATAGAAAGCAAGCAGTGTCACTGTTGTGCAAGAAAAACGACCCAGCAACGATGAGGAAATACACTGTAGTGGGAAGACAGCTAAGCATGGGTATCAGTTACTTAGGGGTTCTGCCGTGCCTGCTGTCCACAACAACAAAACCAAATCCATCCCCTGTGTTTTCAGAAATGAGCTATCTGGCAACAATATCACAGTAGTTTCAAACTTCGCTAAAGGGTTTAGCTTAATTACTATGGTATTCCTCCTTCTTAGCACGGAGAGCCAGACACAAGCCTTGCTAAGCACTAACCCTCGGACAAAGGACTGGTTCGTGGCTCTGTAACAGGGCATCCAGAGTCCTCGCTTCCCTCTAATAAGAGAGTTTAGATGAGAAGAGCTCCATTCAAGCCGCTGAAATGCTTGAAAGCACCACCGCTGCTATTCAATCTCCTTCCAGTTCAGATACTCTTGTAGACCACAGTCAACGACACATGATTTCTTACGGTCTGTGCTGGGATCCTACAAGTCCGTAAAAAAGCCTCTTGCTCAAGCACGCTGCCACATGTTTGTTGCATCCTCCTGCTCTTGGAGTTAATCAGGACCACGACACATGTTTCCACAAGAAGGGAGCCTCCCTTATTTAGCTGAGATAAATATATATATATATATGTATAAAAATACATACACATGATATAGATAGAGATCTACTGCAGAACTTTCACCCCCAGAGAATGCATAAAATGTTAATACTTTTATAATGTATCATTGGACTGTAATGTATAAAGTATCATATTATGATTATCATACTAAAAAGTTATAGACAAGAGAATCTTGAGGCATAGTCATTCACTCTTATGGAAGAGCTCTCATCTTATACCGCACAACAGATCCAAAATAATACATAGAAAGAAAGAGCAAAAAAGAGCAAAGCACTTTCGATCAGCATGGGGATATGCTGCTGCTCAAGGAACTCCCTGCTCATGCTGGTAATTTCCCCTGCCATGTTCCCCATGATTGATTTTCACAAGTAGGAGTAAAACAGAATCATGCAAGCTGTGACACTGCCTAAAAAAGTAAGTCTTTGAATTCAATTGACAAAATGAGTCAAACAGCGATATCATCAGGACCACGATACAGCTTAGGTCGCCTTCCCAAAGAGCGGGCGAATCTACTCAGGAACCACGCTCTTAAGGAAAAGCAGTTACTGTTGGCAAAATGTGTTTTTAACGGCAAATAGAGCCAGGCTGGGTGCGCTAGTACAGCCTCAATGGCATCAGTTAATGCTGTATCAGTTTAAAGCCCAGGAGGTTCTGGAACAATAGCTCTGGGTGATGGAAAAGACTTCTTTATACAGTGTTGAAATCGAATGAAAGGAAAAAAGGAAGAGGAAAGGCAAATAGGTTAAACACACATCTGAAAAGGAAATTTAATGGGTGAAATTCACTATTGCTTCTCCTTTCACCACTTCTTGCCAGTTCATTGCTGACATCTTGCTCGGGGCTACCGTTTGCCTACCGTAAATGGCCTCGGTCTTTTACACCCTCTGAATAAGCCGTTTCTAGCTCTCACTTCACTGTTCTTTGTTGAGTTATTTTAATGAAGAACCTTCTTAGTTATCACAAGGCTATTTTCCGTATAAAATCGTCAATACTTAGAAGTAGCACAACTCTACGTGCAAAGAGCAAGGTATTGTTCTGACTTCTTCTGAGGTCCGCTCTTCGTCTTTACGAAACAGCGGTAGCTTGCACCGCTCTCCCCCGAGGTACCTGTAAACAAGCAAACCCCCTCCCAGATCATCTCCTGATGTTTAAGTACAGGAGGTTTGCTAATAGGAAATAGACTTAATGGAGAATGGATGAAGGATATCCCAGTGGACATCTACCCGTCACACTTCATTCCCAGTTCTCAGTGTTACTGCAATAACTGTGGTTGCAATTACAGGGTTATAAATGGATTTACGAGCAAACGTGTTCCAACGGGTCACGTTTGCCATAAACGGTGCTATTGGGGTAACATAATGTATTAAAAAAAAGCGCAAAAATTTAAAAACAATCTTGCCACGTACCTAAGAAGTCATACAATGCTAACACAGAAAGACATACAACTTTTTCCCCCTTTTTTCCATTATGTCCTGTTAATGTAATTCCTTTCTGTGTTCCTTCTAACACACAAACCTATTTCCCAATCACACGGCATCTGTATTTCATCCCTCGCTGGCCCACACGTTGCCAAAGAGATTAGAACTTCTGCACACTGTGTTTGCAATCACGATGCTTATATGCAAGAGGCATTAGGGGGAGAATGCAGAGAGCCGAAGGGGCAAATGCACAGTGTTTGCCCCAATTTCAGACACTCTGAATGAAGTCACTACTGAGTAGAAAAACTGCTGAAAATGCTATCTGATGAAAAATATGAGAAACAAGGGGCGGGGGGGGGGGGGGGGGGTGGTGTTAAATGGGTTTTGTTTGTTGCATATCCAGGTGAACACTTTAAAAAAGGCAGCTGTAAAAGCCAAACCCATACATACAATTTTTCCAGACAATTCGTTCTCAAATCTGCCTTCATTCTTTTCCAGTAATTTCACAGAAAAATTCATGTGCATCCAGAAAGAATAATCAAAAGTTACAAATACGGTATGGAGTGAGACGAGACACTTTTTTTGCAAGAATTAGTGCCACATCAAGGAGCCGCAGAAGCACTCCACGCAATCAAGTCTCCAGTTTCTGACTTGGAAACCTGCAACTCAAATCTTTCTCCTCCTTTCAACGTAAAAGAAACTAGGGAAAATCCGGAGGTCTTTTACTGACAGATTTCCAGCCCTTCTCTCGAGCAGGGAAATCTGAACGACCCTGAAATGCCATGTAAGAGGTCTGACGTGCGGAAAGCTGCTGTTTAGTTCCGTATACAGAAAGCCCTGTTGCCTAGTTCTCAGGAGCAGTCGGTGAATGTGGATCAGCATATGCATTTTTTTTTTGCTCTGCTAACAAGACAGAGTTCAGGACCGACAGGCTCAGCCTAAACTTGTCCGCTCATAGTGCCCCAGGCCCACAGAGCAACTCGGCTGTGAGCTGACTGATGCACAGGTGATTTGTGTGAATCCCGCTTTTCTCCTTGAGGGATTATATATTTTGGTGTAGTTGCCCTTTGTCTGTATCTTTATTTACTCCATCTGGTCAGGGCTGTCTTTGCTAAAACAGGCATCCTCTCTTTGACTTTCCATAGAATAATATTCAGTAATAACGTACAAAGTGAGGCTTTCTAAAGCAATCGCTTCAACCGTACAACCTCTAACAGCACAAGTTATAACAATTTCCTCTTTCCGTTCCCTTTCTTCTCTCTACAGAAGTCTGAATTTGCATCTTTTACAAAGCAAGGTCTTCTGCAGGATTATCCAGGAAGAGAGAGAAATTCTCTGGAGAGAGTTCCCTTCTTGCTGGTGACCACTCCACCAGCTGAGACTCGCTATTGCCCAACCTCTGCAAGATCTGATTTCTCTTGCTGTCACAGACACCCTACGTTGTACAGGAGGCATCCCTTTATTTTTTCACTCTTTACTTGTCCAGAGTAGACTTCAAGCGACAACAGGTACCGCATGCATCTACAATACCCGAATTTCATGTTTACGCAGTGCAGTGCTCTCGTATCATCTGGGAGCGCTGCTCCTCTGCAAAGCACTTCAAGATTCAACCCAAATGGAAAATATGAGGTTTTTTTAGTAATGATCAATAGCTTCTGCTTTTTATTTGCATCAAAAGCACATATACTATATTTCATGTTGAACGTAACAGTTTTTCCTTCTGCTCGGTGAACGGATCATAACAAATCAGCTGTAAACCTTTACAGCCAGCAGATGTACGTGTGCTTGCTCTCCAATTGAGCTGTATCTGTGTGCCATGAAAGTGCAACCTGTTCTCCTCCTGTTTCTCGCAAATCTTGAAAATAAAGCGGTATCAGCTGCTTCAGAACAAATAACAACAGCTTTCATTTTTCCTCAGACAAATATAACTTGTACACCGCTAATAATGTTTTCCGACTTTTTTTTTTATCCTATTTTCATCTCTCAGTATAAAAGAATCTCAATTGTGATATGGATAAGGTAGGAGGGAAGAAGGATCCATCACCACTTACCAGGGGTAAGGAGCTAAGGAGAAGAGACTAAGTGATTGAAAGCATCACAAATCAAGCTACCCTTAGGTTAAAGAAAAAAAAAAAAAAATCAGCCACCTGAAATCCCTTCTCAGACCAAATTCTCTCCATCCCAAGGGTTTCATCTACCACGTATGCCCACGCAACACCCTCAGAAGCCAAAATTTTCTGCTCTTCCCTTTCTGTCGCTGCTCACTGGATTAAAGTCAGCACCACCCTAACAGCTCCCGGCAGCCGCTCTGAATCCAGGAGAGGCGGCAGCCGGCACTTGGCATCACCCTCTGCAGCTGTTACTGCATCCCCGGAATAACGCGGAGAAATGAATCAGCTGCTTCAGACTTACAGCGTGCCTTGGCCATCAGCAGAGCACAGCGACGGGAGGTAGTGCTGATTAACGCATCCTTCCTCTTCTGCTTCTCAGTTCGGCTTACAAAGGTTTGCCTGTTAACTCCCGTTCTTTTAAATCCTGGCGTACGTGGGGTTTCCTATGACATAATTATCAAAATGCAATTTAAAAAAGTTTTCTTGCTTTTCAACGTCAACGGTATTTATAGAGGACATTCCAGCTCAGGGAAGAGGGAAAATAATGACAGATCTGTGACAGCAAGGACAGCATTCAAACACCACCTTTCTCATAAGCAGTAACAGTTTCGTTTTCCTTACTAAGGACGATGTAGAGTCGTACCATAGGTATTCAAAAGAGCCTGAGGAAAGGGGGAGCGAAACATTTCTCCTCCCTCTCTTTAAGAGACAAAAGGTATCTGATTTTAGGGGATCGGCGTGGGTTTCGGCATGACTACTGTTCACCGAGTCCCAACTCCGAAATGGAAAGCACTAAAATACCCATTTATTTCCCCTCCAGCCACATCACCTGGGAGCTGGAAACGCCTTACATGCTGTGACCTCTCCTTGTCTTCTTCCAGGCATGGCTGAAGCTGCCGGCAACCCTCAGAGCAGCCAGAGGCCGGGTAGACCTTTAGCAAGGTTTAGAGAGGAGAAGCAGGTTTGGTGGCGGGGGGATTAAGGCACTAAGCTCCGCTGGCTCCAAGTCTATCATTAGGATGACTCATGCTGAGGAAGAGCTGTGTTTTCTGGTGACTCACACGATGGCTAGTTTGGAGCTTAAGCTCTCTGTTCAATCCTTAGCCCCCAATCCCTTAAATAATCTTTTGATACCAAGTTTAGTTCACATACGAGGCCAGCAGAGCTCCCTTTGCTAAAATTAATTGGAAATGGATTGTGAAAAGCCACTCGCGTTAATCATCGTGAACGGCAAAAAGAAAATATGCTTCTTGGGGTAGTTGCTTTCATTTTATCTTTCTAAAGCGTATCAGAAGGCCTGCTAACCCGAGCTGGTGCGATTCAGTCAGAACAAGCAAAGGCTTTTCGGAAATCTTTGTAAGCACACAGCATCCCCCTGTCAGCAGAGGTAACAAATATCCTGACTGAGGCTCGGTCGGAAAACAGCCCTTCACGCAACACGTCCCCTCGTCCCCCACCCCAGCCCCACCTTCCTCCCGCCCTGCGACACAGCCAGATGGCTTCAAAAATACGTGGAATATGACATTTTAATTATAGATCACCTGCAGGTAGACCACGAGAGACCTCTCTGAAGAATAGGGAAGAATAAAAAAATGCTAGGCTGGTTTCTAATTTTCTGTCTTCCTCAGATAGCAGGGTAAGAAACAGGAACAGAGAGCAGACCGAAGGACAGGCCAATTAAAGTCGCTCTTCTGGCTGGGGTGGTGCTGGCGCCGAGCCCAGATCTCAAGCTCCTGCCATCTCCCTTGCATCCCATGGCACTCTCCATCCCAGGAAAAACCTCTCCCGCATCCCCGCCGAGCCAGCTCAGGCCTCCAGCTGGCACGCACGGGCTTCAAGTGCGGCATTCGCTTCAGCGCCTTGCTCCTCCGCCATGACCATCGTCCTCCACCGTGACCATCGTCCTCCACCGCGACCAACAAAGAGATTTCAGTGCAAAGGAACCGGCTCGAAAGGTGCACGCCGCAGCGGATCCCCAAACGATCCCAAATGCACCAGTAGAGCTGGTAAGGTTTTTGAGCTTTCTGTAGCCACAGCTGACCTTAGATATAATAGCTGTCCATCCACAGGGGCTGTTAGACCACATCAGATTAAAAGTTTGAGCTTTACAATAGGTCTTTGCTGTCTGCTTTTAGTTAAATTGGCATGATCTTATTATTTCAATCCATATGTTTTTTGATATTACCAGTAAATGGTTTCATTCTTTGTACAACACGGGTATTTCAGTTCTTTCAGTTCTGAATTGCTCCCAATCAGTCGGCTTAATTCCATCAATAACAACCTAATAAACAAACTTTAATCTTGCAGTAATGAATACTACTGGCAGCTTAGTCTGGAGTAGCCTTTAATTAAAGCAATTGAGCCTCAGTACTGGTCACAGCTGAACGATAGCCCGCCCCACTGAGGTTTTACACTTGAGATCCTGTAGCCCAAGCCGTCAGAGCAAGCCACGTAAGCGGCGAGAAATTGTATTTGTGGACTGAAGTGGGAAACTACTCCCAAGGGTTTGTGCATGCCACCTTGCTCCGGGTTATAGCGAAAGCCAGAGAACGTTAACGAGTACAGCCAGCTTTTGGGCTGCCCTGTGGAAGATAACGGCACTGGCAGTTTTGCTTGCAAGCGGCATGGTTGGACCCTTGGCTGTCCACGTCTCTCCTCTCTGTCCTGCCCAATATCCCCTGCAGCTGAGGGGCTTTTTCTTCTCATTATCAGATGACACGAACGAGTTTGTTAACGTATGACTTGCCAAAGGTTCCTGAAAGATTTCTTTAGCCCTCAGCAGCAAAAATGCTCCCTGCTTTTTTTTTTTTTATATATATACACAGTTTCATTTAAGCAAATTATTAATTATTTTTTTAAAGTGAGATTTGGGCTCAGAAAACAAAATAGTTCTCTATCACAGACACCAGTATAGGTTTAAGAAATAGTACAAGGGAACAAAATGTCTCTGTTCCCTGAATATTTCCCTGGATTTCACCTGTTGATCAAGAGAGACAGTGTTTTCAAACAAGTCTGATTTCAAACAGGCTCAAGAATTCAATATTCCCCTTTCCTCTGCCCTTTCTCAAGAGTTCTCCATGCAACAGACAATGTCACAGTTTATCATTGCTCTCTTTTAAGGTCCAAGATTTTTTGCTCCCTCATCGTCGAAGTCATTATTTTCTCTTTTTCTATTACTTATTTTAAAGATCTTTAATATTACACTGAAAAAGAAGAGTAAAGTGCAGATTGCCACGGTGGTCTGGGCAGCCTTCGGCAGCCTAAACAAGTGGCTGCTCTAAGACAACGCGAGCGCTGCCAGCACAAACGCTCCGCAAGTCTGGGAGAAGACAGATGCTGCCATTTTATTAATATCTTCTATAAATGAGGCTTGCCATTAAATCCAGGAAGAAAAACAAGGACTGGTACAATTTGAAAAATGAAAAGACGTTAAAAGTGTTTTTAGGAAAGCAATTTACAATGAAAGTAGAGCTGTTGTAAATGTAACGTCTCAAGCTAAGTTAAAACAGCAGTTAGACTTAAGATGGAGAAAAACCTTAATGTTTTCATCAAAAGACGCGCATCCCAAAATTTTCTTGACTGATGGCATATTTAACCAATGTTAAGTGATCAGACTGTAAAATATTTAATCAATTAACTTCTGTGAAACATCTCCTAGCCAGAGAAAAGCAATGCTGAGCTGTAATAACAGCGATCACGTTTCTAAACGGATAAATTGAATTAAGTACTGTAGACATTTACATTTCATAGAGTAAGATAAGAACAGCAACGTTAACACCCAGATACTCCTATCACCAAAGCGCTACGTTTTTCAAATCGATATTCCCACGGCAACTTTGTTACCGCCAACGATGA
The DNA here is from genome assembly GCF_035582795.1 of Mycteria americana. NCBI lineage: Eukaryota > Metazoa > Chordata > Aves > Ciconiiformes > Ciconiidae > Mycteria > Mycteria americana. Next base: position 6,822,518 of record NC_134373.1, on the reverse strand, counting down.
ATGCGAGACAATGGCACACCAAGTGTGTAAGACACGGGTGAGAAAGAGAATATCTAAATGTTTGCAATTTTTTAATTCACAGAATGCCAGAAAATAGCAGCTGCATCCCTACAGCGAAGGAAACGTGTACTGTATTAACAGGAACCCCTTTGCATCCATCGGAGTAGACATACCCTGGAAAAGGTTACTCAGAGGTTATGGAATAATCACTTCTATTAGATTTCTAAGTTCGAGAAGATAGCCATCTATCTGGAATTGTCCAGGAACGGGGTAATCTCACATGACACTAGCGTATGGGCTAGACGATGCATCTCCTCCAATTTTAGGATGCTAAATTACTTGGACCTCTTGCCCTCTTGTTATTCCCACTGTCACAGTCCTGCCTGTGCCTATACACTCTAAAAATGGGAAAATAATATAACGAGTAACTCGATGCATTACTCAACTTGCTTCACGCATATGTTTTATGGATCTATAAAACTTGCAAGAACATTTTAGGAAACATTAGAAAATAATAATTAGAATTCTATTATTAATAGGCATTTTCAGAATTTGTCTTTTGGTCTAAGATTTCCATTTCTCCCAGTTTTCTGGTCTAAGACATTGCCAAGCAGCTAGCGACTTTCTTCTGTGTTAGTAAAAGTCTTTTGATCTTCTGCCCGATAATCAAATTAACTTTCTCTTTCCCACGTTACTATAAATCCATTTCCCTAGAGACTCAAACGTAATAACCTCATGCTGTAAACTCGAGACATTTCAGCAACAAAATCGTTAAGTCAATTCATTGTCTGGGGATAGATGCGTGTATCTACTTCAAAAATTTTAGTACAAAAATTTTACTACTGCAAAAATTCTAGCAAATGCATATGTGGGAAAGATCATAAAAATTGCAGCAGTTGTTCCTTGTCTTTGGGTATCTGCTTATACCTCTATATACAACTGGTAATTTTTGGTCCATTCTCAGCCTTAGTTTCCAGATTTGAGAATATTAGCCAAGATCTGCAGGGCCAACAATCGCAATTATTTTCAATTTATGCCAGGAGCTTTCAACTCCTGGCATATTTGGGTTGTTTCATTGCTGGCTACCATTCCTCAGCAAGTCACTACCAAGATCCAGATGGTTTCAGTCATGGTGAGGGACTGCTTCAAGAGCATCCCGGCCTCCCTGCCCGAGCACACTCAGCAGCTCCGCACGCTGATAACACAGCATTGGCTTTTCAGCATCCCGCCAGCGATGCCCACGCGGGGCGCGGTCCAGAGGCGTAGTGACTCGGGAGGTGGCACTCCTTCCCATTTGCAAAGCTGTTCTGCGAGGAAGCGGCACGCGCTCAACCCTGCCTGCAGCCTGGAGCATTAGCCAGGCTAGGCAAACAGCGCGGGAGGCTTTCCCGGTTTTAGCCATCCTGGCACGTTCCGGACAGCTGGCACCGAGGTCTACGTCAACAGCTACCAGAAGACGACATTAATGTTCGCCTTAGCGGCCTTACTCTTCGCTTACAATTTGTTTCCTCTGAAAAAAACCGACACATAATAGCGATGAAATTTGTACAGAAGTGTTAAGAGAAGCACAAAGGTCATTTTAGGCCAAAATATACCTTACATACATACATTTTGGAATGTGTATATATAATGGGCATATATGTATACATATGTATGTACAATGCGTATATATAGGACATATATACACATTTTTTTCGCTGGCTTTGGAGAGAAAGGGAAGGAAAAGGAATTGGAAGATGGTTCTTCCTTTAGTAAGTGAGCCTTTGCAATAATCTTTGCTCTTTCATGTAACACTTCAATGTCGCTAAGCTTGATTTACGCCTTTAGAGGTAAGGTAGGTGTAATTGCAGGCACAAAAGAAAAGATTCACAGAATGGTTTTCTTCTGACCCTTACCTGCAGCTAAATATCATGCTATGGGGCTTTTTTCCCCAATAACATAAACAAAAGAGTTTTCACAATGAATAATATTTAGACTTTTCCCCCCACTATTAATATCTTTGGTTCTAGGTGACAACACAGAGTTTGGAATAAAAGGTTATTCCATAGTACGCTTCTGGGTCATTACCTGACGCTCAGATGGCGGCACAGAGAGACCAGACCCCAGAACACCCCCAGGCAGTGGTACCCCTGTTCCCACGCTGCCCTGAACATCCCCAATGTCTCGCTGCTGGGCAGAACTCTCTCTTTCCATCCCTACTTGCTGTGGCACCACGATACCCATCTCCAAGCAATTCTGAGCGAGTTCTCCAAGCGGCAGCTGAAGCAGAGGAGAAGAGAGACGCTGCCGTTGACTCAATATTATCACAACAGAAATTAAATGGAGGACAAAGTCCACAGACACCAAAGACCCCCAGCACAACGCAGCCTCACACGCAGAGGCCTGAAAATGCAGCCAAATCTGAGCCCATTCCCCATCTCCCGCTTCAGAAAGTAGGTTGAACGCTCAGGACAGACTACTAAGAGTTAAAGCTACTGTGGCTAAAGCAGTTTTATAAGCAGTAAGACTGCTCGCTCTTGTCCATTTGCCAGGCGTCTTTGGTACAGTACTTAGCATTTCCCAGTTTCTTCCTCTGTCAGATACGAAGGGGAAAAAAATCTAGCATCAACCTATACTGATGCAAATTCAATTGCACTTGTAATAATAGGTATCGCCCTTCTCGCTTTATTTTCTGGCTATCCTCCTCCTTTTCTCCCGGACTGAAAGAAATTATATTTGAGTTCTTTTCTCGTAGCTTATTCGGTGTTTTGAATCCTGCTATAAAGGGAGAGTATCATTATGCCCCATTGTTGTGGGGATAATGGGAGCAGCTCCAGCAGCGGGCAGCTTACCTGTGCTGGGTTGGTGTTAATGCACTGGTCAGAGCACATTGCACAGTCAAGAAAGGAATTCCTTCCTTATTGTGAAATATTCCATTCAATAACTTCATGAAATTTCACACCCTCAGTGAAAACCCAGCCAGATTATTTTTATACTAAAAATACCCAAAATAGTTATTATCCATTTACAAAGATATTTATTCCCCCCCTCCCCAAAACTTTAAGCACTCTTTATTTGTTCACCTTTCCCACCCTCCGCAGAGTTTAATATCATTGCATTTCCATATGTGAAAGCTCTAGTTTGTAGTATCCCAGCACCCTATGAAATTAAAATTTAAAGCCAGGAATAGTTTCATAGTTATATATAATATTGCACTCCGCTGAGAATCTAAGTATTTTCTATTTTAAAATATGATATAGGCAGATTATCGCTTTGCAATCCAGCTGTTGCCAAAGTCGGTAACAGCCCTTCACGCTCCCTAGATTACTCCTCCCTTTTCCTTGCTGCGAAGCCAGCTCCGCACACTTTGCAACTCCTCCAGTTGTTTCCGGAGCTATTGGCAGGGTGGAGCGTCGTGCGCACCATCCAGTATTACAACTTCACCGTGGGAAGCAATTGTTTTTTGGGCAGTGTATCTGTCAGACGGTATTCTCTAGAACTTCTCCGTCTCTGCTAACAAGCAGGGTGAATTTTTAACAGAGAACAGACTACAGAAGGGTGGCAGCAATATAAGATTTTTAATTTTTTTCCCCGTGGTCACATGCCCACATTCTTTTTCCTACACATCCATGTAAAAATCACTGGCTGGTTTTTTGGTCAATACTTTTGCTTTTTTGTTTCCCGTGGTTTTGAGACATTTATCCAAAGTGGGATACTTCACGCGTGCCTCCAGGGCCTTTTGTAATCGGGAATTTAAAAGGAAAATGTGAGCAGAAACAGGGAAAGAGACTCTTGGAGGCAGCAATTCCAATGTTAGGGACCAGATGAAGCTAACAGTGACCGCAGTTTTCACGTTATCCGTGAGGACAGAATTTGTAATGTTTTTCAGCATTCTACTGTAATTTAAATGCCTGCTTTGCTGCACCAAATGTACCCAACAGTTTCTGATACCAACAGAAGAGGGTGTCTATCCTCTGCGCTTCGGAAAAATCAGAAAAACAGTGAGTGATCGTCTGAATCGCCCGATTTCTTTATGATATAGTTCTGGTGAAAACGAGAAGTTTAAAGGGGAAGGTATAGGCACAATGTATAGGCAGAAATACCTTGCCTATTTTTGCAGTGTAGCTTTTTTTTTAATGCAAGACTTAAGTAGGTCAAATTAGTATTAAAATATCTTATTTGTAACGATGATTTTTCTAATAACTTCCAAGATTACTTTAATCACTTTGACATCCTCTATATTAGGCTTCAGACTTCTTGCATTTATATATGTATCTGGTGTTGCACTTAAGCAGACCTTCTTATTAAGGAGAAAGCTTCAGTTTGACTTCCACGTTCCTACTTAAAAAAACCAAAACACCTTTAACATTCAGATTATCTACACTGTAAAATAAAAATTCAAATTACTGTCACAAAATCTAATGGGTTCACGTCGTTTAAATTCACTGAAAAACTAAGGTCATACCGCTCAGCCAATAAAGGTTTAAAGTAGGAACATTAAAAGAAATAAACCAGAATGAAAATGGGCAGTAAACCATTCTGAGGAGAAACATGGATTGTTTTCTTTTTTCTTACTGAGAAGGTATAGGTGGCAGGAGGGCACACACGAAAGGTGCTCAGCATGGCAATAACTCCAGGGACTTTGCCATTAGCTTCAGCAGAAGGAAATTATGGTAATGTTGAATGGGGGGGAAAAAAAAAAAAAATACCTCTATATATAAAAGCTGCCTTTATGTTCCAACTTCCCTTTGGGCTAAGATTAAGAAAAAAAGCACACAGATAAGGAAAATGAAAGGGAAAAAAAAAAAGAGAAAAGACTGCCCACCGAGACAACAGTCCCTTCTAAATGGCTCCGTCAGGGACAACACCTCCTTACAAGTTTTTCTTGCAGAAGTGCCGATTTTGCGCTCCAAGACAAGCGACACCCACCAATACAGGTGAATGCATCAAATAGTCAGGCTGTCTCCACCTGCTCGGTCTATGCCTTCGGACCATCCTAAGCACCACACCTCTAGAACATCACTTCTGCAGCAGCCGGGAAGATCACCAGCTACTGCCCCACAACTGCTGGTCTAAGCCCAGCATCTCCAAACCCCATAAGGTCAGGAAAGCGAGTGTCGCGTTTGTTATCCTTGTTTTAATAACCGTGAGGAGGGCCCAGGGTCTCCCCAGGTAGTACTCCAATCCAAAGCTGTCAGTTCTCCGCCAGCACTTACTCACAGCAGAGAGTAGCGTTACGCTGCTTGTAAGCGATGAAAGATTGCCTAATTCTTCCCTCGTAACACTCACATTCATCTGCAGAATGCAATATATGAGTGACAAGTGACAAAGAATCAAAATGTTTTAAAGTAATAGTTCATCCTGCAGGAAACAGCATCAACCTGCCTGTCTTGGGGGCTCAAGGAATATGCTCCAGAGTACAGAAATAAATTAGAATTATCAGCATCCTGGCGGGGGTGGGGGGGAGAAGAAATTAGGTTCAACAGAAATAATAGTTTCAGTCTTTCTTCTCCTTAGAAGTAACAATAATATTACTATGTACCTTTCCCAAATAGTTACAGTTCTTTCTTTATGAAGACACCTAAGGGCTCATTCCATTAATATCTTCATCAATGACACAGTGGAATTGAGTGCACCCTCAGCAAGGTTGCAGACAGCGAGTGGTGCGCTGACACACCTGAGGGATGGGATGCCATCCAGAGGGACCTGGACAAGCTGGAGAAGTGGGCGCATGTGAACCTCATGAGGCTCAACAAGGCCAAGTGCAGGGTCCTACACCTGGGTCAGGGCAACCCCCGGTATCAACACAGGCTGGGGGATGAAGGGATTGAGAGCAGCCCTGCGGAGAAGGACTTGGGGTACTGACAGATGAAAAGCTGGACATGAGCCAGCGATGGGCGCTCGCAGCCCAGAAGGCCAACCGTATCCTGGGCTGCATCAAAAGCAGCGTGGCCAGCAGGTCGAGGGAGGGGATTCTGCCCCTCTGCTCTGCTCTGGTGAGACCCCCCCTGCAGTGCTGCGTCCAGCTCTGGAGCCCTCAGCCCAGGAAGGACATGGAGCTGTTGGAGCAGGTCCAGAGGAGGCCACAAAAATGATCCGAGGGCTGGAGCACCTCTCCTACGAGGACAGGCTGAGAGAGCTGGGGTTGTTCAGCCTGGAGAAGAGAAGGCTGCGGGGAGACCTTACAGCAGCCTGCCAGTACTTAAAGGGGGCCTATAGGAAAGACGGGGACAGACTTTTTAGCAAGGCCAGTTGCATTAGGACAAGGGGTAATGGTTTTAAACTAAAAGAAGGTAGATTCAGACTAGATACAAGGAAGAAATTTGTTACGATGAGGGTGGTGAGGCACTGGCACAGGTTGCCCAGAGAGGTGGCAGATGCCCCATCCCTGGAACCATTCCAGGTCAGGTTGGACAGGGCTCTGAGCAACCTGATCTGGTTAAAGATGTCCCTGCTCTTGCAGGGGGTTGGACTAGATGACCTGTAAAGGTGCCTTCCACCCCAAACTATTCCATGATTTTATGATTCCATTTTAAACATATATTATTAATGAGTTATTCCACTGAACAACTTGATAACATCTACTTCTTCCCATGCTTTCAAAGGAAGAGCTATCAAGCTATTTTGCAAAGCAACCTCAGTCAATATACTTCCAAGGTTGTTTTAACGTGTCATGTCAGGCAATAAATATCTCTATCTCCACTAAGTCAGAAAAGAAGCCAAATACTTCAAGGAGACTGTTTGATATTTGCAAACTTTGAAAAATAAATGACAACACATAAATGGTACCTAAATAGAAGAATACGACTATGCAGATAGAACAGATTGTTTTCACGATATAACACTAAAAAATGCCAAACTTATTTCCTAGAAAAAATAAAGCTTTCTCAGTTCCTAATTATCTGGGGTCATTTTTAGATGGAAAGCATTTCCTCTAATGTGGTGGACTGTAAACAAATATAATGAGTGGAATTTTTCAGATAACAATATCCCTTTTCCTATTCACAAAATAACTTAGAGAGACATTAGCAAATCAAGAACACTAGCAAAAAAATCTTACAGTATCTGGGGTACATCTGTGTAACGTAACAGCAAAATTGATGGAGTGTTATATTTTTCACACAGTCTGCATGGTCTTGTAAAATAATGAATTCTTTAGATACTCTGATTAATGCATGAATATAGCTGAGGAATCGACCAAAATAATTTAAAAGGGGATGGGAGGGAAAGGGAGGAGAGTATTCACTCAAGCTTAAAAATAAATTTCTCCTGAGCCATATTTACTTCCCACATTAATTTTTTTGGGTCACATTATAATCAACCCTCCAAAAGCATATATTAATTTTGAATGCAAGAAGGCTGATGAATTTCAAATATTTATGTTTAACAATAATACGTGAACAATCTAAACTACCAAACCAGTGCATCTAGGGCAGGACAAAGCTAAAGCTGCCAACCAACTTCAACGCCTGCCTACTTTTATCCCTATCAGGATTTCACGTTATAGTTTTGGCTTCAGCAGGGGTTAAGAGTTGTTATTGGTTTCTCTGTAATAGCTGAGCTGACCTGTAAATTTGCTGGACCATTATTTCTTCAGCTCTCCAGTAATGACCCACATCTGTTTATCTTCAACATCCACAGAGAAAAGCCTTTTGAATACACCACACTTAAAAAACTACGTGGGCTGTTTATTCTGGTTTTTAATGTGGCCTAGCTTGATTGTTCGGTTTCAGTGCATCGCTGGCTGCCTAATTTCATTACTGCGGCTTTCGATAACCACAGCATCGCCCAATACAGTAATAGCGTTTCTTGAAAACACACTTCATATTTTATAATTAATTGACTTTGGAAAAATTCTTTCTTTTTTTGATTTTTCAAAGCTCGTCTTCAGACTTCTCTTTTTCCGCAGTACTCAACACCTTGTTTGATTGTAAACCATTAGTTCATGTGTCCTGCAGCCTGCAGACAAATTATAGGCTTGGAATGATCAGAGCAGCCTGGTCTTATTCAGATTATATCAAGAGTAGTCTGAAAAGCTATACACATTTTCGTTAAAAAGTTTGCACGCTTGTTTAAGAAATTAGTAGGACTAATTAAAATCAATATTTTACTGATCCTTCCCCACAGACCTCCTGTTCTCATTCAAGCATTCACGTCTCATTGTCAATGCTGGTTTTCTGCTCCAGTTACAGGCTGCGTTGGCTGGATCTGCACGGAGCCCTCAGACAAATTCACGGCCTGTTTCGACTAACAGAAGTAATGCATGTCTTCGTTAGACAGGCACACAATAAAAATGAAATACTGACAGGAAGCTAAATAGCTGCACTTCATCTTTAAATATTTCTGTTTATTAAGAAGTGGTGCAGAGAGTGCCCTGAACTCCAAGCCAATAAAATCCACATGTGGTCTTATCAGTCTGGGACCAGGAAAAATATAACCACATCATGCAGTATCTCACGTAAACTAATTAGATCTCCTGCAACTGATTCGATTTGGTGCATTGCAACTGAACCCAGACGTACAGCGTCCAGACTTGAGCTGGCGGAGGACAGAGATGCGGCGTGGAGTGGGGTGGGAGCATCTTCTACCAGGGCAGGGGGACGGAGCTTACCTCTCGGGCAGTCGTACTGCGCACAGCTGAAGCGTAACTAAGGCTTAGGATGTTACGTTAAAAGGAAAGTAGCTCATAACTAGTTATCTTAGCTTACAAAGGCAACCAGGCTCAGGGATTCAGACTGTGGAAGCGGTAAACGTGAAGGTCCTATCTGGAGTTGCCATCCCTCAGCTTCTGAAAATAGCTTAGTTTATAGTATGGGAAGACATTTCAGACAGAAGTGAATGAATAACTATGTCAGGAAAGAAATAAGGGATGAATAAGAAACAGCTAGTAATAGAAAACGTTAGTCACCAGAACTGAAACGCGAGTCACATAAGTCATGCCTTGCAGGGATAACAGACAAATGCACAGAGTCACACCAAGCTGGATGGTGTAAAGAAATTAAAAAAAAAAAAAAAGAGGTGGGGGGGAAGGCTCTTCAGCTGAATATTTCTATACAGGACAGACATCAAAGAAAGAAGAAACTTTTTCTGCCTATTAGGCATAGGAAAAGTCATGTCCTGAAAATAAGACAAGTACTTTGCTTCCCATTTCAATAGGATCAAGATGATTATCTCAGGAAAAAAAGCAGGTGAAATAATAGAAATACAGGACAAATAGAAAAGGACATTATTACAACCGAAGGATGAAAAAAATGCAGAGCATGATAAATCCAAGAATCTAGGCATAAAATTACAGACCCAATAGTGAGGGGTTTTTAACAAATGATCAAAATCGTGGGTAATTTCATGTGTAGAGACTAACAGCGTAAGCACTTATATTTAGGTGGGAAGAGGGACAGGAGAGTGATCTGGACCATTTATAGATGGCTGTTCAACTGATTGCTTTAGTGCCAGAACAGCTTTCCATTTCTCAAAGAAAAGGATGTAGGTTTCCACCCTATCAATCAGAACTTAACTCTGATCGATGCTGCACCGAGTACTGCGTGTTTATATTACGGCTGTCACCGGGTGCTAATATCACAAAATAATGTTACATTGTCCGTTGAGATTTTATCTTGCATAAGCCAATGAAACTGAAGCATAAAAGGTAAACCTGGCAAAAGTAGCTGTTAGTATGTTAAAAGCGCTGCACTGGCAAACGTTTATAGCTGTACTCAAAATATTGATTGCGGGTTTGGGGAAGAAAGTCAGATATCAAGTTATCAGGTCAGGCTGTTCTGTGAACTGCAAGTAAACCTGGGGTATAATGGTTTTTTGTTGGTGGTGTTTGGGGATTTTATTTATTTTTTTTTAATAAGGTGTTAAGCACCAGGCAAAGCCAGGTGTTTCTGATATTAAAGCGGGGCTCATCTTTATGCCAGTCAACTTTCATTGTAGAAGGTCATTTCTATCAAAAAAAGCAGAAGGAAAACAGGAAGGTATGAAGTCACCAACCAAAATTGTATTTGAAGACAATATTGAGGTTTCTCCAAATTGTTCCATTTCTCAGAGCTTTCTTTTCTTATTTTCCAATTTGAGCAAAGTAAAATAGATGTGGTTGCTGGCGCTCGCAGTGCTGCTGCCCTCCACCACCCCAAATGAAATGCACTTAAATAACAGAAGGAATGCGTATTCACATGAAATGGTACAGGCTTCAACTATGTTCGACTCAGATATGGATGATCCAGTGATAGATAAAATAAACAGCGATTTTTCCAGTTCCATCAAGAAGGTAGTTTTACTAGCGGTTATACATTTAGCATTAAGTATTTTATATAAGCTCTGTAAAAGACTTGAAGAATACTGTAGATTTGAAATTTCAGCGTAGATGGATAACTAAAGTAGCCATGGGCTTTTGTTTTGGCTTGAACATAAGTTGTCACCTAAAGTTCATGAAAAATGTGACAGACCTGCACATTGATATTCAACTACTGTACTTCATAGGTACTACTTTTTTTGGTGGAATGAAAATACATATACTCATGTGGTTTTTCTACTCGAATATGAGATGTTGCCTACTGTATATTTTTATCATGAAAAATTAAATAGTTTAAAGCTAAAAAAAGAATTACCCTGACTTAATCAAAATAACAAATGAGACTGCCTGGGCTGCACATCTCAAGTAAGCTTTCCCTCCCCCCAGCCTGAATAAGCAGCGGTGACAGTTTTGTTACAGTGGCATTCGTAACTGGCTTCGGGCACTAAGTTTTTTGATCGCTGCAGCTGATGTGGTAGATTTAACCTGAGATATGGCAAGTTAAAATAAACAGGGTGTGATGGGGCTGACAAAACGGGCATCTGGAGAAAACACTAAGATCATGGTAAAAAAGGATATTATCCAATAGAAACCTTCAAAAAGACTGTGTTTTTCAAGAAACATGTATTGATAGGTTTTAGCTTTACTGGCTAAACTAATTTACTCATCTTGCAACAGTGTTTCAATATTTATAATTAGATTTTGCGCTATGACTGGTAGTCTTTGAATCCAGCCATTCCTACCAATGTTTCCTCTGTACAGTATATAACTAGAAGTCAAAAGTATGTTATTCAAATAGTCAGAATTGCTTGGAAATTCCCATGACAGATAAAGTCTTAACTCTGCTTCCTCCCAAGTCAATGCAAAGTCTTTCTAAATGCGACTAGGAAAAGAAGAAGTGCTTGGTTCATTTTTACCAGTTATGTCAATGTTGCTGACATGGTAAAATTTTCCATTGCATCGATCAGCTTAGGCAGGGGAATCGCCAAAGAATCCTGTTACGTGGCCCTACAAGTTATGAAGGAACCTGCATTTGTCAGCGCAAGAAGCGGGATATCAACATGGGCACGTGGGCTGCGTTCGGGCTTCACCCACGCACTGCGTTAACAATTTCTACATTTTGCCTATCTTAAAACTCGTAGTTCACCAAGCTTCCCTTAAGCTTAGAATTTGTGCAGATGGCAGGAATCTCAGACAAAAGGATCGCAGGTTAGAAATAACGCACTGCAATTTCCAGGTTAAGAGTCTTAAGATGAGAATCACTTGGGAAGTTCTTTTTAGTGGTACTATCATTCCCACACTTTTGGAGTTTCAGTGGTTTTGGTAGAGAAACTGTTTCTAAAAAGCATCATCTCTATAAAACCATTAATATGGGACAATGTGTACTGCAGCCTGGACAGATCAGGACCAGCTGATGCTTTTCTACATGATTTGCATTTTCCTAGCTCAAGGTGATGCTTTGTTGCTGGCGTTGACGACTCAAAGATCAGATGTATTGTGAAAACTGTATTCATGAGATCAAGGGCATGAGATCTAAGCGGAAAAAAAATAAGTAAATAAATCTATGAATAAGTATTCCGAGATATACAGTTACAATCACACATACTTTTCCCTTAATGCTTCTTTTATTCCAGTTGGCCATGTTGTTGACTAAGTAAAGCTGTGCATAAAGATCAGTTATGAAGGATGCTACAAATGAACAGTATCAGCCCAGGAACAGAATCTTAATAAATTGCAAATGCAATTTATTTTATATTAAAATTTAATCAGATTAGTCTATTTCTAATACTGTATGCTAACAACTTGGGCCCATAGTCCCTCCCATGACATTACCGTCACTGTCATAATGCTGCTTGATTTATATGATATTGAGCAGCAGTTGAAAGACAGACATATTAGAGATGCAACTCTCTCTAATAAGTATTTTAAGAAAACTGAATCTTTTTTCAATTGCATTGTAACGTTTCTGTCAGATCTTTTACAGCTGAAGTCTTAGAGCTAAAATACAAATGGTAGATTCTTTAGCTTCATCTGTTATACTAAAGGAAGCAATAAAAATAGCAGGCACATGGATAAACCCACTATCTTTCAATATTCGTCTGAATTTATCTGACATCACCTCTTCAATACCGGATTGAGTTTGGCCTTATGACCATTTAAGAAAAGAGAGAAAAAGAACTTCCACACGGGGGTCTCCAGAGCCGCAGCTCCAGTCTCGCAAGGAAGGTCAGGGTGGAGAGGGACTGGGCTGTAGCACAGCGCGCAGTGAAAGGAGAGAAACTGCTGGAGGGTAAGTTTCTGCCAAAGGGAACACCAAGAATCCTTTTACTTCTCAAACGCTGGCACAAACGCGGGCAGCCACCATCCAGACTTTGGATCTTACTTAAGATAGGTAAATCTTGATTTCAAGAAAGGGATCCAACAGCGTTGGAATTAATTCCCAAGCCACGCACCTTCTGCGCAAACCCTCTGACCCACATCGCGACAGCAGAGGGGTTAATGCCAACACAAGCCCCCAGCAGTTACGACTGGAAGGAAGAGAGCGTGTCCTTCCAGCCAGATGCAAATGGAAACAAGCACTGTTGGCCAACGCCCCACCTGAGCACCCACAAGCAATACATGGATGTCTCCATGCTGTGCTACAGTGAAAGAGAGCAGATGTACCCCTTGAGCTGGGGGTGCCAAGGAGCTTTTCCAGATGTGCCAGCTGTTCTTCCCCGTCTAACCTAGTGCCACCCAAGCCCCAGACTTGCACCAGCACTTGGCGGCTCACCCCTGTGAGCCCGCTGGACACCATCAGGAGCACAAACACAGCCCCATTAACGCTTCCACCGGGCTCCGACGATTTTGAGCAAGAGCAGTCCCTGGCAGGAGAGGATTCGTTGCCCAAAACTCAGAGGAGCACGTTCAAGAGGAGCAGTGACTGTGCCTCAGGTAGGCACAGGGGTGTGCGTCCCAAAGAATCTCATTGATCTTCAGTGCAGATTAAACCACCCATCTCCACATTATCCCTAGCCAATGTTACCACTGTAGTTTGCAAATGAATTGTAGGACTGCATCCATGTTAATCATGCAATTGCTAATACTAAAGACAAGGAAAATTTTTTTAAAAATTGTAAGAAATACTATATTCTTCTTACTTTTCAACAACTCATCTTCCTTCCTGGCCTTAACCACCTACAGAGGTCCGCAGTGTAACTCCCACATTGCACATGGAGATATTACTACCAGGTGTAGCTTCAGCAGAGAGAAGATATAGGTTTGGCTCTGGCTGAAGGTAGTAATAAACTACTTCGGCGGTAACAAACAGCCTGCTCGGGCCTGAGCCACGGGATAACACCACAATTCTTCACTGTAAAAAGCTCTGGTTGCGAATGAGGGGAGAAAATACAGATTAATTATCCAATTAATAACCCAGAACAACTTTGGCAAGCGAGATTTGCGCATGCGTTGCGGTGCATAAGTGAAGAACCCCTCCCAGCACGGCTGGCACTTCTACCCCCGAACACTCTGGAGCATCTGCCAGGACAAGAGCACAGCTACGAGGGAGACATCTCTCTCTCCAGGTCTTAACCATTTGTCACAAGTCATCTATAAAACGAGGTGACCCAGGAGAATGAAGCCAGAGAGGGCATTTAGACATCCCTTACATTGACAGATGAAGATAAGACATTATTAAAACGGCCTCACAATTATTTAACACACAGCCAGCTGCTTTGGTGGTGTCCTCAGCTGAGGCCACTCCTACCCACCCTTCAGATCCAACTTCCACCAAAAGCACTTGACTCCAGGTGTTACAATTTGCTCATATTCAGTCCTAACTCAAAAGGCATTAAAATAAAACCTTCAAGAAAAAAAAGAAAGCAGAAAGGGAAACTTTAAACACTACAAATTACACCTATAGTCACGGTAACTTCCTTCCCACCGCCAAGGCAACAAACACTTCTGCTTTCCTTTCCCCGACTCAAGGGTCAGTTTACTGATTTCACAACACCTTTAATTTAACATGCCTTTAAAAGCAAGCTGATTTCCCCCCCCTGATGCTGCATGCTTTCACTGTACAATCGTATGGCTGTATTTCAGCTTTGGGAGAGGTAAAGCTGTTTGTACCCTAAAGCCACCATATGGCTGTGGTAGTGTGAACACTCCCTGTCACATCTGTCTCCACATAGGTTGCTACCCCAGATTAAAAAGAATATATTCAGCTTTCTAGTTAAGGGTATTTGTTTTCCATGTATGCTGGCGAACGCCAACATTTGCATTTCCCCATGCGGGACGTTGTTACGGTATCTGTACATACGGAAGGATGCCTCAACACCTATCCCTTCCAGTTCTGATTTTCATCCCTAGACCTCAAAGCATCTACAAGGGACATTATCACTGACATTTTTTCCCTATTCTATCCACCAGAAAAGCTATTGCCCAGGCAGGCAAGTGACCCAATTCAACAGTTTAAAGGCTTAGCTGGAAACACGACTCAGATCTCCGTAAGATGGATGCTCTACCCGCATTTCAAGAGAGAAGAAAAGGGAGCAGGGGATTTTCCAGGTGGCCCTTTCATCGCACCATATGGATTCAGTGGGGATCTGGCAGATAAATTTGGTAAAAGTGGCTCTGGCCTCACAACCCCATCCATCAGCACAGACCTTTTCACCTCAGTGGAGC